>NC_134478.1:15256736-15345779 GCF_964194025.1 Convolutriloba macropyga | reverse complement strand
ATAATGCAGTTGATTACATACGAATGCAAATCTTCCTTCATATCGGACATTCCGGTTGCCAAATTCAGTATGGCTTTAGATGCATATGGACTGGTCTCTTCTATAGAGGAGAACATAAATGGACAAAATCTAACCTTGCGACTCCTATTTGACAGTTTTCAGGCGTCCTGTTGGATTAATGAAAATCTGGAAACAGGGCTCCTGTTTGACCAGATCGCAAAGCCCAGTGAGTTGGTTGGAAGAAAAATTATGAATGTCTTTGTACTTAAAATGCGTATATCCACATTTTTTAAAATCAATTCATGAATAATTGAAGAACAACAGCCGCCCCTCCTCCAGAGTGGTTCCCACCAATTTTTTCCGCTGCAGGGCGCTGACGCATGGAGCACGTGTCTCAGAGGAAGAGTGTAGAGCCCGACAAAACTGCGAAAATTTTCTTATTCATAATGCAGTTGATTACATACGAATGCAAATCTTCCTTCATTTCGGACATTCCGGTTGCCAAATTCAGTATGGCTTTAGATGCATATGGACTGGTCTCTTCTATAGAGGAGAACATCAATGGACAAAAGCTAGCCTTGCGACTATTCTTTGCCAGTTTTCAGGCGTGCTGTTGGATTAATAAATATCTGGAAACAGGGTTCCTGTTTGACATGATCGCAAAGTTTATTGAGTTGTTTGGCAGAAAATTTACGGATGTTTTTTTACCTCGTTCTACAAAAAATTTCACAAACGGAATGCCTCAATAAAAAAAAACGTAATTGGTTAAGCGCAAAAATGGATTTCCTATATGTGTTTTGTTTTTTCATAACAATTTGTTTAATTGAAATGACAAAAAAATTAAGTTGAACCAAATTTTCCAAGATAGAAAATAACCCTAACTAACATAAGCAACATTTCCTACGTCCTCAAGCGAACATACTGATCTTTTGTTAGGTACGAAACTGAAGAAAACCAGAATTCTTCTTACAATATTTAACCACACATACCGAACATTGCTAAACCAAACGTACCAATGCATACCTAGGTTCCAAACCAAACATAGCAATTCTTGCTGTACTCAAAAAAATTAGGCGTTATAAGGTTCCAGGCCGAACATTGCAACGATCTATTACTTCTCAAACCAATCATACCGACAATTTCTTATGAAGAAAAACAAAGTTAAGGAAATTTTCTTGCGTCATTTAAGTTCAGATTTCTCAATTGGGGCATTTTGTTTAAATTAATTTAAAACCATTTAAATTTACTTCTGTTAAATCTGCCTATGCTTTTGTTTATTGTTGCATACACGACTAGTACGGATGACAAAAGGAAAAATTGAAATGACAACCATTTAATTTGTCTTGCTTTAAAGGTAAATAATTCTTTTTAAGAGTCAATTAAAAGAAGTCTTTCTCTAAAACAGCTATCCTTCTCTTTGGGCGCGCCAAATTAATTGCTTTCAATCTACCTATTTATATATATATATATATATATATTTATATATATATGTGTGCGTGTATTTATATATGTATATATACGTGTATATATATATATATATATATATATATATATATATATATATATATACATATATATATATATATATATATATATATATATTTATATATATATAAATATTTGTATATATATATTAACATGTGTGTGTATAAATATTCTTATATATATATATATATATATATATAAAATTCACAAGAGAGGACAAATATTTCAATTGAATTGAAATTAAAGGCGAAAGGGACGAAAATAAGAATATTGAACAAGGAAAGCCAAATTTAAAACTCAATCTGTAGAATATGATTTTGAAAAAATAATTGAAACTAATCGATAAAAAAGTTAAGGACAACAGCCGCCCTTCCTGCAGAGTGGTTCCTACCAATTCTTTCCGCTGCAGAGCGCTGACGCATGGAGCACGTGTCTCAGAGGAAGAGTATAAAGCCCGACAAAACTGCGAAAATTTTCTTTTTCATAATGCAGTTGATTACATACGAATGCAAATCTTCCTTCATATCGGACATTCCGGTTGCCAAATTCAGTATGGCTTTAGATGCATATGGACTGGTCTCTTCTATAGAGGAGAACATAAATGGACAAAATCTAACCTTGCGACTATCATTTGACAGTTTTCAGGCGTCCTGTTGGATTAATGAAAATCTGGAAACAGGGCTCCTGTTTGACCAGATCGCAAAGCCCAGTGAGTTGGTTGGAAGAAAAATTACGAATGTCTTTGTACTTAAAATGCGTATATCCACATTTTTAAAATCAATTCATGAATAATTGAAGAACAACAGCCGCCCCTCCTCCAGAGTGGTTCCCACCAATTTTTTCCGCTGCAGGGCGCTGACGCATGGAGCACGTGTCTCAGAGGAAGAGTGTAGAGCCCGACAAAACTGCGAAAATTTTCTTATTCATAATGCAGTTGATTACATACGAATGCAAATCTTCCCTCATATCGGACATCCCGGTTGCCAAATTCAGTATGGCTTTAGATGCATATGGACTGGTCTCTTCTATAGAGGAGAACATCAATGGACAAAAGCTAGCCTTGCGACTATTCTTTGCCAGTTTTCAGGCGTGCTGTTGGATTAATAAAAATCTGGAAACAGGGTTCCTGTTTGACATGATCGCAAAGTTTATTGAGTTGTTTGGCAGAAAAATTACGGATGTTTTTTTACCGCGTTCTACAAAAAATTTCACAAACGGAATGCCTCAATAAAAAAACGTAATTGGTTAAGCGCAAAAATGGATTTCCTATATGTGTTTTGTTTTTTCATAACAATTTGTTTAACTGAAATGACAAAAAAATTAAGTTGAACCAAATTTTCCAAGATAGAAAATAACCCTAACTAACATAAGCAACATTTCCTACGTCCTCAAGCGAACATACTGATCTTTTGTTAGGTACGAAACTGAAGAAAACCAGAATTCTTCTTACAATATTTAACCACACATACCGAACATTGCTAAACCAAACGTACCAATGCATACCTAGGTTCCAAACCAAACATAGCAATTCTTGCTGTACTCAAAAAAATTAGGCGTTATAAGGTTCCAGGCCGAACATTGCAACGATCTATTACTTCTCAAACCAATCATACCGACAATTTCTTATGAAGAAAAACAAAGTTAAGGAAATTTTCTTGCGTCATTTAAGTTCAGATTTCTCAATTGGGGCATTTTATTTAAATTAATTTAAAACCATTTAAATTCACTTCTGTTAAATCTGCCTATGCTTTTGTTTATTGTTGCATACACGACTAGTACGGATGACAAATCGTAAAATTGAAATCACAACCATTAAATT
The DNA here is from genome assembly GCF_964194025.1 of Convolutriloba macropyga. Classification (NCBI taxonomy): domain Eukaryota; kingdom Metazoa; phylum Xenacoelomorpha; order Acoela; family Convolutidae; genus Convolutriloba; species Convolutriloba macropyga. The sequence continues at coordinate 15,342,475 of NC_134478.1, read as the reverse complement.
TGCCTTGTTTTAAAGGTAAATAAGTCTTTGTTAAGAGTCAATTAAAAGAAAACTCTTTTCTCTAAAACAGCTATCATTCTATTTGGGGGCGTCAAATCAATTGCTTTTGTTGCTAAAACAGAAACGTTTGTAGCCGACGAGATTCCAACGCCCAAATACCCGAGAGGAGGCTGCTCCTATTTAGGGTTGCAGAAGTCGTGGGTTCACGCTGGTTGGACGATTTGCACCCAAGAGCAAATATTTCATATAAACTACCGCTCTCGAAGGAAACAAATAGCCCGCACGTCGATTAAGAGCAACTTGTCCGACGTAAGTGGTTATATGTTGAAACCTTCAGCTTGTGGTCTGGCGTTCCAAGTTCTGCGAGATCTGGTTTGTATATCTAACAGTATTGCAGTATTACAATTTTGAGAAGATTTAGCGAAACTAGTGACCTGGATTGTAGAAAACAAGGTATCCGAGACAGTGAAAACTTTTTTTGGAGCAAAACTGACAGCGCTAGATAAAATTGGCGACGTTCTTCGCACTATAGCTGTTTGAAAAGCATAAGTGTTGAAACCAGATGTGCGGGCTCAGAGGACATATACGCACGTATGACGTATTTCGGTAATCAGAAAGTTAGTTGAGGAACTAGCAAGGATGCAGAAGTAGCAGCTCTTCGTTATAGAAAGCTGCAAGCACTACCTTCCGCCAAGGCGTGTGTTTTGTTTTAATTAGATTTTAAAAACGCTTAAATAGGTAAATCAAATTATAAGCATGTACGCAATGTCAGAGCAATTGTTTTTAACTATAAATACGCCGCCTATAGTAAACCATTTTTTTAGAGAAGCTATAATATAGTTGGAGGAAGGGACTCAACAGTGGGACTCAGAAGTGCCACCACTGTTCGCTAAAATAATAAAGCCAACGTTAACCAAGAAAAGAAAAAATTCAACATTTTGTATTATGACGACGGCAACCAAGCAGATGACTATAAAAAATACAAAGTTTTGAGGAATTCTGAGGAGGCGTTCGGCTTGAGTCTTCACTTTGCAAAATCTGAGTTTTGTTTTTGGGAGAACGGACTCAGAGAAATAACATTCTAAACCAGAGTGCAAAATGTGCCATGTGATAAAAGTTACTGCAAGAGACAGTCTTGTAACGCTAGGAACGCCCCAATCGGAAAAAACATGAGGCGTTCTCTACTCTCAGAAAAAAAGAAAGATATGAAAATATGTCAGAAATTCTCCCTGAATTAGATGCGCATTATGGTTCTTTCTCCTACGAACTTGTTTCATTATGCCAAAAATGCTCTACTTTCTTCGAATGAGCTTTTGTTTCTTTGAACAACGTTCATTGGAGGAACACCTTACAATTTCGTAATCAGGAATGTGTAGGGTAGCAAAATCCAATCCTGATGAAAATGTGTTTTTCTTTATGCAGTATTTCCCCCCTCAAGGTGTGGATTGCTGTCTCTTCTGCGCAAATATTTGCTCTTCCGGTTTCTTTTGCCTCAGCAGTGGTGCCACTCAGGAATCCATTCAACTTCTCCCGTAAAAACGTACTGATTTGATATTGAAACGCGGCTTTGTCATCTAGTACAAAAAGATACATTCAGAAGTGTCGTTTGATTCTGGGCATCAGACAGATTGTTCGAAGTGAGTTTACGAGAAACTCTTCCGTGACTTCATTTTCAAACTATGTCCTTTTGGAGTCAAACGGTTCAAAAGCTTCCAAGACAGATTTGCGTCACAATGGATGAATGGATATCCCTGCAAAAACCTAAATCCGAAACTGTCGAATCAACAAATAAGAAATTCAATAGATTTGCACCTGGGAGCCAGGGACTTAAGCCCCCATCATCGAATACCGAAGTTGGTTAAATCCAGATACTGAAAATATAAAGAGACATATATTTTGTACAATTTTAGTTCTGGTTGTTGTTGTTGATTCCTGGGGTTTGACACCAGATGGTTTTCTCCCATAACTTTGATTAGAACGATGTCCAAATGTTGCGACAGTCACAGCAGTCGCAACATGGTTGCCATGTGCAAGGGTTAGAATCTGAGAATCGTGTCGACAAACTTCCACATCAGGTTGACTATTCGCGATTTTAGACCGACAGGGTCGCAAAACTGGATTTTTTGGTTTATTGTGTTAATGACTCTGCATGTCCAGTAGACAAATTCTCCTCGAGTCTTTTTCTTGCACTTGTTTAGCTTGGGCGGCTGAAAATGTGAGCCACTAGAAGCCCTATAGCTTCTGAAGTGCGAGGAGCGTCCGGGTCATCCATCGAATCTTTTCTCAGAAATCTTTGCAAAATGCTCTGCGATGTAAACAGAGAACTCAGAGTCGTCACCTTTCTTAAACAGAATTAACTTGAAATTCCAGGTTTCAAAAGGCCCCTGTGTTGGAAACTGAATGACAAAACAAATTTTGACGAGAGTTTCTATTTGTAGCTTTTTATGTTTCTGTACTGAATTGACCGTTTCAGTGGCACGGTTAGTAGGCTAGCCTTCATTATGTTTCATTTTTACTTATTTTTTTACCACGACTGTGAAGCCCGAAAGATCACTTTTAAAATCTTTGCCTGAGCCACTTTTTAGATTATCTAATATATTCTGTTTTGCGCCTCCCCCCCCCCCAGATTAGTGGGCTTATATCTTATAAGCCCCACGCGCGTACTATTTTTTTACATGGTAACGTGCTATATAACGACATAAAATTTGTAATTGGGGTCGTAAATTGACAACCCTATCAGTATCTCTCTCTCTATCTTTAAAAAAATAAATAAAAAGGACCGTGTTCACCATCCGGCAACGATGGATGTAGGTCGGAACATAAGGGATGATGCTGCACTCCAAGCTGTTGCCCTCCAGACAGTGTAAAGACGGCCCAGTCATAAAAATAACCAACAAGTGGAGATGAAAGCGCCTATATATATACATATATACACATACATATACATAACTATCAGTACCACACATACGTATCAGTATCTGAGGTCAATCTAAAATTAAAATCCCCATTGCAGCCCTGGAAATTAACTAAAAGTTCCTGTTTGGTGGTTTATGTTTATTTGGGTCTTTCCCAATATAGCCCCCCAGCTCAGTGGTCAGGTAACCTATAGGCCCCCAATCATGGTAAATATACCATAATGGGGGGGCTACAATGAGAGAGAGACCCGTTTATTTTCATTACCTTGATTCAAATAGGGTCTTTCCCGTTGTAACCCCCCCCCCCCCCCAACAAAATTGTAGCCCTCATCACGCTTTGTATACCATGATGGGGGTTGGGGCAAGAATGAGAACGACCTGATTTTTTTTGAAAGGTGCAAATTAAGAATTAAATCGCAAACGAAAAATTTTTGTAATTATTAGTTGCTGATCTGGAAATAGATTTGTTGACTGGTTTCAGTGAAGAAATGACTCAAGTGAAGAAATGTCAAGTGAAATAACTAATTTTGAACAATTTCGCTGTCCGATTTGCTTCTTTATTTTAATAGAACCAGTATCCCTTCCTTGCAATCACAAACTGTGCCTTGCATGCTTTGATAAACAAGTTGAGGAAGTGAACTATACTTGCCCGATTTGCCGTCATCGAATAAGTAATTGGGCTCGAAATGTATCCAGAGAAAATAGCCTGGTCGACGAAGAATTGTGGAAGCAGATTCAAGCGCAATTTCCAGCTGTTGTGAGTGATCATATACGGAGTAAAATATCTTTGGGTCTCCTTTCTGCCAAATGTATCTGCTTGACAAGTCCATGTTCTTGCACTTCACACGCAAAACACGCCGTGGAGACGCCAGGTCTGATTTGCTTCTTGTCAATTGATAAAATTGAACAAAATTTATTTGAAATCTTGCGGTTTCAGAAAAGAAAGCAGTTGCACATCATTTTGCACTTCCTGGAGAAATATCCCTGGAATATCAGCAGGAGTTGCAAAGGGTATGTTTGGGGTTGGCTTGTACGGAATAAACAGACTTGAGACGCACCAGCCTAGACCCAAAATCTCAACTATAACAATTTCATTTTTGCTTTTAAATGAAGAGATCTGTGCCGCATTCTTTTCATGTATGGTATAGTGTATAAAGCGGCGGAAGAGGTCATTGATTGTAAATACTTTTAATTTATAATTGTTAATTGTATTGTACTTCTCCTTATCTAGGTGCGTGATGAATTCCGCCAAGAGCGTCAAGATGAAATTAAGGCCAGCGAAGATTTCATTCTTGCAAAACTTTCGAGTGACAACAAGAGGCGAAAGCTAAAAAATTTCTTACAATTCCAACAAACCACTCCCGCGGAGCCCCCCACAAATGTAAGTAGATTCTTGAAGCATTTTATTAATGATGGATTTCCATTGAAGCAAATGCTTTTAAACATACGAAAAGAATTTAAAAATATTAATTTCATTACTTCAATTTGTCAATTTGCGTAAAACGTCAATTAAAGAAGAGTGCTCCCCGAGTGATAGGGCTAGTATCAGCTGGTTTTAGTCTTCACAAAGTAAATGTATTTTAATGTAACCTTGAACATTACGGTTTCTTATAAAACAACTGTCAATATTTATATAAACCTCATCTAAATTCAGAATGCTTTGACAAATTTTATTTGATTTATCACTTACTGTCACTTCTATTATAATGAATTATCTTGCGTTTTGCGTTATTGTTACTAGTTGAAGTATGTTAGCTAAAAATAGCTGTCATAGTTCTGTGAACTGATGCAAACATAATGATAAAAAATAAATTGAACAGCTGTAAACGGCAAACGAGCTGCAAAATTTTGGGCTCATAAACTGAAGGGCTTTTGGTTAAAGGATTTGCTGTACGAATGAATACCTTCAAAGGTAACCGAGGAATTTTTTTGTCGAACTGCTTTCTTAATGCTTGGTATATACACGTGGTCATATGGTATCTTCTTAAAATTTTAGTTGCAATGTTTTAGACGTCATCAAAGTGTGCAGCTGCTTTGGATGCAAGTGGTCAGCAGCCGAGTGGACCCGTAAGGTGTCGATCTGCCACTGGTTGTAGTTCTGGGGTTGGTGCGAGTGGAGACAGCAACACATTTGGTACCATCTACAGGTCACCCAGCACAAGCTCAATTGATTCTATTACTCCAGAAGTCCAGGTAACTTCATTGATACAATCTTTTTCAGAGTCAGGAGAACTCTGTCAGAGTCAGAGTCACTGTAATTATCTGGTCGGTTTGTGTCTTTATTGATCACTGTGGGGAGATTTCGATGCTATTATTAACCACTTATTTTAACGAAACAGAAATTAAGTATTCACAATTGGGCGAAAAGGATGATTTTGTGTTCTATAACTTCATAAATCTATGCTACCCCGGCTGTTGAGCCGAGTTTGGTATAAGTAGTTTTTGTTAAGATATCAGAAGTTGATTAAATACGTTTTGTACATAATCCCAAAACCTCAAAGTATCTTTGTGTTTGGCCATTTGTGCCTTTTTTGACTGAAGGTTGTGTGGAGATTTCATTGGAAGCGCAAAGTTATAGCTCTATAATGGCATATTTTTGGAAATGGTGAGGCGCCACTAAGTCTGCCCCCCTCTGAATCCGCAGATGCTATCCTATATAGTAAACGCGTGAGCTCTAAAATGGGACAAATTTTTTGCATGTTTGGGGGCCTCTCGAAGCGCATGTTTAAGAGCCGCATTGAGCAGCATGGTTAAGCGAACATATCGAGAGAGGTCAATGACCCAAAAGGCTCAAAGTACTTGGGTGAGAACCGAACCTGTGTCAAAAGACTGTTAGTCAAGTGCAGTTACTACGAGGCTAAGAGGGCTTGAAATTATTCTCTCCCAGAGGGAGGATTTACTGTCCTGGTTATTACGTGTTTTTTAAATGCTCCCGAACAAAATTTGGAGTTCTGATTGTAAACGTGTTTTTCTGCAAAGTTTTAGCGTTACAGATTCTGCGCTATTCTAGAACACTTAGCTTTCAACTAAGTTTTTCACGCTTAACTTTTTGATTTTTGTGTGATCTCAAATGCTCAATCTGAAATATGTTTATTTATACGATAAAAGCGATTGAGAGAAACGGTTGTGTAAATTCGTTATACCGCAGTTGGAAAGTTGGAGAACTGCTATTTAGAGGGTAGAAGGTTCGAACCAGTGTCGGGTAACCTCCTTTTTGTACAAATGAAAATTTCTAAACACCATGCTGCCTGTTGTTCGAGAGCACTTCTTGAGACGCTAGTTCGTTTTATGTTCTTGTGTGTGTTTGGGGGGATGAAAATTGCTAATCCTATATATTAAACGCGTGAGCTTTAAAATGGAACAAAATTTTTGCTTGTTTAAGGGGCCCCTCGATGCGCATGTTTAGGAGCCGCATTGAGCAGCATGGTTAAGCAAACATTTTGAGAGAGGTCAATGACCAAAAAGGCTCAAAGTAAATGGGTGAGAACCGAAACTGGGTCAAAAGACTGTTATTCAGGTGCACTTACCACAAGGCTAAGAGGGCTTGAAATTATGCTCTTCCAGAGGTAGGAATTTTCTGTCCTGGTTATTACGTGTTTTTTAAATGCTCCCGAACAAAATTTGAAGTTCTGATTGTAAACGTGTTTTTCTGCAAATTTCAGCGTTACAGATTCTGCGCTATTCTAGAACACTCTTAGCTTTCAACTAAGTTTTTCGCGCTTAACTTTTTGATTTTTTATGATCTCAAATGCTCACTCTGAAATATGTTTATTTATACGATAAAAGCGACTGCGAGAAACGGTGGTATTTAGTCGTTATAACGCAGTTGATAAGATGGAGGACTGCTATTCTGAAGGTCGAGGGTTCGAACCCGTGTCGAGTATCCTTCCTTTTTTAGACATGAAAATTTATAATCAACCCCATGCCGCCTGTTTTTCGAGGAAACTTCTTGCGACGCTGAGTTGTTTTATGTTCCTGTGTGTGTTTGGGGGATGAAAAATGCTAATCCTATATATTGAACGCGTGAGTTTTAAAATGGGACCAAATTTTTGCATGTTTAAGAGGCCTCTGGAAGCGCATGTTTAAGAGCCGCAGTGAGTAGCATTGTTAAGCAAACATATCGAGAGAGGTCACTGACCTAAAAGGCTCAAAGTAGATGGCTGAGAACCGAACCTGTGTAAATGACTGTTAGTCAGGTGCAGTTACCACGAGATTAAGGGGGCTTGGAATTATTCTCTCCCAGAGGGAGGATTTACTGTCCTGGTTATTACTTGTTTTTTAAATGCTCCCGAACAAAATTTGGAGTTCTGATTGTATTGTAAACGTGTTTTTCTGCAAAGTTTTAGCTTTACAGATTCTGCGCTATTCTGGAACACTCTTAGCTTTCAACTAAGTTTTTCACGCTGAACTTTTTGATTTTTTGTGATTTCAAATGGTCAATCTGAAATATGTTTATTTATACGATAAAAGCGACTGCGAGAAACGGTGGTATGTAGTCGTTATAACGCAGTTGTTAAGATGGAGGACTGCTATTCTGAAGGTCGAGGGTTCGAACCCGTGTTGGGTATCCTTCCTTTTTTAGACATGAAAATTTATAATCAACCTCATGCCGCCTGTTTTTCGAAGAAACTTCTTGCGACGCTGAGTTGATTTATGTTCCTGTGTGTGTTTGGGGGATGAAAAATGCTAATCCTATATATTGAACGCGTGAGTTTTAAAATGGGACAAATTTTTTGCATGTTTAAGAGGCCTCTGGAGGCGCATGTTTAAGAGCCGCAGTGAGTAGCATGGTTAAGTGAACATATCGAGAGAGGTCACTGACCTAAAAGGCTCAAAGTAGATGGCTGAGAACCGAACCTGGGTCAAAAGACTGTTAGTCAGGTGCAGTTACTACGAGGCTAAGAGGGCTTGAAATTATTCTCTCCCAGAGGGAGGATTTACTGTCCTGGTTATTACGTGTTTTTTAAATGCTCCCGAACAAAATTTGGAGTTCTGATTGTAAACGTGTTTTTCTGCAAAGTTTTAGCGTTACAGATTCTGCGCTATTCTAGAACACTTAGCTTTCAACTAAGTTTTTCACGCTTAACTTTTTGATTTTTGTGTGATCTCAAATGCTCAATCTGAAATATGTTTATTTATACGATAAAAGCGATTGAGAGAAACGGTTGTGTAAATTCGTTATACCGCAGTCGGAAAGTTGGAGAACTGCTATTTAGAGGGTAGAAGGTTCGAACCAGTGTCGGGTAACCTCCTTTTTGTACAAATGAAAATTTCTAAACACCATGCTGCCTGTTGTTCGAGAGCACTTCTTGAGACGCTAGTTCGTTTTATGTTCTTGTGTGTGTTTGGGGGGATGAAAATTGCTAATCCTATATATTAAACGCGTGAGCTTTAAAATGGAACAAAATTTTTGCTTGTTTAAGGGGCCCCTCGATGCGCATGTTTAGGAGCCGCATTGAGCAGCATGGTTAAGCAAACATTTTGAGAGAGGTCAATGACCAAAAAGGCTCAAAGTAAATGGGTGAGAACCGAAACTGGGTCAAAAGACTGTTAGTCAGGTGCAGTTACCACAAGGCTAAGAGGGCTTGAAATTATGCTCTTCCAGAGGTAGGAATTTTCTGTCCTGGTTATTACGTGTTTTTTAAATGCCCCCGAACAAAATTTGAAGTTCTGATTGTAAACGTGTTTTTCTGCAAATTTCAGCTTTACAGATTCTGCGCTATTCTAGAACACTCTTAGCTTTCAACTAAGTTTTTCGCGCTTAACTTTTTGATTTTTTGTGATCTCAAATGCTCAATCTGAAATATGGTTATTTATACGATAAAAGCGACTGTGAGAAACGGTGGTATGTAGTCGTTATAACGCAGTTGCCAAGATGGAGGACTGCTATTCTGAAGGTCGAGGGTTCGAACCCGTGTCGGTTATCCTTCCTTTTTTAGACATGAAAATTTATAATCAACCCCATGCCGCCTGTTTTTCGAGGAAACTTCTTGCGACGCTGAGTTGTTTTATGTTCCTGTGTGTGTTTGGGGGATGAAAAGTGCTAATCCTATATATTGAACGCGTGAGTTTTAAAATGGGACCAAATTTTTGCATGTTTAAGAGGCCTCTGGAAGCGCATGTTTAAGAGCCGCAGTGAGTAGCATTGTTAAGCAAACATATCGAGAAAGGTCACTGACCTAAAAGGCTCAAAGTAGATGGCTGAGAACCGAACCTGTGTAAATGACTGTTAGTCAGGTGCAGTTACCACGAGATTAAGGGGGCTTGGAATTATTCTCTCCCAGAGGGAGGATTTACTGTCCTGGTTATTACTTGTTTTTTAAATGCTCCCGAACAAAATTTGGAGTTCTGATTGTAAACGTGTTTTTCTGCAAAGTTTTAGCTTTACAGATTCTGCGCTATTCTGGAACACTCTTAGCTTTCAACTAAGTTTTTCACGCTGATCTTTTTGATTTTTTGTGATTTCAAATGGTCAATCTGAAATATGTTTATTTATACGATAAAAGCGACTGCGAGAAACGGTGGTATGTAGTCGTTATAACGCAGTTGTTAAGATGGAGGACTGCTATTCTGAAGGTCGAGGGTTCGAACCCGTGTCGGGTATCCTTCCTTTTTTAGACATGAAAATTTATAATCAACCTCATGCCGCCTGTTTTTCGAAGAAACTTCTTGCGACGCTGAGTTGTTTTATGTTCCTGTGTGTGTTTGGGGGATGAAAAATGCTAATCCTATATATATTGAACGCGTGAGTTTTAAAATGGGACAAATTTTCTGCATGTTTAAGAGGCCTCTGGAGGCGCATGTTTAAGAGCCGCAGTGAGTAGCATGGTTAAGTGAACATATCGAGAGAGGTCACTGACCTAAAAGGCTCAAAGTAGATGGCTGAGAACCGAACCTGGGTCAAAAGACTGTTAGTCAGGTGCAGTTACCACAAGGCTAAGAGGGCTTGAAATTATGCTCTTCCAGAGGTAGGAATTTTCTGTGAGTTTTAAAATGGGACAAATTTTTTGCATGTTTAAGAGGCCTCTGGAGGCGCATGTTTAAGAGCCGCAGTGAGTAGCATGGTTAAGTGAACATATCGAGAGAGGTCACTGACCTAAAAGGCTCAAAGTAGATGGCTGAGAACCGAACCTGGGTCAAAAGACTGTTAGTCAGGTGCAGTTACCACAAGGCTAAGAGGGCTTGAAATTATGCTCTTCCAGAGGTAGGAATTTTCTGTCCTGGTTATTACGTGTTTTTTAAATACTCCCGAACAAAATTTGAAGATCTGATTGTAAACGTGTTTTTCTGCAAAATTTCAGCTTTACAGATTCTGCGCTCTTCTAGAACACTGTTAACTTTCAACTAAGTTTTTCACGCTTAACTTTTTGATTTTTTGTGATCTCAAATGCTCAATCTGAAATATGGTTATTTATACGATAAAAGCGACTGTGAGAAACGGTGGTATGTAGTCGTTATAACGCAGTTGGCAAGATGGAGGACTGCTATTCTGAAGGTCGAGGGTTCGAACCCGTGTCGGTTATCCTTCCTTTTTTAGACATGAAAATTTATAATCAACCTCATGCCGCCTGTTTTTCGAAGAAACTTCTTGCGACGCTGAGTTGTTTTATGTTCCTGTGTGTGTTTGGGGGATGAAAAATGCTAATCCTATATATATTGAACGCGTGAGTTTTAAAATGGGACCAAATTTTTGCATGTTTAAGAGGCCTCTGGAAGCGCATGTTTAAGAGCCGCAGTGAGTAGCATTGTTAAGCAAACATATCGAGAAAAGTCACTGACCTAAAAGGCTCAAAGTAGATGGCTGAGAACCGAACCTGTGTAAATGACTGTTAGTCAGGTGCAGTTACCACGAGATTAAGGGGGCTTGGAATTATTCTCTCCCAGAGGGAGGATTTACTGTCCTGGTTATTACTTGTTTTTTAAATGCTCCCGAACAAAATTTGGAGTTCTGATTGTAAACGTGTTTTTCTGCAAAGTGTTAGCTTTACAGATTCTGCGCTATTCTGGAACACTCTTAGCTTTCAACTAAGTTTTTCACGCTGAACTTTTTGATTTTTTGTGATTTCAAATGGTCAATCTGAAATATGTTTATTTATACGATAAAAGCGACTGCGAGAAACGGTGGTATGTAGTCGTTATAACGCAGTTGTTAAGATGGAGGACTGCTATTCTGAAGGTCGAGGGTTCGAACCCGTGTCGGGTATCCTTCCTTTTTTAGACATGAAAATTTATAATCAACCTCATGCCGCCTGTTTTTCGAAGAAACTTCTTGCGACGCTGAGTTGTTTTATGTTCCTGTGTGTGTTTGGGGGATGAAAAATGCTAATCCTATATATATTGAACGCGTGAGTTTTAAAATGGGACAAATTTTCTGCATGTTTAAGAGGCCTCTGGAGGCGCATGTTTAAGAGCCGCAGTGAGTAGCATGGTTAAGTGAACATATCGAGAGAGGTCACTGACCTAAAAGGCTCAAAGTAGATGGCTGAGAACCGAACCTGGGTCAAAAGACTGTTAGTCAGGTGCAGTTACCACAAGGCTAAGAGGGCTTGAAATTATGCTCTTCCAGAGGTAGGAATTTTCTGTCCTGGTTATTACGTGTTTTTTAAATACTCCCGAACAAAATTTGAAGATCTGATTGTAAACGTGTTTTTCTGCAAAATTTCAGCTTTACAGATTCTGCGCTCTTCTAGAACACTGTTAACTTTCAACTAAGTTTTTCACGCTTAACTTTTTGATTTTTTGTGATCTCAAATGCTCAATCTGAAATATGGTTATTTATACGATAAAAGCGACTGTGAGAAACGGTGGTATGTAGTCGTTATAACGCAGTTGGCAAGATGGAGGACTGCTATTCTGAAGGTCGAGGGTTCGAACCCGTGTCGGTTATCCTTCCTTTTTTAGACATGAAAGTTTTTAATCAACCCCATGCCGCCTGTTTTTCGAGGAAACTTCTTGCGACACTGAGTTGTTTTATGTTCCTGTGTGTGTTTGGGGGATGAAAAATGCTAATCCTATATGTTAAACGCGTGATCTTTAAAATGGAACAAAATTTTTGCTTGTTTAAGGGGCCCCTCGAAGCGCATGTTTAGGAGCCGCATTGAGCAGCATGGTTAAGCGAACATTATGAGAGAGGTCAATGACCTAAAAGGCACAAAGTAAATAGGTGAGAACTGAAATTGGGTCAAAAGACTGTTAGTCAGGTGCAGTTACCACAAGGCTAAGAGGGCTTGAAATTATGCTCTTCCAGAGGTAGGAATTTTCTGTGAGTTTTAAAATGGGACAAATTTTTTGCATGTTTAAGAGGCCTCTGGAGGCGCATGTTTAAGAGCCGCAGTGAGTAGCATGGTTAAGTGAACATATCGAGAGAGGTCACTGACCTAAAAGGCTCAAAGTAGATGGCTGAGAACCGAACCTGGGTCAAAAGACTGTTAGTCAGGTGCAGTTACCACAAGGCTAAGAGGGCTTGAAATTATGCTCTTCCAGAGGTAGGAATTTTCTGTCCTGCTTATTACGTGTTTTTTAAATGCTCCCGAACAAAGATTGAAGTTCTGATTGTAAACGTGTTTTTCTGCGAAGTTTGAGCTTTTTAGATTCTGCGCTCTTCTAGAACACTCTTAACTTTCAACTAAGTTTTTCACGCTTAACTTTTTGATTATTGTGTGATCTCAAATGCTCTCAATCTGAATTTTTTATTGATACAAAAGCAGTTGTGAGATACGGTGGAATGTAGTCGTTATAGTGCAGTTTGTAAGATGGAGGACTGCTATTCTGAGGGCCGAGGGTTCAAACCCGTGTCGGGTTTCCTCCTTTTTGTAGACATGAAAATTCTTAATCAAGCCCATGCCGCCTGTTGTTCGAGGGCACTTCGTGCAACGCTGAGTCGTTTTATGTTTCTCTGTGTTTTGGGGATGAAAAATGCTAATCCTATACATTAAACTCGTGAGCTCTAAAGTGGGACAAAATTTCTGCATGTTTAAGGGGCTTCTCGAAGCGCATGTTTAAGAGCCGCATTGAGCAGCATGGTTAAGCGAACATATCGAGAGACGTCAATGACCTAAAAGGCTCAAAGTACACGGATGAGAACCGAACCTGGGTCAAAAGACTGTTAGTGGGGTGCAGTTACCACGAGGCTAAAAGGGCTTGAGGGAGTTTTTACTGCCCTGGGTACTATGTGTTTTTTAATTGCTCACGAATTAAGTTTGAAGTTCCTATTGTTAACGTGTTTCTCTGCAAAGTTTCAGCTTGACAGATTCTGCAGTATTCTAGAACGTTCTTATCTTTCAACTAAGTTTTTCACGCTTAACTTTTTGATTATTGTGTGATCTCAAATGCTCTCAATCTGAATTTTTTATTGATACGATAAAAGCAGTTGTGAGATACGGTGGAATGTAGTCGTTATAGCGCAGTTGGTAAGATGGAGGACTGCTATTCTGAGGGCCGAGGGTTCAAACCCGTGTCGGTTTTCCTCCTTTTGTAGACATGAAATATTTTAATCAACCCCATGCCGCCTGTTTTTCGAGGGCACTTGCAACGCTGAGTCGTTTTATGTTCCTGTGTTTTGGGGATGAAAAATGCTTCTCCTATTTATTAAACATGTGAGCTGTAAAGTGAGACAAAATTTCTGCATGTTTAAGGGGCTTCTTGAAGCGCATGTTTAAGAGCCGCATTGAGCAGCATGGTAAAGCGAACATTTTGAGAGAGGTCAATGACCTAAAAGGCTCAAATTAAATGGGTGAGAACTGCAATTGGGTCAAAAGACTGTTAGTCAGGTGCAGTTACCACAAGGCTAAGAGGGCTTGAAATTATGCTCTTCCAGAGGTAGGAATTTTCTGTCCTGCTTATTACGTGTTTTTTAAATGCTCCCGAACAAAGATTGAAGTTCTGATTGTAAACGTGTTTTTCTGCGAAGTTTGAGCTTTACAGATTCTGCGCTCTTCTAGAACACTCTTAACTTTCAACTAAGTTTTTCACGCTTAACTTTTTGATTATTGTGTGATCTCGAATGCTCTCAATCTGAAATTTTTATGGATACGATAAAAGCAGTTGTGAGATACGGTGGAATGTAGTCGTTATAGTGCAGTTTGTAAGATGGAGGACTGCTATTCTGAGGGCCGAGGGTTCAAACCCGTGTCGGGTTTCCTCCTTTTTGTAGACATGAAAATTCTTAATCAAGCCCATGCCGCCTGTTGTTCGAGGGCACTTCGTGCAACGCTGAGTCGTTTTATGTTTCTCTGTGTTTTGGGGATGAAAAATGCTAATCCTATACATTAAACTCGTGAGCTCTAAAGTGGGACAAAATTTCTGCATGTTTAAGGGGCTTCTCGAAGCGCATGTTTAAGAGCCGCATTGAGCAGCATGGTTAAGCGAACATATCGAGAGACGTCAATGACCTAAAAGGCTCAAAGTACACGGATGAGAACCGAACCTGGGTCAAAAGACTGTTAGTGGGGTGCAGTTACCACGAGGCTAAGAGGGCTTGAGGGAGTTTTTACTGCCCTGGGTACTATGTGTTTTTTAATTGCTCACGAATTAAGTTTGAAGTTCCTATTGTTAACGTGTTTCTCTGCAAAGTTTCAGCTTGACAGATTCTGCAGTATTCTAGAACGCTCTTATCTTTCAACTAAGTTTTTCACGCTTAACTTTTTGATTATTGTGTGATCTCAAATGCTCTCAATCTGAATTTTTTATTGATACGATAAAAGCAGTTGTGAGATACGGTGGAATGTAGTCGTTATAGCGCAGTTGGTAAGATGGAGGACTGCTATTCTGAGGGCCGAGGGTTCAAACCCGTGTCGGTTTTCCTCCTTTTGTAGACATGAAATATTTTAATCAACCCCATGCCGCCTGTTTTTCGAGGGCACTTGCAACGCTGAGTCGTTTTATGTTCCTGTGTTTTGGGGATGAAAAATGCTTCTCCTATTTATTAAACATGTGAGCTGTAAAGTGAGACAAAATTTCTGCATGTTTAAGGGGCTTCTTGAAGCGCATGTTTAAGAGCCGCATTGAGCAGCATGGTAAAGCGAACATTTTGAGAGAGGTCTATGACCTAAAAGGCTCAAATTAAATGGGTGAGAACCGAAACTGGGTCAAAAGACTGTTAGTCAGGTGCAGTTACCACAAGGCTAAGAGGGCTTGAGATTATCCTCTTCCAGAGGTAGGAATTTTCTGTCCTGGTTATTACGTGTTTTTTAAATGCTCCGGAGCAAAATTTGAAGTTCTGATTGTAAACGTGTTCTTCTGCAAAGTTTCAGCTTTACAGATTCTGCGCTCTTCTAGAACACTCTTAACTTTCAACTAAGTTTTTAACGCTTAACTTTTTTTTTAATGTGTGATCTCGAATGCTCTCAATCTGAAATTTTTATTGATACGATAAAAGCAGTTGAGATACGGTCGAATGTAGTCGTTATAGCGCAGTTGGTAAGATGGAGGACTGCTATTCTGAGGGCCGAGGGTTCAAACCCGTGTCGGTTTTTCCTCCTTTTTGTAGACATGAAATTTTTTAATCAACCCCATGCCGCTCGTTTTTCGAGGGCACTTGCAACGCTGAGTCGTTTTATGTTCCTGTGTTTTGGGGATGAAAAATGCTTCTCCTATTTATTAAACATGTGAGCTGACAGATTTCAAAGTGGGACAGAATTTCTGCATGTTTAAGGGGCTTCTCGAAGCGCATGTTTAAGAGCCGCATTGAGCAGCATGGTAAAGCGAACATTTTGAGAGAGGTCAATGACCTAAAAGGCTCAAAGTAAATGGGTGAGAACCGAACCGGTGTCAAAAGACTGTTAGTCGGGTGCAGTTACCACGAGGCAAGAGGGCTTGAAATTATGCTCGCCCAGAGGGAGGTTTTACTGTCCTGGGTACTACGTGTTTTTTAATTGCTCCAGAACTGAGTTTGAAGTTCTTATTGTAAACATACTGCAAAGGTGGTATGTCGTTATAGCGCAATTGGTAAGATGGATGACTGTTAAGCTGAGGGTCGAGGGTTCGAACCCGTGTTGGGTACCCTCCCTTTTTTAGGCAAAAAAATTCTAATCAGCTCCATGTCGCCTGTTGTTTGAGAGCACTTCTTGAGACGCTCATTCGTTTTATGTTCCTGTGTGTGTTTGGGGTATGAAAATTGCTAGTCCTGTCCGTTTATAGACATGAAAATTTCTAATCAACACCGTGCGACGGGAGTTGGTTTATGTTCCCGTGTGTGTGTTTGGGGGGATGAAAATGGCAATTGTTTTCTCTTTGTAGCAATTCTTCTTTCCATTCGCTTGGTCTTTTTTGTCTTTTTTATTTCAAGCCTTTCAACGATCGTTTTTCGTGAACCACTTTGATTTTCCAGTTAGTATTGTTGCCCGTAAACAAATTTTAGAGATATCATTTTTCTGTTCTTTCTTTCTCTGTTTCTCTCTCTCTCGCTCTGTGTGTGTATGTGTGTTTCGTCCTCTCTTTCTTCTGTTTGCTCCGTTCTGTTTCTCTCTCTCATGCTCTCCCTATCTCCTTTCCGTTTCTGTTTCTCTCTCTCCCTTTATTTACTTCTCTATTTTTCTCTTCTCAAATGTAATGTTCAAGAAAACCAGTTGAGCAAATTGTCACCCCACGAAACGAGAGGCAAAAACAGAATACACCAAGAGTTTCAAACAGACTGAATTGGAAAAATCAAACATTTTTCTCTGTCCTCCATAGGATAACCACAGGTTGAGTTTTGTTTTATAGCTGTTGACTTGCGGTTCTATTACCACTGTCCATAAAATCACTATGAAACTAAGTTTTGAGCAGTTTTAGTCATATTGTCTAATCTTCCCTTATTATATTAAACATCAGTCGCAATCGAGCACAATCGTTAACATTGCTCCTATCTTGACATATTTTAGGGGTCCTTAATCATGCAACCTAGCGCATAATCAATGCGTTTTTGGACGCGCTTTGCCATCCTATTATGTACATTTTTTTACACATTAAGCATGTGGTATAGCAAAAACAAGCGGGTCACAGACGCCCGTGTCCAGAAATTTGCGGTAGAAAGAGCAAAGGACAAGTGCAACACGCATAGTTAGCGTAATTGGTGAGACCTATGGCTGTTAAGCGAGGGATATGGGTTCGAGCCCGAGTCGGTGCGAAACAGAAACCCTAATTTTTTTAATGCTCTTATTCGTGTAAATGATTTTCTTGTTATGGTATTGCTGTAATTTTCGAACGTTTTGCTTTTTTAACAGCCGCCTTCATCTGCTAAGCCGGCTATTATAGCGGCCCTATTTATTATTAATAGCCGCAAAGCGATAGCTGCGGCTATTATTGGTCTTCAATTGGCTTTTAATTGCTCTCAAACGAAGTTTGCAGCAATTTTATTACTCTTGTTTGTCTTTTTTATATTGCTGCGAAGCTTTAAGCTGAGCGGAGCATATCGCCGGTGCTCTTGGTTTTTTTTTACAATTTAAAGAATTTGAATTGTATTGGGGCGGTGTCTTTTTATAAGATCTGTTTACACATTTTCATGATTTTTGAAGTCAAATTGGAGTAGTTACTTTGGTCACGCCGAAACGGGATGTGGAGCGAAAAAGCGAGTGGTTTTGCGGCGTGAAATTTGTTTGCTCTAATTTTGAAGTAGATTGAGAAAACGGTGTTTGAACAAAAATTCGCCCTCTCGCTAGTGGCAATTTCACGTTGATTTTTTTTTGTTTTTTCGATATTTTTGATCGGATATTTTTCTAAATGTTTTTCCCAATCCATTATAGTTGATTCTAGGCCTTGTTTTTTGTTGAAACCAAATTTCCATTTTTAGCTGGTAGTTTTTTGTTCACATGCGGCATTTTGACATTCATTTTGGTTTTTTAGTTAATTTTTTGATATGATTTTTTAGAATGGTTTTCGCAATTCACTCGTAGTCCTTTTTAGGCTAGTTTTTTGTTTAGTCAATAAAAATTGTTTGAATTGTACGTCAGGACTTGTCTTGTTATGTTCTTTGTTTAGTCTGACGCTCTTTTCGTTTTAAATTTGTTCACACAGCAAAGCTGAAAAAGTCGAATTTTTTGAATGACTTCTTCCTCTCACTTACGGCGTTTGCGGGCGTGACGTCATTTCTCCTTCTCTCTCTAGCAAAGGTTCGAAGTTCGTTTGCGTGAATAGATTTTGATCATACGTGACTTACCTCACTCAATAAAATGACTTCTGCACTTTAAAACTTAAGGTTAATTTGAATTAGTTTAAGGTCAAAGGAACTCTAAAAGGCTTCTCTAAAAGTCTATTCTTTCGGAGCTGTTACGGCAATGTGCCGGCTATGTTGTTCTTGACCGATTTCGCTTGACCGATTTTTCGTCCGACCCATTTGACTTTTCATCCTCAAAAACGGGATAAACAGGTAGCACTGCGGGCATTAATTTTAGAGGCTTTCAGTTCACTAGATTCTAAGTATGTGATTCACAGAAAATGTTTTGGAGACTTATAGTTATGGTGTGAAGGGCGGTTTTTAGCGGTTGACCCGATCACAAACACAACACCCCCACCCCCTGAATCACCCCCGGTGCTCTCAACTCACAACCCTTAAGTTAAGCTAAAGCTTGCCTCACTGAGCAATTCGCTCAGACGTTAGTCGGTTATGTTTTATTGTTTCGTTAGGGTTTTTGTTACGATCACATGACGTCCCAATCTGCTTTTTTTCATTCGTTCATGCAATTTCAACTGAATTATGTGCGTGACGTCACGTCATTTTTCACTCAGTGGAACAAGTTTTTTGTGTTTATTCGAGTGATAGTTTGGTCACTCGTGACTTAACGCACTCTAAAAAATGACTTCCGCATTCTGAAATTGACTTTCCTTCACTTTAGAGACAAGGTCAAGTGAGTTTGTGTCACTTTAATTGAAGGTTATTTGATAGCGGCTGATAGAAGCAGCAAATATATCATCTCCGCATCAAATAAAGTTTCTTTTTATACTTTCTTTGTGCGACTGCAGATCTGCAAAGCTATTACAGCTATTTTCTGACAATCTGCCATGTTTTTTTTAACTTCGTTGAATAAAAATTTATTTCGCTTAACTTTAAGTCACAACTTGTTTAACGTCTTGCGTGAAATATTTCCATTTCTTTTGGCTAGTTTTTAGTCGTCGCTCAAAGTGCTTTTAAACAGAATTTGCTCATCAGAGCACTATAAAATGAACGGAGTCATAAAATGAAATCAGGAATAGAACGGGATAAACGGATAAATCCCAATTTTAGATGGCTATTTCCGGTCTATTTTCCGGCTATCTGCCGGATATGTTTTTTTAAGTACAGTGAAAGTGACGTTCGAAACATTTTAGCTGTAGCAATTATTGTAGTCCATTTTATTAATGCAAATTTTTGCTTGAAAGATTTGAATTTTCGATGGTCGTTTTTGCCTTGAATTTTTGATATTTGGGTGATCTAAATTACTCTCATTCAGAATTTTGAGCAGATGAAAATCTGTCTACTAAAATTCAATGAAGTTGCACAGAATTTAGTTTCATTTTATCAATTTGAAGAATTGCTGAATTACCGTAATATACATTGATGGGGGCAATAATAGGGATGACCCCACCCCCTCCTTTCTGCATGAAAACAAGGCATTATCAAACCCCCCAGCTGCGTAGTTTCAAATCAATTAGTTGGTTGTTTCAAGCTTCCACTGATATAATTTAATTGAGGAGCATAGAAAGAAAATTCAAAAATGCATCATAAATTGAAATTTTTTTTCTCAGGGCTATCTCTTCAAACCAATCCACTGTTCGCCACGTACGCCTCCAAGGAGGTTTGGAGGTGGTGGGAACACAGTTTCCTCTTCAGCCCATAAACAGGGTCACCAACATGCATCTTCAGCAGCAGCCCCCACCATGCCCCCCTTCGTGTCCTACCCCCCAGTCATCCGGTCTGTGCCCCGAGTGATCGATGGGTGTGACACCAGCTCCGAGTCATCATTCGCGTCATCATGCTCATCTATGAGCAACTTCAGAGGTCGCTGAAATTGATATAGTGGTTGATGTTTTGGGTGGGCATTAGTTAATTTCACAATGCATTCCAATCTAGTGAAACTCAATTTTACTGTTTAAAAAATATTTTTGTGGTACTTGTGAATATTTGATGAGCAACTCAGAATGATCTCCGAGGCATTAGATTGTTTATTGAGGACTATTTGCTCAACGCATTAGATTTCGATTATTCAATTTTAGATATACCATGTTTTAGTCTCTTTGCCAGACGGGCTTGTATTATATAGTAGGCTTTTAATTTTTGAACCCTAAATACATTAGTGCGTTGCCGACTGATTTTGTTCATGGCGATGGGAGAACTTGATTAAACCCACTCCATAATGTTCTTCTTGCTCTTCTTTTCAATCAATCTGTAACACTCATTTTTTGGAAGCTGTGATCATTTAATTAGATGCAAGTTTGTATTTGGAAACACTGGACAATTGAAACACTGATCATTGAATTTACATGAAATACTTGTTTAGGTGGACCTCCACAGAAATTTCGGAGGCGTTACCCCACCAGGGCGGCAACACGTCGCGCAGTCATCTCATTGAGTGGCGGAGGAGGCAACGGTAGTTCGGGTCTCATCTCGGGAGGCACAAGTAGCCTCGGAGGTGGTGACGGATCCACAGGCTCAAGTGCCCACAGTGGCTTCGTGTCGCCGATAGTGGATTCTTTCAACAATATGGGTGCTATTGGAAACCAGTTCTCACTAAGTAAAGGTGGAACCCTGGTCGCGAGTAGTGACTCCTTGATGGAACTGGTCTCGGAGTCCCTGGCGGATTCTACGTCATCAGTTAGCAATAGATTAGTGACCTCTTCGAATGTGTTGGCGGGAGGTGTCGCTGCTAGCGGTAGTATTGGTACAACTCATGGTGCTCTACAGAGCAATGCATGCTCGTCCCCAACTAATACGAGGAGTGGAAGGTCATCAAGATTAGCTGCACCATCATCAGGTTAACTTTTCTCAAACGTAAAGACAAATTTTCAACCTTTTTGTACCTTTACATCGGAAACTGTATTGACAGGCCGTTTCGGTTGCTAAGGATTGCTAAGTTGATTGAATTGATTATTTCAGTTCATTTCAGCTGTGGCTCTCGTTCGTGTACGCTGTTGCTTTCGAATTATACGCTGTTCGTTCTCAAAAAATAATTAATTTTTTGATAATTAATTGCTCTCAAACTAAGTTTGAAGCAATTATATTAACCCTGTCGGTCTTTTTATGCGATTTTTAAGCAAAGCTATTCACAAGTAAGCTATTCACAGAATATTTCTTCAAGTAAGCTATTCACAGAATATTTTTTGGAGACTTGTACTTATGGTGCGAAGGACGGTTCTTAGAGATTGACTCCCCTACCCAATGTTGCCCCCCCCCACAGTTGCCACCCCATCAACCCCTCGGTGCACCCCCGCCTCCGCTGCGCTAACTTATGCCCCTTCCATAAAGCTAAAGCTAGCCTCCCTAAACCGTGCCTAGCTACTGACGAAGCCAGCCGTTCATTTGAGAGCAATTCGCCCGACGTTAGTCGGTTATGTTTTGTTTAATAGCCGCGAAGCAATAGCGGCTATTATTGGGACATCGTGTTTTTTTTACAATTTAAAGAATTTGAGTTGCATTGGGGCACTGATTCGAAATATCTTTAAATTGTAGGTCGGGACTTGTCCTGCTATGGTTTTGTAATTTGTCGTCTTCATCAATGATTCTGCGACCATTGACTTTTCAATTTGTGACTTCTACTGCTTTGCAGTTGAAATTTGTGTGCGTGACGTCATTTGTTCTGCTTTTATGTCAATTGCATGACTTAACTCACTCCAGAAAGTGACTTCTGAACTCACTTAATGGTTTTTAATTTTTATGAACGTTTACTAGGTAAAGATTAATAGTGTGCATCTAAGTATTGCCAAACGTATATGGAGCGTATTCCTTATAGAGCTTATGTGTTTCATAAAGCCCGAATCTAACCGAAAAAGTCTAGTGGTCTATTAAAGGACTGGTGGTCAATCTGTATCTCATTTCTTTAATTGTTTCAATTCCATGGAAAGCCACAAGCGTCGACTGCGGCTCTTTTATGTTTTTTTTGAGGTTCTTATTGCTGTCTTGTTACTTGACATCATTAGTTACAGGTCTGTTTGGTTGGTTATGAGAATTAGGTTAATCAGAATAATTTTGTCAGAGTTTAATGCTTTTGTTTTACTTTTATTCATTTCTTTTTAAAGGGTACTTGCGAGTTTTGGCAAATATTGATCGTAATTTATGTTGTCTGATCATTTAGTCTTTTTATTGAGAGGTTACATTCCTAATGAAATAGTTGATTAATAGCCGCGTCCTCAATTCCAGGCGGCTATTATAGCGCTCCTAATTTTTTTTACTTCGTCTAACAGATTTTTGTTTCGTCTTACCCTGACTTCTTGGAATTGAATTTTTCAATGACTTAGCTCACTCCAAAAAAATGACTTCTGAACTCACTTATGGAACTTCAAATTTTATGAACATTCACTTAAAGATCATTAATGTGCATCTAAGTAGTGCCAAACATATATGCCCTAATTCTTGATTATTATTGTCTTGAGTTTCTGATTTTTAATGTTAATTTTGGGATCTTCTCCGTTTGTGCCCCCAGTACGTTCTGCGCCCCCCAGTTACAGAGCACGTGCCATTACATAGTAAGTCATTATGTAAAAAATATGGCACGTGCATCTGAGGGGTGGAAATAATATGCGCCCACTAAGCTGAGGGCACAAACGGAAGAGATCCTAATTATGATAAGCCCTATTAGAGCTTTCTCCTTATAGAGCTTATGTGTCTCATGACAGTCCAAAGCTAACCCAAAAAGTCTTGTGGTCTATTAAAGCACTGGTGGTCGATCTGTCTATCTATTCTCTTTAGTTGTTTCAATTCATGGAAGGCTCCAAGCGTCTATCACAGCAATCGTTTTTTTTTGCTTCTGGCACTTTCTATTCGAAAAATAAAAATCGATTTCTTGCATGTATTTTTTGTGGTCCTACCGCTTTTTCTCATTAATAATGGTTGTCATTGGCTTTCTTGTGCAACGTCATTTTGTTTTTGTTCGGCTCCAATTTTCAGTTAACGTTTTCATTGACTCGTATACCGTTTGTTCTAAATGTTTGAAATTGATTCTTGCCTTCATTTCTAGATTTATCGCCTCGTATTCAGCGATTAGAACTGATAAGATATTTTTTTGTCTTCTAAATTTTATGGTATCCTTTGACGAAGAATTTTAGCATGTAGTTATGGGGTTCTTAATTTGTAGCCACTGATTTTCCAAAGTACTCTAATTTTGGACGATTTAGTGTTTGCCTCTTTTTAACTTTGTGTGGCATTGATTCTCACAAGCGCAAGGTTGTTGTTTTGTGTACTCATTCTAAGGATCCATAGAGCTAATGTTTTGTAAGTTGTCGTTATTATCACTTACATTATTAATTCTTGCGCTACTAGATATTGAAAAGAATTTTCTTATTTTTTCCATTTCTTTTTATCCCTTTTGCGCCTTCATGGACATGGGCTGTGATGACTGTCTTTGTTTGAAGTTGCTGCAATAGGATTTTTTGTCAGTTCTTCAGTTGTACAATTCTTTGGCTTGTAATTCAAGACTTGCGCTGCTATGTTTTTGTAATTCGCTTTAAACTCCGATCATGCCATTTGTTTTGCATGAGTTACTACTTTCATGTTTGACTTCTAATTCGCCTCACCCGCTGGCTTAACTGACTTAAAGTTTTAGAATTCTTTTAACCATTGAATTATTTAATATAGTGAATATGGTCAAAATCAAAAGAGCAAAATCAAAGGAAACGAGACAAGTAGGTTTTCAATGTTCATAAGAGCAATTGCTAGCTTGTATTACTTGAGCCTTATTGCCTTCAGTTTAGATCTGAGCTGAATAAAGAATAATTTCGGAATCAAAATTAAAGTTCAATCCCAACTAGAACCATTTTTGACACTTATTCACGAATTCTGGCAGTTTTTCTCTTCCTTTTCTTTCAATCCCGATGTTGGTCAAGCGGGTCAACGACGGCTGTTTTTCTGTAATTTGTCGGCTTTTTTATTGCTTTGGGCAGATGTAAAAATCTTGAGCACGGATTGGATGTAATTTTTTGAGACGAATTTACCAATACGGTATTTCAAGTTTTCTTTTTCAAATACTTTTATTGCGAAAAGATTGTTTCCCGATCGCTGGGTTTTAAAGTATTTGTAAATAAAACTTAGAAAAGAAATGGAATATCGGGAAATTGCTAAAACGCAGGAAAAGATAGAAAAGCAAATAATGTAATCCCAGCTTATAAGGCGACGGAGATGGCTTGCTCCACCTTTAAAGTTTTCTACTAGTTCTCAAAAGCCGCCTCAGATTCAGCCGGCTATTATAGCGCTACTATTGTTTTAACTTCGTCTAATAAAATTTTTTCGCTTGACCTTAGTTCACAGCTTGTTCAACATTTTGCTCGAAATCTTGGCTAAATTCTCTAGGCTAGTTCCACTCTTTTCTCATTCTGCTCAAAGTGCTATTAGACAGCAGTTGCGAAGCAGAGCAATTCAAAATGAACAGAGTCAGTATCAAAAAAACGAAGTCTGAAATAGAAACGGGATAAACCCATAGAGCCCAGTTTTGGATGCCCATTTCTCGAAATTGGTTCTTATAAGTCTTAGTTAACACCTCTAATGCGTATCGGTATTGATACTAGCTTCTGCATCGTCTCACTAAGAAAATCATTTCCATTATTTTCTATTCTCCCAATCGTGGTTATGGGAATCAACGGTGGCTATTTTCCAGGAAACTGCCGGGTATGTTTTAAATCGCCGCGATGCGAGTGTTTTTGTTTTAATCATTTAATTTTGCCAGTATTGGCGCCTAGTTTTTTGTAAGACTTGTTAGTGTATTTGCAATGTTTTCGAGCTTTCAAAGAGATTAAAAAAGTAAGGCTTGGGACATTAAAATAAATCGGACTCCCCAAGCTTGCTTTAGTGGACTTCAAAGTGATAAGTGTGCTGAATTTGCTTGGAAGGCGGCCTAAATTGAGTGAGATGGTTAGTTGTGTGTTAATTTCCTTATTGGTATATGTCTCAACTGAAACCTATGTAAAGTAATCGCCGCGATGTGATGGTGAGGCTATCATTTTTTCAGATCATTTGAATTCTGTTGTATTGGCGCTTAGTTTTTGTAAGAGGTGCTTGTGAGTTTGCAATGTTTTCGAGCTTGCAGAGATTAAGAAAGTAAAGTTTGGGGCATTAAAACGATGTGTTGGACTTTCCAAGCTTGCTTTAGTAGACTTCAAAGTGCTTAGTGTGCTTAATTTGCTCGGAAGGCGGCCTAAATTGAGTGAGAGATGGTTAGTTCTGTGTGTTGGTTTCACTATTGGTATATTTTATCAACTGAAACACATAAAAACTTTATCAAAGGTGATGTCAATTTAAATACATAAAGTTGTAGTAAATTCTAATTGCTCTCATACGACGGTTGTTGCAATTATATTAGTGCTGCGGTTACTTTCCACCCGAAGGTTGCCCAACCTTAATTGGTAATGTTTGCAATTTTGTCATTCGAAGTTTCTTTCACTTTCAACGGCAAATTAAGTTCTTAAAAGCTTGCAAGTTAATTTTGGGTACAATGAAGCTCAAATATGCTTCTAAGACATTTGGTGATTTTTTGTTTTAAGTAATTTCATAAACTCGTTTTTTAAGTTTTCTAAGTACGTTTTTTTAAGTTTTCTCCTGTGTATAATGCTATCCAGTGAAGTGGAACATTTGCCTTCTACTGGTTGCTTTTATCTGAACCAATTTGGTTCACGACTTGAATTTAGACTTTCTTTCCAAACATTTATCTCTTTTTTCGAATGTTGGACCTTAGCAGTAGCTTTGTTTGTAAAATAATGGAATTGCTGGTATTTTTAAGGCAAAGTCATTTGAGTTTTGCTTGCATAACAGTCACCCACCTTGCACACAACTACAGATCCCCGTTACATAGCCCCCGAACTACTCAACCCCCTATAACTACGTAAACCTCAACACGTACCCCCTGAGCAGCTGTCTACCCCTGCCTCTACCCCTCCTCACAACTAACGTACCCTTTCCACCACCGCCCGAAGCGTACTCCCTCCCATTGCCTATCCCCCGCACCTCCAACTCCCCTTCCCACATCCCACCACGCCCCGCTTCATGCGTCTGCTTACGACTAACCAATTTCCCTATTTATAAATTGATTCTTGCCTTCATAATATGATTCTTGCCTTCGTTTCTAGATTCATCGTCTCGTATTCAGCCATTAAAACTAATAAAAGATGTTTTTCTCTTCTAATTTTTATGGTATCCTGTGGTGAAGAATTTTAGCATGTAGCTATGTGGTTCCTAATTTGAAGCAACTGGTTTTCCAAAATATTCTTATTTTTGACAATTTTGTGCTTACCTCTTTTTTACTTTACGTATTATTGATTCTCACAAGGTTTTTGTACTGTGCACTCATTCTAAGGATGCATAGAGTTAATTTGTTTTATAAGGTGTTGTTATTATTAGTTTCATTATTAATTCCTAACTATTAGATATTAGAAAAAGAATTTTTTTGACCAATTTTGCCCCTATATGGTGATTGGCTGTGTTGATTGTGTTTGTTTGAAGTTGCTGCAATAGTTTTATTTTCAAGACCTGTGCTGCTGTTTTGCATGATTGACTAATTCCACGTTTGACTCCTAATTCACCTCGCTCTCTGTCTTCACTGGCGTAATGATTTTAATTTCGTTCAATCATTCATTTATTCAATGTAGTGAGTTTTGTCAAAATCAAAAGAGAAAAATCAAAGGAAACAGAATAAGTAGGTTTTCAATCTTGATTAGCACAATTGCTAGCTTACATTACTAATAGGCTTTATGACATTCAGTTTAGATTTAAGCTGAATAAAGATTGATTTCAGAATCGAAATTAAACTTCAAACCCAATTAGAACCTTTTTTGACATTTCTTGTTTCAATCTAGAGGTTTGTCAAGTGGGTCAACGATGGCTGTTTTTCGGTAATTTGTCGGCAATTTATTGATGACTTTGGGCAGATGCAAAAATCTTGAACGGATTGGATGTGGTTTTTTGAGACGAATTTACCAACGGTATTTCAAGTTTTCTTTTTCAAATACTTTTATTGCAAAATGCTTGGTCCCCGATCATTGGTTGTTAAGATATTTGTGAAAAAACTTGGAAAAGAAATGGAATATCTGGAAAACACTAAAACGCAGGAAAAGTTGGATAAGCAAATAAGGTAATCGCAGCTTTAGGATTTTTTTTGCTAGCAAAACTTTTAATTTCTGTTATGTTTTAATTTCTGAAATTTTTTAACTTCTGAAATCTTTTGAATTTGCATTCTTGAGAAGACGGAGATGGCTCGCTCCACCTTTAAAAGTTTACACTAGTTTTAGGTCCTTTAAATACGGTAGTATTGGCGCTGAGTTTTTTTGATGTGTTAGTGTATTTGCAATGTTTTTGAGCTTTCAAAGAGAAAAAATTTAAGGCTTGGGGCATTAACGTGCATTGGTGTCCCCAAGCTTGCTTTGGTAGTCTTTAAAGTGATTATTGTGCTGAATTTGCTTGGAAGGCTGCCTAAGTTGAGTGAGATGGTTAGTTCTGTGTGTTGGATTTATATTGGTATATGTATCAACTGAAACATATGTAAACTTAATCGCCGCGAGGCGATCTTTTTTGTTTTTTTACGATCCGTTTAATTTGGTAGTATTGGCGCTGAGATTTTGTAATTGATATTAGGGAGTTTGTAATGTTTTCGAGCTTTCAAAGAGATAGAAAAGTAAAGTTTTGGGGTATTAAAATGAATTGTTGCAGTCCCCAAGTTTGCTTTAAAAGTCTTTCAAATGCTTAGTGTACTGAATCGGAAGGTTGCCTAATTCGAGTGAGAGTCGGTTAGTTCTGTGTTGGTTTCACTATTGGTATATGCGCCAACTGAAACACATAAAAATTTAACATATTTAAAAAAAACTTAAGCATACTTAAAATGACTACAAATTTGAAAACATAAAATTGCAGTAATTTCCAATTGCTCTCATACCACGCTTGTAGCAATTATTTTAGTGCTGCGGTTATTTTCCACCCGAAGTTCGCCCAAACTTTACTGGCAATGTTTGAAATTTTGTCATTCAAAGTTTCTTCCACTATCAGCAGCAATTTAAATTCAAAGCGTGCAAGTTGTTTTAGGGCACAACGAAGCATAAAAATGCTTTTGAAGGCGTTTGATTCAATGGTTTTTCATTTGCAAAGTATTTTTATAAATTCTGTACGTTTTTAAATTATTTTCTGTGTATAATGCTCTCCAGCAAAGTTGACAGCAATTATTGTAAGTTTTGATTTTAAGACTCGAAGAGAAATATTTGCCTTCTGTGGTTGATTTTTAGCTGAAACAAATTTGTTCACGACGTGAATTTAGACTTTCTTTCCGAGAATTCATCTGTTTTCGTACGATGGTCTTGAGCAGTAGCCTAGTTTGTGAAGTAATGAAATTGCTGGTATTTTTTAAGGTGAAATCATTTTGAGAAATTTGCTAGCATAAGTCCCCCACCTTGCACACGGCTTCAGAGCCCCTTCACATAGCCCCCCCCACCGCCAGCAGTTACTCAACCCCCTAAACCTACGTAAACCTCAACTTGTAACCCCTGAGCAGCTGTCTACACCTGCTTCTAACCCTCCTGACAACCACCTTGCCCTTTCCACTACCGCTTGGTGCCTACTCCCTCCCTTTACCTATCCCCCGCACGTCCAACCCCCCTTCTGACTTCCGGCCACACCCCCACCTACATACTTTCCGCCTACAACTAACAGCATTCCGAAATAAAAATTGGCTGTTTCTAACTATATATTGCTTGTTCCTAATTCTGTTTTGGATCTTTTCAGTTTTTGCCCTTCCAGTGCGATATGTGCCCCCCCCCCCCAGTTACAGAGCACATTCTATTACATAGTACATAATCATGTAAAAATATGGCACGTGCGTCTAAGGGTGCAAATAATATGCACCCACTAAGCTGGGGGGCACAAACGGAAAAGATCCTTTCTTGGTTTTTCTGAAATGTTTATGCTTAGTTAGTGTTATTACACGACTGTTTGAGTGGTTTCGAGTATTCTGACGGCTATATTTTTTGGACCTTTTCCGTTTGTGCCCCCCCCCCCCCAGTACGTTATGCTCCCCCAGTTATAGAGCACGTGTCATTACAAGTTAAATCATTGTGAAAAAATTGCACGTGCTTCTTGGGGGTGCAAATAATATGCTCCCACTAAGCTGGGGGCAGAAACGGAAAAGATCGTATTTTTTAAGCTAAAGCAAGCTTGTCTAAACCCCCACTTAGTGATCCCCCACTCCACCTATCTACCCCCCCCCCAAAAGAAAAGAGAAAACGGACCCACCCCTAACCCCCGCCTCCTACCTGCATACCTTTCACCAAGCAACTCACCTCTCGAACTAATAATTGCGTCCGCTTTTTTCGAAACACTCTAGTTCTTAAGGTATAATTTTCACTGATGTTTCTAGTTAAGGTAGAACGCCGGTTCTTTCTCTTTGATGTTTCCGACTTAGAGGTTATGTTACGTGACTATGCGAGTTGTTTCCGGTATTCTACCGGCTATTTTTATGCAAAATTTTTGCTTGACCGTATTGACTTTTCGAGTGACTTTTACGCCCTTGACTTTTTTGTTTTGCATGATCTAATTTTGTCTCATTCCTAAGTGCCACCAGCTGTAATCAAGTGGCGGCAGTTCATTACTAAAAGTCAATCTTTTGTCAATTCTAAAGGCGAAAGTTTCTAGTAATATCCGCAGTTGAATCATTGTTTTTTTTCTCGAGGTTAGTGTGTACTTAAGTGATTAGGACCCTTTTTTGGCTAATTTTCTTGTAATTAGGTTATCATGTGTAATAAGTATTTTTGTATGTGATTTATGTATCCGATTGTTTTGTGGTGTGCTACTTATAGTATAATGGACAGTCGACTTAATGGAGTTTTGTTTGTGGCTTGGATATTGTAATGGATTTAAAGATCACATAATCTTGTAATTTTTAAACATTCTCCAATTATTTTGATGATACAAGGTCTTGCATGAGGTCTTGCAATTTTTGATTTTTTTCCCGTAATTGTTGTAACGTTTCTTTTCGCAACAGGAACAGTGGGCAGTAAGCGGAAGCAACAGCCGCCTGATGAGAAGGAGAATAAGCGTGCTCTGCCTTGTGACGATGACGAGAATAGCTATTATGCCAAAGGGACTTTGGGGACAGAGAGAGGAGGAGGAGCAGGAGGTGAAAGGGGAGGAGGGTTCGCGGGTGGGGGTCACCGGGTGGAGATCCCTGAGTTCAAACGTCTCCGATTGAATCCAGCTGCAGCTGCTGCTCTATTGCAACAATCTCTTGAAGGTAAGCTGTCAATTTTTTGAAATTTAGGGCCATATCTTGGTCATTTTCAGTAACTGATCACCGAACTGTAACGATGTTTTCATTGTAAAAGGTTAGTCTCTATCAAGGCACTCGTGCAATTGTTTGCTCGCACTTGTTAAAAACAGTATTTTTGTTAACGGAGGAGTGGGTAAAAGAACTTCAAGATATTACTATCATAATTGCAATCACGAGGTCATGTCGGCGGTAATTATATCTCAAGCCCGGTTCTGTTTGTAAGTTATTCGGGTTTTCTTTTGCACTTTGTTTACCAGATGACAAAGTTCTCATCCTTAAATTGGAATACCTTAGCAGAATCTCAAACATAACTTTTTGGAGAGGACTCAATTTTATCAAAGAATGTTGGTTAGAATAAATGAGACAAGTTTCAGTCTAGTTTCGCTTTTTTATACGTTGTTCTTTTGTTCTTATGATGAATATTGCGACTGTCTTTGTATTGAATTCTCTTCTGAAGCCCCCCCCCCCCCCCCGAGCTCAGTGGATCTATAACTTTTGCGACCACAAGGCGCCCGTGCTATTTTTTCATAGTAATGTGCTATATAACAATTCATAAATTGTAATTGGGGAGATAAAAAACGGGGGGGGGGGGGGGGGGGAGGGACAGAATATATCCGAAAGTTTAATCAGTATTAATAAGCATGAAGTCATGATGTTTTGCCGACAATCCATTTGCTATCATCTGTTCAACAGTGTTGTAGCTAAGTTTTCCCCTCAAATCGATAACTTTTCGACCTTTCTATGCAGAGTAAGAAAGGCTTAACGAACCCAGTTTAGCAATCTGATATAATGCGGTCAAAAAAGGCTTGTTCACACAGCCTTAAATGTTAACAGCTCACGTCTTTCTTGTTTTCATGCTATAGTGTTTTTAAGTTCGCAGCTTTTGCTACTGTAACTTGTTAACTAGCTCAAATTATGAATAACCTGCTTCGTTCGAAGAACTTCGGAACAGATATCGAAGCATCAGCTTTTACAATTTTATGCTATTTTTTTGCAAGTTTTGAGAGAATGAATCCAGAATTTGCCAACAAGATTATTGTCCTTGGTGTACGTGGTTCTTTTGAGAGCACGATCAAATAAACTACTGCGAAAACATTGCTTTGTTGCTATGATTTGGTTTTTTAAAAGTACTTATTTGAAAGATTTTAGTGAGCCTCATTGATATGAACTTGCACAATGTTACCACCGACACATAGCAGATCCTGAAGCAAAAGAAAATTTAACTTAGTTTGAATTTTTAATATCAGAAGGCAGTGGTCATTAGAGAGAACTGTTCGAAGCAAATTACTACAGATATTTTAAATAGCCGCAGTCAGCCTCTCAGACGGCTATATTATTTAGGCGCTCTCCTTACAATTCAAAGAATTTGAATTGTATTGGGGCGCTGTCTTTTTTTTAAGATCTGTTCACACCTTTTCATGAATTTTGAAGTCAAATTGGAGTAGTGATTTTGGTCACGCCGAAACAGGAAGTGGAGCGAAAAGCGAGTGGTTTTGCGACGTGAAATTTTTTCACTCTTGTTTTAAAGTAGAGTGAGAAAACGGTGTTTGAACAAAAATTCGCTTTCTGTCTAGTGGTTTTTTTTTGTTCACATGCGGCAATTTCACTTTGATTTTTTCTGTTTTTTCGATTTTTTTATTTTAGTTTTTATTTTAGGTCAAGTTCTTTAAATAACTAATTTAATGGTTTTTTTACATAACGATATATTCTTAACTGTACGTTGCCTCTTTACCATATGAGTTTTATGCTTATGTGTATTAGAGGAAATTAACAATGTTTTTTTTTTAATTAAAGGTGCTAATCTGAACAAAGACGATTCTGCGGCTCTGGCTTTGTCTGCTTCCTCCAATAACAAACTGGACCCCTCTCTTTTCATAAACAGCCGTCGCTCGGGTGTCGAATTCCTCTCAATGGAGGCGTACAAACAGTTCGTGGCCTCCAGAGAAGCACAAATCAAGATGGATTTTAAACTGGCCAAGGAGCTCAACAGTCAAGAGGGTTCCACACAGTGCGAAGCTGATGACAGCAATTCCGGATCCAGTTCTCCGATTGAAGAAAGAACCTACTCGCTAAGGAAGCGCAAAGTCAACTATAGACAATAAAGTACCAAATTTGAACCTGCAATATTTTGGGACCCAGATTGAGGAGAGCGCTCATGGTTTCGAAGTTTTGCATGATTAAATGAGAGCGTTTCTCTGAAATACTGGCGTCCCAAAATTTAGCTCACAATCAAATGAAGTGAATATTTTATCCATCCTTCGAATTTTGAAGTGATAACGTCAAAAAAAACTGAAATTTGTTTATCTTTGTACGATTTTAATTTGCGAAAAATCATGAAATGTATGATCTTGAAAAAAGTAAACCATGATAATATTAAGTTTGTTTCCAGTGTTTCTTGGAGGCAGCTAAAAAACTTAAATTGTCTGCAATGAAGATTCTAATCCTCATAAATTTGAGCTACACAAACAATAATAAAGACGAGTAAATATTCACTTTGTTTCAAATTTTGTTGTAATATTAATTATTGTCAAATATTTGCATTGATAAATTAGTAATGAATACATATATTTTATTGGCATATTGTCTGCTTTTTAATGTTCTTTATAGACTACCGTATTTTTTTTCCAAAAGGTATTTTGCGTTCCTTTTATTTCTTGTTTTGATGCGCGAAGCAGCTTTTAAAAATTTTAATTGGTTGCTGATTATTTCTTTGTTTTACCTTGGTGATTGCAAATTTTTTGCTTGCTGTTCGATAATTTGTGAAACAAAATTTAACAATATCGATTTGTTTGTCCAATGTTTTCTGTTCTTTGTGATTAACAAATTTACAGTGAAAGTTATCAGTGTTATCACAAGTTAGTTGAATTTGTTTGAAGTATTCTGTGTCGCCCATTTTCTAGCTTAGATGCTGCAAATATGGTTATAATATTGATCCATTAAAATAACTGTCCCGTCCTAAAGGCAGTAAAAATATAAACTTAGTCTAAATCGCACGTGGATAATTGTAATATATGCAACTGTATATGAACATATTTTGTTTCTGATTCATGGTAAATGCATTGGGTATTTGGATCTATTCTGTTTCGCCTACCCCCCCCCCCCCGTGTTTTTTACGCCCCCCAATTACAAATTGTATGTTACTAGCACGTTACTATGTAAAAAATAGGGATTTCGTTCTGTTTTTCACACTATTTCGTTTTGCCTCCCCCCTCCCCCCCCCCCCCCCCCCCCCACCTTTATTTTTTTACGCCCCCAGGAGCACGTGCTATTTTCTTACATTTTAACGTGCTATATAGCAAAATATAATTTGTAACTGGGGGCGTAAAAAACACTGGGGGGAGGGGAACAGAATAGATTAAAAAATAGCACGTGCGCCTGGGGGCGTAAAAAATATAAGGCCACTAAGTTAGGGGGGCCAAAACAGAATAGGCGTATTTTTGAAGTAGCAAAAACGAGGTCTAGCTAGAAGTTAGAGTTCACTGGTCAAATATATGATTTTGAAGGTTCTGGAATGAAAGATCCGAGATGTGAGAGGTTCTCCAATAACCCCGCTCCCACAATGAAACCCCCAATAATATCCCCCTCCCACCGGTCACAGGTTCTATTTTTTTGCTCATTGTATCTTCCATGCAAAGCAACACCAATTTATACATGGGCGTCATCAACTATTAAGTGGAGGGGGCAGGGTAGGGTAGAATAGATCTAAGTACCATGGGAATATCTATTGAGTTAATAATGGCGGGATGGTTTGTGATGTGTTTTATTTGAATGGATGAGATTAGAATGTGATGTGACTTTACACAATTGTTCTTCAATCTTGTTATGATGACCTTTTGCTTTTTCTCAATAACAATCATAGTAAAATTGTAGTATTATATTGTCTCTTTTCTCTACACTTAACTCAGGCCCCAACAAAGGAAATTTGAACAGATTTAGGCGGAAGAATGCAAACATTCGCTGGAAAGTTGTAATTTTTTTAATGGAAAGTTGAAAACTTGAAATAATTCGCGGAAATGTGGAAAACCCCTGAAGTTGGTAAATGAGGTCTGAAAAACAAAGACATTGAGAAGTGGAAACGATACTAAAATGAAAGTTTAATGTTTATAACAACTAGTTAGCTTGAAGGTAAAATCATATTCGTTATCACAGAGCGCGGAACCAAAACGCAAAGAAAAGCCTTTTGATCTATTGTCTGCAACTACAGGTTGATACAATTGCAACGTAAATCGGCTGTTTTTTGTCCTCAGCGGATAGCTTTCAAAGTTGAGAAGCTTGATTGCGGTTCTCTTGGATTTTTTGTTACAGTTTAATTAGTTTTAATGGTATTGTTTGGATGATGTCTGGATGTTTGGACAAATGGAGTAGTGGAGCGTTATTTGCTAAATAATTTCTAAATAATTATAATATGAAAGTACCGCAAACGAAAAATAAGTTTAGAAATGAGTCTCAAGCTACACTCAATAGTAGTAATATATGTAGGCATATATGAACATACTTCGTTTCCGACTCCTGGTAAAAGCACAGAAAGGAGGTATTTTTGTAGTGCAAAAAACGAATCCTAGCTAAAAGTTAACGAAAGGTCAACAGGTGAGATTAATCGATTACAGATTTGAATAAAAACTTCCAGATGTTCGTTTTTCTTAAAAATTGTATCTTCTATAACATCATTAATCCCCCAACAATCAGAACCCCAATAGTATTAAAACCCCGCCTCAGCCACAAGTGAAATTTTGCTCATTGTATCTTGCACTCAAAGCAACACCAATTTGTAAAGAGGCATCATTAACCCTTAAAGAGTGGGCGGGGGACTTGAAAACTTGCTGGAAATGCCAATGTGTATATGGCCGTAATGTGTATATGGCGACCTCCGCAGCATAGAGCCATATACACATTACTCTAATTCCCTTTATATATCCACTACTCTATATTCACTTCTTTTATATTTAAAATCTATCATTTCTTGTCTCACTTAGTGCAAACCACTAGTGTCGAGTTAAGCTGGTAATTAACTGTTATCAGACGGATAGTTTGGGTTCTATGCCCACTGTCTCTAGTGGACGTCCCCAGATACTAGTATAAAACTAGTGAGACCGTGTAACAAGCACGTAAAACCAACTTGCGAAAATTGGTGTAACCACTTCGTGGATAACTTGAATAAAAAAAACCAGCTTAACTCTTTTATAAATTTTAAATTTTGCTAATACTTATATAAAACTTAATTGTAAATTCTAAATTCACCGTTACAACCCTTAATACCTTTATCATCAAATGGATCAATGGCTATCTTGTATTGTTCTTTTGTTTCTAATTGATGTTTCTTACTATCAATAGTATAATTAGTTACATATTTAATTTTTGCATCATATATAGCGTTTTTATAGTCTTCAATAGTTATTTGATTTTTGATAGTAGCTTTAGTTATTACTTTAAAGATTTTCTCTTTTTCACCTTATAACAATAAGCTTTAGCTTTAAGGAAACATGCTTCTATAATAGTACCATTAGGTAATTCATCCTTCATCTTACCTAACTCATTTTTATGTAAAATATCTTTTTATCTTATTCATTTCAGTTTCTATATTACTATCTAAAGGAAAATTTATGTTTATAAATATACTATCAGTATCTGTATAATGATAACTACAATCTAACTCTTTCTCAAAGTAATCATATATAGCTTTATACATAAATAGTTTAGCTTTTTCTAATATAACAAAACCAATATAATTAAACTTATCTAACTTAACATTACCTCTTGTTTTATGTACAGCCAATAGATCATCATCAAACCCTACAGCATATTTAAAACTAATATTTTCTACTAATTTAATATATCTATCTACTTCATTAACTAACTCTACATCTTGTCTATTGGATACATTTTCTATTGTTTTTCCATAGAAGGCATTATTCATCATTTTAAAGAATACATCTCCAAATTTATTACACTTAGCTTTAGCTTCTTTTCTTTTCTGAATATTAAACTCAATATAGGGCTTTAACCACTCACTCTTACTATTCTCTAGCTTTCGCTTAACTGTAATATCTTCAAATTTTAAACCACTAGCTAAATACCAATCTAACATCTCGCCATCAATCACATAATCTACCTTATCCGTTAACTTCAACATTAACTTCTCATTGGGCTTATATCCTTTCTTTTTATTAACATTTTGATAATCCGTAAACTGATCTACATTTGCTTTTGTCTTCTCTGGAAAGAATGTATACTTGTTTGTTTTCTGTTTCAAGTAATCATTATACTATATATCAATAGTATAGATATAACCCTTTGTAGAGCTAGATCTAGTGTAGCCCAATTCTTCACATGCTTTGATCTCCCAGTAGGTAAAGCTTGAACCATAGCAGAAGTGTATAGTGAGTTGAAGTCTAAGTATTTTAGATAATTCTCTTTCCCTGTATACTCAGGATCTATTTCTTTATTTTTACATTTTACATGACAATCACCTAATACTGAAGCTAACCCACCTCCAATACCATGTTGTATTGTATCATAAATATTAACTGTATTTTCTTTATAATTTTTAAGTCTAACATTAGTATATTTCAATCCACATAACCAAGTAGAATATGTCCCTGGAGGGAGTAGAATAATTCTACTCCCTCCAGGAGTAGAATATGTGTAACATGGATCATTTTCATAATATTCTAAACACTTATCTCTTAACCTTTCAAATTCATCCACTGATAATAATACATCTGTTTTAAGATATAACATCATATAGTCTTTTATTGACTTACATCCAGTATTATTCCAATAATCTATTGCTTGCTTATATTCTTTATCTGTAATACCACTTTGTTTCAGCCTAGAATAGAATGCTTCCTTAGGTGGTAATGTTGTTTCATGTAGTTTATCTATACTATCAAACCATTCATATGGTAATATACCTTTACGTCTCTCTAACGCAAAATTGTTTAATGTTACACACTCTTTATCACTCAATGTTTTACTTATAGCCTCTAAGCTAAGTGGATGGAAGAACCTAAACATATCTAATGCTTTTGCATAACCCAAATCAATACTAATATAATTCTCATCAGTTTTAGTTAGTACTTTAAGTCTAATCTTCTTTGCTAGTTTAGTTACAAATAAGTGATTATCATAACTAGTAGAGTTAAATGCATATATTGGTACGAATGTATTCTTAGCTTGGAAGTTACATTTATTGAGAGCATATCCTCTAAATTTACCGTTTAGATGATCATGATCTCTAACATTGTCATAACCCAAATTCTCTCTTAAATAGAAACACTCAGTAGTAAGTGGAGTAATAGTATCTTCATTAAGTGGAATATTAATTTCAAATTTATATTTAAATAATTTATTATAATAACTTACTCTACTTATAAACCAATCAACTATATCTTCACCACAATTATATTCATATCTATCTTCTAATAAAAAAGAATAGTCACTTTTTATATATAAACCACAAGCAATAGGTAAGTGTTTACCATCTTTTATTATACATTCAAAATCATAATACCTAGCAAATGGTACTCTGTTTTTATAATGGAACCTATCAAACTTTAGATATTCATTTTTATGGAATTTTCTTCTTCCAACATGTTTCTGTGTATTACATAAATCCAAATGTTTATTTAATGCATCTTCAGACTGAAATGACACACAACATTTTAGACATGGATAACATTTATGTCTAGTTGATTTTCTTAATAAGAATGATACACCTTTACATAGGAAGTAATGATTATCCCAGTGTAATATATTACATCCTTCAGGATCATTATGATTGATTAATACAGGATTAATAGTTTTATTTTTATTTAGATTGAATACATTAAATAATATTTTATCTTTATTTAATTCTTGTATTTTCTGTAAATCTTTATAACCATAGGGAGGTGGAATCTTTGGTAATTTTATCTCATTAATATACTCTGGTTTATTATATTTACTAACTCTATTTGGATCACGTGATGCAGGATGTAGATAAGCAATTAAACACCTCAATAAACATTTTCTATCAGTAGTATGTATATAAAGTATATATCTTGATTGAAATGGTAATTCAGTAATACATCCACCACTAGGATAAAACCTATGTATATACATTGTTCTTTTAATAAATCTTTGCATGCTCCAACCAGATTGATTCATTTCTTTTTCTTGCATTCTGGTCTCCAACTCGCTATTCAACATATCCAAGTCATGAGGACCATTATATTGTCTAGTCATTATTCTAAAAGTAAATTCGTTTTCTTCTAAATTATCATCTGTGGGTTTTGTATACCTAACCACATCAAAGGTGTTAAACTTGATATGGGGATGTATATTGTGCAATGTCCCCAATGCATTAATGAATTTAGGATCTTCATAACTCCTACTTGTTATAATCAATTGATTATACTTCATGTTATGATCCAAGCCTAATTCATTAATTTTATCTCGCCACTTCTTATCAACAAGTTTTTTCTGATTATTATTTTCTTTATGTTCTTCTGATTCATTGTGTTTCCTTTTATTTTCATATCTGGTATTACATATATTGCAATATCCTTCAGTTATATTATTATCTTCCCTAGCTATATTATTATTATCATCTCCAGTTATATCCTTATCAGTTAAACTGCTTCGCAGATCCTTACCCCCAACTTTATCCAGATGCATCTTTGTTTTCAAATGTTGATCCACACTATATTGACTCAGAGAAGTCTTACATACTACTCAACCAAACTTACTCCCATTCTTTATTGTTTCCCCATTAACTAGTCTTACCTTATTCCTATGTTTTAATGTTGTCACACGATTATTATAAGCGGTATTATTATCTAGATATATCTCACAACTATCACAATACTTTTTTCCTTCTTCTGGATACTGCTCATCTAACTTTTGTTCTATATCTTTTTTAGTAAATTTTATTCCATCCTCATTAGCACTCTCAATAATTTTATTTCTATTACATAGTCGTGCGTTCTTTTTATGTTTAAGTGATTGAATTCTTCATTACATTCTTCACACTTAAACTTATTTGTTTTAGGCTTTTGGACATATACAAAATCATCAGATGAAGATGATTCTCTATCTGTATCCGAAAACAAATCCTTATCAGAATCTAAATCCTTATCCTTATCAGAATCTAAATCCGGATGATATTTAGCCTCAGCCTCACGCATTAGATTTTTCATGTCTTCGCCCCTTTGTTTTATTTCAGCCGCATATTCACGTATGACTTCTTTGCTTCTTCGTTTACTTGATTAAGCCTTCTAATTGGTTCTAATGGATCTTCTTCTTTATCTACCAGTTTGATTTCTCCCCTTACTTTGTTTTTTCTCAACATTTGGACCGCCATGCTAGTAGAACCAGATGGACCTTGTCCATGAGATGGAGCTTGTCTATGAGATGGAGCTTGACCATGAGATTGGACTTGTCCATGAGATTGGGCTTGACCTCTTCCAGAACATGTAAAGAAATTTAATATCCACAAAGCTGGTTCCCAGATCAGCGAAGCTGGTTCCCAGATCGAAGTTTAGTCCTATTAAGATGTTACTTGCGTTCCCGTTATTTATTATGATGATATTTATTATCATAATTGCTTATAGGAATTATGATAATTATTCTGATTTAAGGAAGAGATTCAAAGGATATAGGAATGTTATACAAGAACCATTTGAAACTAAAAAACAACTTTATTATTTATGGTCCATCTAATTCTGGTAAAAAACAATTATAAAAGATTTTTGTGGCTTGTATGATACTGTTAATGTATTCTGTATTGATGGCAGTGATTGGAGGGGATATAATGTATATGTCATCGATGATTTAAAATTATTAGATAATTTAGATAGTTTTGCTAATAGTCTTATTATATTTGATGATATGGGGAAAAATTTAGCTATAGACTCACTGTATTCTAAAGGTAGACATCACAATATTAATATAATATGTGTAGGTCATACTGTAACAGATTTAAATTCTAAAGCAAGAGATAACACCCCAGCTATATATATTACTTTAAATAAATCACAACAATTCTTTGAAAGAGTACAAGAGAAGTTTAAAATTGATTCTAATCTATGTAGATTTAAATGTTATAACTATGGTCTAATAAATTATAAGACTATTAGTGACTATTATATTGTATTAGATAAAGATAAAAATGTTGTATATGATTCTAGAATAGGTGATCTTGATATTGAGAAGTATGTTGATTATACATAGTTTAAGGAAAAGGAACATATTATACAAAGTAGTTGTTTAACAGATAGAATGATAGAGCCAACTCAAATTAAACAAAAGGAGTTAATGTTCTATTTTGAAGAATATTTAGAGTTTAAGGGAATACATAAAACAATTAATTTGTATAAAATATATACAAATATAAAAAATGTTTTTAGTGAGATATATAGTGGACATGTTGCTATATTTGGTATAACTGCTATAGTAGGAGGTGTAAATACTTACTTTCAAAAACTTGGTAATAATATTAATAATAATATTAATGGTATAGATATAATGGATATAGATAATGCAAAAATTAAAATAAAAAATGGTAAGAATATGTCACTAGGTTATGGTTTGATTGATAAAAGCAATTATGATCTCAATCATCCATTTAATATAGTATATATGTTAGCTAGTTGTTTTGTGAGTATTTATGCAACTCATAATCATATTAATTCTAAATCTAAAAATAAGGGTGATATGTAGAGAATGTAATATTGAAATTGATACCAGTAGTGGATATCCAGAACATGAAATATTGTATCATTATAATATTTCACATAAAAATTTAATGGGAAGATGTATGAAATGTATGTATAAAACATATAGTGGTTATCACTTTTTCGATAAATGTAAAGTTAATAGAACAGGCAATATAACATCAGTACATAGTTATATTGATTATACCAATATTAATGATAGTGATAGTAATGATAATATTGATAACAATAAAGATAAAGATAAAAATGATTTGAATAAGGTTTTGGACGAGCTAAAATATGATATTATAGACAATTTGGAAGATTACGTTAAAAATGATTTAACAATAGAAATTATAAATGAGATAAAAACAGATATTATAAATGAGATAAAAACAGAAATTATAAGTGACTTAAAAACAGAAAATAATATTAAAAAGAAAAGTAATGAAAATGATAATAGAACAACTAGAGTTTGTTGTTTATGTAAAATTGAAAAAAATAGAGATTGTTTTTATAAATCTGGTTGTTTATGTAAAGATTGTTGTTCTCAAAAAGTTTCATGTCACATATGTAATATTGTTATAAATAGATCTTCTCTTAGTAAACATAAAAAAGGGCACATAGTAATCAGTCCCGAATTTCTAACAGATGCGGGATTATCATGATTAAAATAATCTATATAATCTATAATAATCCATGTAATCTTATGTAATCTCATGTAATCGTTGGAATTTGTAATAATTTTCTTAGATATTGTTAGAAATTCGGGATTGATTATTATGTGCCCTTTTTATGTTTACTAAGAGAAGATCTATTTATAACAATATTACATATGGGACATGAAACTTTTTGAGAACAACAATCTTTACATAAACAACCAGATTTATAAAAACAATCTCTATCCTTTTCAATTTTACATAAACAACGAACTCTAGTTGTTCTATTATCATTTTCATTACTTTTCTTTTTAATATTTGTTTCTGTTTTCAAGTCACTTATAATATCTGTTTTTATCTCATTTATAATATCTGTTTTTATCTCATTTATAATTTCTATTTTTAAATCATTTTTAACGTAATCTTTCAAATTCTCTATAATATTATATTTTAGCTCGTCCAAAACCTTATTCAAATCATCTTTATCTTTATCTTTATTGTTATCAATATTATCATTACTATCACCATCATTAATATCGGTATAATCAATATAACTATGTACTGATGTTATATTGCCTGTTCTATTAACTTTACATTTATCGAAAAAGTGATAACCACTATATGTTCTATACATACATTTCATACATCTTCCCATTAAATTTTTATGTGAAGTATTATAATGATCCAATAGCTCATGTTCTGGATATCCACTACTGGTATCAATTTCAATATTACATTCTCTACATATCACCCTCATTTTTAGATTTAGAATTAATACGATTATGAGTTGCATAAATACTTACAAGACAACTAGCTAACAAACATACTATAGCTGGTAGTCTAATGTTTTCTCCCATATCATCAAATATAATAAGACTATTAGCAAAACTATCTAAATTATCTAATAATTCTAAATCATCGATGCCATATACATTATATCCCTTCCAATCACTGCCATCAATACAGAATACATTAACAGTATCATACAAACCACAAAAATCTTTTATAATTGTTTTTTACCAGAATTAGATGGACCATAAATAATAAAGTTTAAAATGTTTCAAATTTTTTAGTTTCAAATGGTTCTTGTATAACATTCCTATATCCTTTGAATCTCTTCCTTAAATCAGAATAATTATCATAATTCCTATAAGCGATTATGATAATACATATCATCATAATAAATAACGGGAACGCAAGTAACATCTTAATAGGACTAAACTTCGATCTGGGAACCAGCTTCGCTGATCTGGGAACCAGCTTTGTGGATATTAAATTTCTTTACATGTTCTGGAAGAGGTCAAGCCCAATGTCATGGACAAGTCCAATCTCATGGTCAAGCTCCATCTCATAGACAAGCTCCATCTCATGGACAAGGTCCCTCTGGTTCTACTAGCATGGCGTTCCAAATGTTGAAAAAAAAACAAAGTAAGGGGAGAAATCAAACTGGTAGATA
Organism: Convolutriloba macropyga; assembly: GCF_964194025.1. NCBI lineage: Eukaryota > Metazoa > Xenacoelomorpha > Acoela > Convolutidae > Convolutriloba > Convolutriloba macropyga. The sequence goes on along the minus strand of NC_134478.1, from coordinate 15,299,356 downwards.
AAGAAGAAGATCCATTAGAACCAATTAGAAGGCTTAATCAAGTAAACGAAGAAGCAAAGAAGTCATACGTGAATATGCGGCTGAAATAAAACAAAGGGGCGAGGAGATGAAAAATCTAATGCGTGAGGCTGATGCTAAATATCATCCGGATTTAGATTCTGATAAGGATAAGGATTTAGATTCTGATAAGGATTTGTTTTCGGATACAGATAGAGAATCATCTTCATCTGATGATTTTGTATATGTCCAAAAGCCTAAAACAAATAAATTTAAGTGTGAAGAATGTAAGGAAGAATTAACTCTAAAGAAATATAACAGACATATTCAATCACTTAAACATAAAAAGAACGCACGACTATATAATAGAAATAAAATTATTGAGAGTGCTAATGAGGATGGAATAAAATTTACTAAAAAAGATATAGAACAAAAGTTAGATGAGCAGTATCCAGAAGAAGGAATAAAGTATTGTGATAGTTGTGAGATATATCTAGATAATAATACCGCTTATAATAATCGTGTGACAACATTAAAACATAGGAATAAGGTAAGACTAGTTAATGGGGAAACAATAAAGAATGGGAGTAAGTTTGGTTGAGTAGTATGTAAGACTTCTCTGAGTCAATATAGTGTGGATCAACATTTGAAAACAAAGATGCATCTGGAAAAAGTTGGGGGTAAGGATCTGCGAAGCAGTTTAACTGATAAGGATATAACTGGAGATGATAATAATAATATAGCTAGGGAAGATAATAATCTAACTGAAGGATATTGCAATATATGTAATACCAGATATGAAAATAAAAGGAAACACAATGAATCAGAAGAACATAAAGAAAATAATAATCAGAAAAAACTTGTTGATAAGAAGTGGCGAGATAAAGTTAATGAATTAGGCTTGGATCATAACATGAAGTATAATCAATTGATTACAACAAGTAGGAGTTATGAAGATCCTAAATTCATTAATGCATTGGGGACATTGCACAATATACATCCCCATATCAAGTTTAACACCTTTGATGTGGTTAGGTATACAAAACCCACAGATGATAATTTAGAAGAAAACGAATTTACTTTTAGACTAATGACTAGACAATATAATGGTCCTCATGACTTGGATATGTTGAATAGCGAGTTGGAGACCAGAATGCAAGAAAAAGAAATGAATCAATCTGGTTGGAGCCTGCAAAGATTTATTAAAAGAACAATGTATATACATAGGTTTTATCCTAGTGGTGGATGTATTACTGAATTACCATTTCAATCAAGATATATACTTTATATACATACTACTGATAAAAAATGTTTATTGAGGTGTTTAATTGCTTATCTACATCCTGCATCACGTGATCCAAATAGAGTTAGTAAATATAATAAACCAGAGTATATTAATGAGATAAAATTACCAAAGATTCCACCTCCCTATGGTTATAAAGATTTACAGAAAATACAAGAATTAAATAAAAATAAAATATTATTTAATGTATTCAATCTAAATAAAAATAAAACTATTAATCCTGTTTTAATCAATCATAATGATCCTGAAGGATGTAATATATTACACTGGGATAATCATTACTTCCTATGTAAAGGTGTATCATTCTTATTAAGAAAATCAACTAGACATAAATGTTATCCATGTCTAAAATGTTGTGTGTCATTTCAGTCTGAAGATGCATTAAATAAACATTTGGATTTATGTAATACACAGAAACATGTTGGAAGAAGATTATTCCGTAAAGATGAATATCTAAAGTTTGATAAGTTCCATTATAAAAACCGAGTACCATTTGCTATGTATTATGACTTTGAATGTATAATAAAAGATGATAAACACTTACCTATTGCTTGTGGTTTATATATAAAAAGTGACTATCCTGATATATTAGAAGATAGATATGAATATAACTGTGGTGAAGATATAGTTGATTGGTTTATAAGTAGAGTAAATTATTATAATAAATTATTTAAAGATATAATTGAAATTAATATTCCACTTAGTGAAGATACTATTACTCCACTTACTACTGAATGTTTCTATTGTAGAGAGAACTTGGGTAATGACATTGTTAGAGACCATAATCATCTAAATGGTAAATTTAGATGAGATGCTCACAATAAATGTAACCTCCAAGATAAGAATGCATTCGTACCAATATATGCATTTAACTCTACTAGTTATGATAATCACTTATTTGTAACTAAACTAGCAAAGAAGATTAGACTTATAGTATTAACTAAAACTGATGAGAATTATATTAGTATTGATTTGGGTTATGCAAAAGCATTAGATATGTTTAGGTTCTTCCATCCACTTAGCTTAGAGGCTATAAGTAAAACATTCAGCGATAAAGAGTGTGTAACTTTAAACAAATTTGGGTTAGAGTGACGTAAAGGTATATTCCCATATGAATGGTTTGATAGTATAGACAAACTACATGAAACAACATTACCACCTAAGGAAGCATTCTATTCTAAGCTGAAACAATATTAGGTTAGCTTCAGTATTAGGTGATTGTCACGGAAAATGTAAAAATAAAGAAAATATCCTGAGTATACAGGGAAAGAGAATTATCTAAAATACTTAGACTTCAAATCAATATACGCTTCTGCTATGGTTCAAGCTTTACCTATTGGTGAGATCAATGTATGTGAAAAATTGGGCTATACCAGATCTAGCTCTACAAAGGGTTATATCTATACTATTGATATAAAGTATAATGATGACTTGAAACAGAAAACAAACAAGGATACATTCTTTCCAGAGAAGACAAAAGCAAATGTAGATCAGTTTAGAGATTATCAAAATGTTAATAAAAAGAAAGGATATAAGCCCAATGAGAAGTTAATGTTGAATCTAACGGATAAGGTAGATTATGTGATTGATGGCGAGATGTTAGATTGGTATTTAGCTAGTGGTTTAAAATTGGAAGATATTACAGTTAAGCAAAAGCTAGAGTATAGTAAGAGTGAGTGGTTAAAGCCCTATTTTGGGTTTAATATTCAGAAAAGAAAAGAAGCTAAAGCTAAGTGTGATAAATTTGGAGATGTATTCTTTAAAATGATGAATAATGCCTTCTATGGAAAAACAATAGAAAATGTATCCAATAGACAAGATGTAGAGTTAGTTAATGAAGTAGACAGATATATTAAATTAGTAGAAAATATTAGTTTTTTTAATATGCTGTAGAGTTTGATGATGATCTATTGGCTGTACATAAAACAAGAGGTAATGTTAAGTTAGATAAGTTTAATTATTTTGGTTTTGTTATTATAAAAAAAGCTAAAATATTTATGTATAAAGCTATATCTGATTACTTTGAGAAAGAGTTAGATTGTAGTTATCATTATACAGATACTGATAGTATATTTGTAAACATAAATGTTCCTTTATATAGTAATATAGAAACCGAAATGAATAAGATAAAAGATATTTTACATAATAATGAGTTAGGTAATATGAATGATGAATTACCTAATGGTACTATTATAGAAGCATGTTTCCTTTAAGCTAAAGCTTATTGTTATGTTACAGTTAAAAGTGAAAAAGAGAAAATCTTTAAAAAAATAACTAAAGCTACTATCAAAAATCAAATTACTATTGAAGACTATAAAAACGCTATATATGATGCAAAAATTAAATATGTAACTAATTATATAATTGATAGTAAGAAACATCATTTAGAAACAAAAGAACATTACAAGATAGCCATTGATCCATTTGGTGATAAAGGTATTAAGGGTTGTAACGGTGAATTTCGAATTTACAATTAATTTTTATTAGCAAAATTTAAAATTTATAAAAGAGTTAAGCTGGTTTTTTTTTCAAGTTATCCACGAAGTGGTTACACCAATTTTCGCAAGTTGGTTTTACGTGCTTGTTACACGGTCTCACTAGTTTTGTACTAGTATCTGGGGACGTCCACTAGAGTCAGTGGGGATAGAACTCAAACTATCAGTCTGATAACAGTTAATTACCAGCTTAACTCGACACTAGTGGTTTGCACTAAGTGAGACAGGAAATGATAGATTTTAAATATAAAAGAAGTGAATATAGAGTAGTGGATATATAAAGGGAATTAGAGTAATGTGTGTATGGCGACCGTATCGCGGCTCTATGCTGCGGAGGTCGCCATATACACATTACTAATTCTTGCAGTAGATTTCAAAACTCTTGAAATCGGCAAATAGGGCCCAAAAGTATAGACCTAGGAAAATATGAGCAGATAGAACGAAAATAATACGAAAGGTTAATAAGATACGTTACAGGTAGTTAGCTTGAAGCTAACACGACGCAGAACCACAACGCAAGGAAAGGCCTGTTGACCAATGATCTGCAACTACAGTTCGATACAACCGTCACCTGAATCAGCTAGTTGTTGTGCTCCAATGACAACATCTAAAGCTGAGAGGCTCCAAAATGCGCGAAGTTAAATATTGGTACTCTTAGACTTTTTCATGTTCAAGGATTTTAAATTGCATCGGGGCGCTGTCTTTGGTATAATTCGAAAAGTAGTTGCGATTTTTTGCTCGAAGATTTTAAAGTACTTAAAACTTGAAAAGCCACTGACGAAAAATTTAAGGTCAAAATTAAGAGCAGGGAAAAAGAGAATGTCAAATAGGAGTGCTAACTGCTGCAATTTGTCAAATTTAAAGCAATGTTCAAAAAATTATGAATTTTAAACGTTTTGAATTTTTTTAAGTTTTTAAACGAAATTGTACCATTATCAACTCAAGAGCTGAATTATGTATCGGTTGCGCTAATGGAAATATGTAGTTAGTAATACTATTTCGCAGCTATGTTATTTCGTACCAGTGACGGATTTTTTCTATCCAAAAAAGCAATTGTCGTTCCTGTTCTTTTAGTTTGCGTAGGAGAAATTTGCCTTTTATTTTGGTTGCCGTCGTTTGCCTTCCATATTATGTTTCTTGCGCTTTTCTTGTACTTTGCATGCAACTCTTAGCTAAGGTGTTGTGTTTTCTAGTTCTTGATATTACCTTTTTGTTCTCGAGAAAAAAAACTAACAAAGCGTGTTGTAGAAATCTGAGGAAAGCAGTTCAGAATAAACGTAAGAACGATTAAGAAAAACAAATCTGATATCATCAAAAAAGTTATTCTTACCATTTCGTACCATTCTTTTCAAATTTTGTTGATTACCAGATAATATCTGGTCGATATTACTATCTAAGATTACTGGCCGAGACATAATCCGAAAGTTAATGATAAGAGTTAGCGTGATTTCCGTCTTGTGAATTGAAGCAGAGTTCTTCAGGACTTAATATATGAACGCCTTTTTATGATTTTCCGAGTCAACACTGACTTTGATTACACCGAAACATGGAGTAGAACAGAAGAACAATTTTGGAGCCAATTTGACTTTTTTGATGATTTTTACTTGTGGCAATTTTTCTTCAAGATGCTTCAAAAAGATCTTGCACATCAAAGGCTTAGTAATTTTGATGGGTTCTGTTCTAGTATTTAGTTTGGTCAGTGCAAACATAGATTAGGACTTTTTGGCCGACACTTCGCCTTTCCGGAAATTTTTCGGCCAAAAATTGCAAATCTCCCCCTCCCACCCCCCCCCCCCCCCCGCCCACCCCCACCACTGTGTTATTATTAAAACGCGTAATTGAGGGTTAAAAATCAAGAGGAAATTCATTTTTCAGTCTAATGAGTATTCGGCTTATAGAAACAACAACTGAATTACGTGACGCTTTTCTGATGTTTTTGTCCCATTTATTCTACGCTTACAATGGTAGACAATTTAGTTCGGATTGTTACAGGGGGACAATTGTTAATTACCACTTAGAAGTTTTTGCTTGAAATGTCCCCATATGTCCCCCTGTATTATTCTCTATATGGTATTGCTTATCTTAAAACATGTTATGTCCCCCATATTGTTAGTAAGTTGCCTATGTCTACAACTGCGAATTTATCAGTTCTACGTTTATTCAGTCAGAACAGTGTAAAAAACAGACTCTCTCTCTCTCTTTCTCTTTCTCTTTCTCTCTCCCACTCTCTCTCTATCTATCTCTATTTCTGTCGCTAATTCTTTCAATCTCTTTCCTGTAGGAGATGTTTCAGTCATTTGGGTGTGTTGTGCTCTCTTAGAGTGAGTAACCAATTTGGATCAAACCTCAAATTTTGCATGAATAAATTGATGTGTTTTTTGCGTAACTGACTGCAATTCTGCAAAATTAGCTCCCTGGGGTGGAAAATACATCAAGTTTGCATCAGCTTCTATTGAATTCAGGTGTTTAATGGAATAATCGGATCAATTGTGAAAGATGATTCATTCTCAAATTATTGATCCGATGCCAGATGTGTTGCAGCTGCTCAAGAGTCTCAGCGGAACCGAAACATCACAGTGTGCTTCTCGTGCTTTACATCAGCCTGGTTCTTCACTTAATTCGATTGCCTGATAGTTTCGTCGAACTTTTGATTTGATTTGATTGAAATTAGGAATATCCTAAGAGATAAACTAATCCAATCTCTTACTGAAGTTTTTAGGGATTCAGTAGGTGTTACTAACAATTCTAACTTTTTATAAGAAAGCTCAACTGACTTAAAAAAATTTTCCTATTTTACAACATAGCAGCCTAAACTTGACAAAGACTAATGTTCATTAGGAATCAAACTAAAGTCAATTTGAAAACTATTTGACCTCAGTACCAGTTTCTTAAGGATTTAAATTCGATACAAATTCACCAACCAAATAAATGGGTTAAAGTAAACAATAATAGGAGTATCATCTCCAACGTCATCATAACTCGTTCCTGATTGGTTAATGAAGTAAAACTTTTTAGGTCAATATTTGAATTGTAAATGTTAAATCATTGCAATATTTGCTTTTGTTCACATAAGCACGGATGGTTATTACGTAGCAATAGATGCGTTGAATATATGGTACTTTTGCACCAAAAAAGTTACACTTTTTTGCTACACTTGGGGGTCTGATACAAAAGTGTTCACAGGGTTCATGGGTAGCTCTGAGGTTACCCTAACCAAGTGCTAAGACCGTTGGGTGCTCAAGGGTTCCCTTCAAAAAATTGGAGTAGGGGGCTGGATGATTTTGGAGTCCCAAATTGTAAAGTTTTTGGAATCAGTCAATGTTGAGGTTTGAAAAACTCTAAATTATTTCAGTTTCGCAGTTTATTCTTGCTTTCTGTTGGCTTCTACTAATAATTTGAAGTGGCGCCAACCCCGTTTTCAATCTTGGAAACACTTTCGTAGATTACTAGCGCTAAATTGACGACTGGCTGTTTCAGCTCTCCATATGCCATTATGACTCTCGCTGAGCGCACAACACCGTCGTTCCCAGAGAAATTTTGCATGATTAGTTCCAGATTACTCACAGTATTTCAAAGAGTAATCTAGTGGTCATACCAACAGGCCTTCTTACATATTTCGCGCAAGTTCTTTTTCCCCTTCGATCTCTGGTTCTTTTGCGCGAGATATTTAGGAGTCCATCTCTTCCAGATCACGTCTGCGTATGATTGAGACGTTTTGAATAATTTTTTCTATCTTATTAACACCCACTGGATGGCAAAAATGAAGCATTCGCGTTTTTCTGTACTAACAATAAATGATTTTATTTCACTGCTGTCAAGTCTTCAGGATTGTCACTTAATGCTGTCAGGGGTCTGGCGTTGAGTTTTTTACACAAAACATATTGTTGTGCTGGGTACCTCTTTCTTTTAGCTTTGGTTGCCCTAGATTGCAATCTTGTCTTTCTTTCAACTTTGAACTGGTCTCTCCCAGATTCCACTGAAAACGTGGCGCTCAGGTTGTTTCAATTTCCAAACTATCTTTCTCTGGGCTAAACGGTACTCAATCTAAGCCCTGTCTGGCTGTTCAAGAATGCTGTCAGCTTGTTAGCTGCTCCAACAAAATTTGTTCCGTTGTCACTGATGATGTTTGGGTAGCCACCCCTTTCAATGAATCTCGAAACTGCAGCAACACATGACTCGATATCTAATGGCTGTGCCACTTCGATCTGTACTGCTCTGGTTGTCAGAAAAATGAAACGGCAACACCATCTCTCCGGTGAAAATTGTACAAACTTGACTTCAAAAGGTCCGAAGTAATCAACTCTGGTATGGTTAAATGGGATCACATGTAAACCAAGTCGCTCTTGTAGTAAGTCTGCCGTCGGTGAATGAATTGAATTGTTGTTTCTGTGCCAAAATTTGACACGTCTTGACTTTACCTTTCTTAAAACATCACTTAACCCAATTACCCAGATTTCTTCTTTAAGAATATTTCTCACGTTCTCTGTGCCTTCGTATAGGTTGTCGCGATGTGCTCTCACCAACAGAAGTTGTACGACTAGCTATTTTGCTTACAGTATTATTAGATGCGTGGCATTGTAACCGAAACTCAATTTTTTTCAGTTGACCTCTCAATCGGATTGTTCCTTCCTCTTCTATAAAGGCTGACGATTTGGAAATTTTTAAGGTTTTTGTGATTTCGTTGCTTTTTGTTATCGGCTTTGAAATATTCGTGAAGCCTTTTTTTTGAACAAATTGAAACAAGTTTTGTTCTGCTTGGTGGATCTCATTTGATTTGAGAAATCCCCTATGTTTTCTTTCGAACCTCATGCCATAGCCATTAAGGTTAATGATCCGGTTGAAGTTACTGTATTGTCTCGAATTAAAAGGTTGATCCATTTTTTGTCTCTGTTGCTACGGTACTGATGACACATGATCAGTTTTGTTTACTTGGCATCATGGCTTTGGCCTCCTTTTGTCATTTGTCTGGAGTCGTACCGGTCCGTTTAACCACACGAACTCCTTGAGATCTTAGATGTACATTTTTCTGGTGCCAATATCTGCTGGGTTTTCGATGCTTCTAATATGTCTTCAATAATCCAATGAATACTATTCCAAAACCTCTGCTTTTCTGCTGGCCACAAAGACTTGTTGTTTCTTGAGAGCGGATTGTAGCCCCTATAACACCGTTAACGAATCTGTCCAATGATCAAATTTGTCAATTTTTACATCATGTTTTCTCAATATCCGCATTTCGAAGCGGACTCCGTATACCGCGACTTGAAAATCGAACCTGAGAACTGTTGTGTGGCTGATAGGAGCTGCACGTATTTCCAAAAAAGATAAGTCAGTTTTAACGACACTTGGTCTTGGAAAGATGCCACTATGCACGCTGCTTCTGAGGCGTGGGTGAAAATGTGAAGCCTCAAGTCTGTACATTTGTTTTCAAAAGAACGTCTGTTTATTGACATTGTGCCTATTTCAGTCAAATCAGAGCAACAAACACTGAATACGGGGTGAGCATATTCTAAGTGGGTCAATCACTGCGCAGACAAAAGATAGGACGATTCTCTGAGTTGTTTTAGCTGCAATTTCTTGCTCGGTTCCGCTACAGACTATGAGAGTGTCTGTATTCACATTCCTGTTTAATCTAAAAATTGAAGAAGATTGTGTTTCAGCTTTGAAAGTGTTCACAAATTTCGTTGATCTGTCTCCTTTTTGTATCTGTGACTAGACTTCTTCTTTACTTCCTATCCGTTTCGTTAACCTAAATGTACCTCTGCTGAGGATGTTTCGAACTTTCTGGTGCATCTAGAATGCTTTTTGGGAGGTTCTGGCTGACTTGAGGAAATCGTCTATGTAGATGGTTCACAGGACCGTTCTGACGAGTCTTTCTTAGTTGCTTGCATTATCTTTCGCTCCTTGATGAAAAGTATAATTCGCACAAAATTGCGAGCTTTTCGCTTCCAAAAGCTTGTCGTGTGTACTGGTAAACTTGTATGATCTGCTCTGGATCCTCTCGCCAGAAAAGTCTTAAACATCGGTTGTCATCGCTTGAGACAGCAATTTGAAGAAGCATCGCTTCTATATGGGCTGCTAATGCTATTTGTTGCTCTCGGCAGTGAAAAATGATTCCGATCAGACTCTGAAGTAGGCCCGGTCTACATGAAAGTTTGTCGTTGATGGGCACACCTTGGTAGTTCGATGCCGCGTTGCATACTCTTCTGAGTTTTTCGGGTTTATTTGTGTCGATAAGAGGATGACGTGGCAAAAACCATTGCGATTTGTCTTTGGTTTGACTCAATTTGTTTGTTACATTTTCCAAACACTTCCTGCTTTGTCATCTGTGGCAATTGTTTCCTGATAGCACCTTCATAGAGTCTCGCCTTTCTGTAGTAGTCGTTCTAGGGACATGATATGTCCTATAGCGGATTGAAAGTTGTTCGACAGCCTCACGTCATCTACTCGCCACAGAATTCCAGCTTCGTACCTTCCATCAGTGAAGCGAGCTCTCTGCTCTAACGTCTTCATTGCTTGCTGTTTGTAATTCAAATAATCGTTGACATCGCAGTTAGATGCTTAGGAATCGATTTCCCACCATGACTTAACCGACCTGATAATTTGTCATCTGCAATTGAAGTTTTTGTTATACCAAGTGTTGCTGTATGCTTCCCCTGAAGCAGAACACTTAGTGCCCGGCCAACCTTTGATCTCACTGCCCACACCGTGGTTCTTTCTTCCCACTTCTTGAACTCTAGAGGGTGATGAATGTCAGAACAGTTTGTCCAAGGACGAATCGAACTTCGTTTTGATTATAACTATGATTAAGCTATTTCCTCAAATATGAGTATCGGTTTTTCAGTTGTAGCAGATCTATAATCTGATTGCCCAACTTCACATTCTTGTAAACATAAACTTAAACTGTTGAAATTTTTGCGATTTCGCTTGGGCTGACACAGCCGTCGGCACTATTTCCGTCCTTACATCTTGCAATCCGTGAATTCCTGTTGCTGACAAAGATGATTTCCGATCTTTCAGATAAAGTTTGGACACAATTGATATGTCTGTAAGTGAGATTGAGGATTAAGAATCACAAATTGCTGGCGCAGTTAGGTTTATGTGCCCGTTGACAACCTAACCTGCCCCAATCGGAGTCCTCCTTGTAGAAGGTTTGCTGCTACCGCAATGGCTGCCACAATTTGGCACACTGCAGATTCTACTTTTGCCATCTTTGAGCGATGACAGTGTCATAAGCAATTGAGACACAGTATGAACTTCTGCAACTGTTCCAGTCGTTCTTTTAGCTTAATTGTTTCAAATTTCTAGCAATTACAGATGGCATGCTGTCCATCTGTAAAAATAAAAACCTAAATTTTTTAAATTTTGCTGAGTAGTCAGCTTTTGACGCAAAAGTACTCGTTTTTGGCTGGCCGCGGCTTTTTAATTTATTTCCATCGAAATACTAACTGGTTTGGGCTAATAGGTTTTTATTTATGATCGTTTTTGTGGCAAGCCACTCTTGAAAATAACCAGATTTTCTTGGTGTAGTTGACGATCTTGAAGGTATTGCATCAATTGTTCATTCATTTGGGAAGAAAGTTTTCTGGTTGTAGAACTCAGTACACCTTCTGATACTAGATAGGATGTGTAGAGCTGTTTACTCAACGTCTTAAACAAACTTGTGACCACGTTTGCAAGTTCGACGACGCTGCTGGAATCGTCGTGCTGCAATCGAGGGGGCATGTAATTTTTTTGAATTGGGAATTGACAATGATCTGCCATACCTCTTGCTGAATTTATCACAGACTTGATAGTAAGATTTTGAGCTGAACCTTATTCCAGCTATTGCTGTTTTTGCTGGACCCGTGAGACCGGTCTTCATGCTTTGCATCTTTTCATTATCACTTAGCAATTGTTGATCAACTGTGACATCAAATGGTCCAGACATCTCAATCCACTGTAGTGGGTCTCCTGAAAATTCAGTTAACTTGAATTTGGTTATCCTCCGAAGCCACTGCTCATTACTGGTTGAAATCTAACCTGGCATGGATCACTGTCATTTGGTTTTGGCTCTCTATAGACCTGTTTCGAGAGTTGTGCTTGGTGTACTGACTTTGCTGCATGTTAAGAAATGCTGACCCTCATTGCTGCTGAAATTTCGTCTTGGGTAACTTCGCTTGTGGGACAGTCCCCGAAATTGATTTCTAGATATCTAGCCTCCTGAGCATTCTTGGTCCAATCAATGGCGCTGAGAAAAGTCCCATACCTGGTTGAAACGGAGGTGTAGTTTTCAGACAAGGGCTGAAACCTTTGACGCCTATATCTTTTGTGTTACTCTTGGGATGGTCGACAGCATTGTTTGGAGATAATGGTCGGCTAAAGTCAGACTATTGAGCTATTGATTTCGCCCATACTGCTGTTTTTCTTGACTGCTTCATGATTGAACACTGACTATCTCATCTGCCATTGATCCAGATGATCTTGAGCTTCCTTGGTCAGATAACGTTTCAAAAATCTTCGTTCTCCGTCGGCCTCTGCCTTCTCTCGTTCGTGTTCGAGCTCATGCTTCTGCTGCCGCATACGTTATTCTTCATCTTGTAATCGCAACTGCTCTTTTTTGACGGAGCTGCTTTTTGTCACACTCTTTTTTAGCTTATGTAGACGCTCTGGCAAGCGTTGCTCTGTTTCCTGTCTTGATTTTAATCTTTCGAGCTGCCATTTGTCAAGTCACGCTCCTTCGATGAACGTGAGTTGGCCACACTGGGTCTCCTCCCAGTGAAGAAAAATGATTGAAAGAGAACTCAGCATTCTATTGTATGTTTTCTTTTGCTCCGTTTCCAGTATTAACTACTGTCTCATTTAGATCTTTTAGCCTGCAGATATTGATGAGACTAAAGATGTCTGATTTGCAATCTCTTCCATCTGCCAGTAATGATTTAAGAGGGCTAGATAGCTACTTTTGTCTTCACTTGCAAGAGCCATCCGGCAGAAGGAATTAACTTTGAAACTGGAGAAACTGAAGTCTGTCCAAGGTTGTCACCCCCCCCCCCCGATTTTTTGAAGGAAAAACCTGAGCAATCAACAATCTTAGCACTTGGTTAGGGTAGCCTCTGAGCTAACCATGAACCCCGTGAACTTTTTTGCATCAGACTCGCAAGTGTGGCTGTTAACACTTATTTGGTGCAAAAGTGACATTTATTCAAGGCATCTAGTGCTACGTAAAAACATCCGTGCTGATGTAAACAGAAGCAAATATTGCAGTAATTTAATATTTACATCGTAAATTTTGACCTAAATCATTTACTTCATTAAACAATCAGGAACAACCTAAGATGACGTCACAGATGATATGAATTTTGCATTTCAATGAACTACTATCGAATATTTGTCTGCCAATTTGTACATACTTTCCACATTTTCTCTAAAGTGATTTCATTAAAGTAGGAGTCCGCTATTATGCTTGAAAAAATTTCACTTAGTGGTTGATTTTTTATTAGTTTTGCTAGTTGTTTGAATAATTCAAACGCATGTATTGGTTGATATGATGCCATTGACCCAGACTCTGAATTCAACCCAGAAACTCACTCAGGGGGAGATGTATGCTATTTCAACTCACACAAAGAGAGGGGGACAGTAATTCGACATCAATTTAGAATTATCCAAATGAGGATCCCCAAGCAGTTGTGTTTGGTTTTCCAATCTGATAGTGTCATCCAAATCTAGGGAGCTTGAAGTGAGTGTCTAGCTACTGAATTTTACTTGCTGCAATGCTAATTGATATAGTTTTTGGGCGATCTTGGACTTATCGATTACCTATATTTTTTTGGAATGCCAACTTCCTCATTAAATGTATTTTTCATGGCAAAAATTTCCAACATTGTGTCAAGGTCAAGATGGACTTGGCCACTTCACAGTAATCGCAGCACTTGCTAGAAAAAAAAGCTAAATCATAAGATTTGGTGCGTAGACCTGGAGTGGATATTAATAACTATCGATGTAGTATGGACATAGAACCAGGTCCATTTTTGAGGCCAATCTGTTTATTCGTTAAGAAATTGTTGTCGGCGACCTTATAGTGTCGCATATTGTAATCGATATTGTATGAAATCTTTGATACTATTTTATGGTAATCGCGGTACGAACAAATTATTATTATTATTATTATTATTAGATGCTTGAATTGCAACAACCTAGATGAGCTGAGACAGGCTCCCAAAAACAATAGAGCGTCGTGCCACTGATTGATAATTTCTGATTTACACAATTGTGGCTTTGTCTTTTTAGTTCTCTCTTTGATAACTGAAGAGACAATTACAATGACATGACATGACTTCAACTGCCAATGACATGAACGTTACTTCAAACCACGAATATTTCTGCTCATATTTTCTGTCCTTTCTATCCTCAGCTTTTCAGTGAAAAAAATCCATTTTTAAAAAATACGCGTGAGTTATCCAATTTCGTTTTGTCTATTCCTTATTTAATGTTGTCAATTTAACCCCAGTACGTTTTGTGATATTGTTTTATCTGGAAAATGAAACTGTGAATGGATCTAAGTTCAAAGAAAGATTTTTTCGTAAAAAAGTGTTTCTTTTAAGTTTTTTCCCATTTAAATTTGATGCGCAGTCTACTTTTCTTTTTTCTTCCGTTTCAACAACGATTGTCTGGAAAATGTCCACAGACATTCGCTTGGAGCCTAGAATGATTAACACAGTTCGTTTTGCTGTCTGCAATTTTTCTTAATGGCCAGAACGATTTATTCCTAACAATATATTACAGTTGTTCTGGTTAACAAAAAAGTAATAAAATATAATGTTAGGATTATAGCGTTCTATTTATGAATAAACTTTTAACAAGTTTTGTTCTCAATAATTAGTTGCGTGCAGATATGAACTGTTTTTCGGAAAAAATTATAGTCAAGAAGTAAAAGTTTTCACGGTCTTTGCTCTCTGACTTCTAGATTGTTGATGATAGAAAAGGCAAAAAACATTAATTTTTTCGTTTGAAAACGTAATCATTAGTTAGATTTTATGCTCTAAACTTAGACATGAAACTATATCATCTCTTATAATCGACTACTGTTTATCAGTACGTGTGTGTCTTATTGATAAAAATTGTTTTGTCTGTTTCTTTGTGCGATGAATTTTTGAGGCAAAAGGAATGTTGCCCTAATTCACAACCCAAAAATACGCATTTGACTGAAGAGCTCCTGCGTCTTAAGCCCGCGACGTTTTACACTACTGACTTGGTATCCGATTTAATGAACTGATTGCGCTGTTAGTTGTTTCCCGGAAATCCCAGTAGGATTTCTGGAAATCTTGCCTAATTATTAATCCTACAATTCACAGCGAGAAACTTGTATATTCGAGTAGTGGATAAATCAAGGAAATCAACCACCAGCAAAATTTGGCCTGTTCTCCAAACGCTAATCGTGCATGTCGAATAGGGCCTATTTTACTACTTGTTGATTTCCTTGTTTTATCCACTACTATACATTCTCTCTATATTCACTTCTTTTATATTTTAACTTGTCTCACTTGGTGCAACCCACTAGTGTCGAGTTAAGCTGGTAATTAATCGTTTTCAGACAGATAGTTTGGGATCTATCCCCACTGACTCCAGTGGACGTCCCCAGATACTAGTATAAAACTAGTGAGACCGTATAACAAGCACGTAAACAAACTTGCGAAAAAACTTGAACAAAAATGAAAACTTGAGCAAAAATTGAAAGAAATATTAAAATAATAAAAATTTTTATATATCCCCTAATCCATATTTAATCAATCTAAAACTAAAACTTTCTGTCTCACTTGGTGTTGTGGTTAAATCATCGAGTCTAGTTAAGTTGCTTTAGCAAACGGAAGGTTTGGGATTCCTTCCTCACTTACTCCAGTGAATGTCCCCGACTTTGATGAAATTCTATAAAACTAAGTGAGATAAAAAAACCAATTTCACAGTTCTTAAGAAGGATGATCCCTGCTGTGAGACTGCATATGGGACACACTGTGATGGGTATACAGCCAAAAAACACTGAGATCGGTGGATACACAGTAATTAGTGTTTTTCAGTGTAACTTGAATGAAAAACCAGCTGATTATTTATTCTAAATCTAGTATTAATTAAGAAAAAAGGTCCAAATCTAAAATATCAATAAAACCCAAAAACTAAATGACAGATAAATTAAAAGAAGAAGAATTAGCTTCTTGAATATTATACTTATAAATATGCTCCCTGAATTGATTTCTTGTATGAATATATATCTATGAAGACAAATACAAAGTCTACTTTCCTATTTCTAAATCTATATGAAGATATATATTTATAAACATTACACATACTACATGTTAGATATTGATCAGCATCAGAATAATGATATCCCAAACGTTCTATATAATCGTTCACTTTAACCATATTTTCACATACATAACAAAATATTCTAATTCTATACAATTATTACAACATTCTTTCCAAGGTTTATTTATACACTTATTGCATTTCATTTTCATTTTTCGAAAAATTATTTTTTGATTATTTCCCTAAATAAATACCTCATGTCTCAATCAACTAATACTAATGTCATAAACTTCTGTGATGTCTGTAATCTATCCTTTGAATCAAAGAAGGGTTTATACAGGCATCAATCATACGATCTCAAACATAAGGAACTATTGGAGAAAATGTTTGAGTCTGATAAAGAAAAAATCTCGGAGAGGGTGTATAATTTGGATTAAGATGATTATAGTTTTAAAACTAAAGCCAAAACCGAAAACAACATCTACTCTAAAATTAGATCGGCGAAGCCATTGGGGAACCAAGGGCAGAACCCCTTTCACGGATATTATTGTAAAGAATGTCATGAAGATTTTGGAGTAAAATAGCTCTAACTACTCACTCATATAGTTATAATCGTAAGTATCTAGAAAAAACAGAAGACTTCGATATTAGCTCCAGTCAGAACATGAGAGAGTTTTATATTACAGATAAAGGTGGGAATTACATTGAAGATATAGATGAATCAACTAATTACTCTTTAGAAGAAATTAAAAATTGTTACCAGTTCAGAAAAATTAAGGGTTTTAAATGTAAGATCACAGCCGAGTGTGAGTATGAAAAGAGAACCAAAGAAGAAATTAAAACTACTAAAATATTTTTCAATACTGACTATGTTATTAATAACGCAATATATGAAAATGGAGACTTCACACAATCGGCGAAGCCGTTTAACGGATGGTTAAACTTGGAAAAAGAATTATATGAAGGTTATGGTTAAGATTTCGAGTTTCTTGGAATAAGAAGTATTTAGTTAAGCATTGAACCAACTAAAGCATCTATTGGTACCCATATAGATTTACCAGCTGATCCGAAAACTCTAAATCGATATTAAATATACGAAGTTATAAATACAACTGCTTGCAACTAACTATCACCGCATGGTTACATCTAGTCATAGGTAATGCAACTCGAGAAAGTAAATATGTAGATAAAATAATTGAACCAAGACAACAACATGGAGATGACTTCGGCTATATTTTAAGAATGCAGAAATTATACAATAATAATATTTGCTAAAACACCCCCTGTGGTGGAGGTAAAGTAGAATTGTTTAAACAAGTGGATGATTTTAATAAAGATAGAAAAGATGTAAGAATACTAGTTTGAAGAAATGGTCAAATAGAACACTGTGCCCTAATAAAAAATGTAGAAACCCTGTTAGATCGCCCAAATAAAAATAACATTAGATATTATTATTGCGATAGATGTACCTATTGGATTAACTCACAAATTAAATATGATAAACACAAATGCAACAACTCATTCAAACCAGAGATCGTTTGTCCTATGAAAAAACATATTACTTTTATAAATGAACACAAACGTCAGATTATAAAAAAAATTATAACTGCTGATATAGAATATTGCATTGTTGAAGTCTCAACTAATGGTTATGGCGAAGCATGGTCGGAGACCAATAAATGTGTAGTAGCTGAACATATTCCAATAGCTGTGGGTTACACCTGGCAAGGTAACTTCAAGCACTACTTCGGTCTAGGCTGCATCAAAAGATTTGCTAGAGATCTATTAGAAATAGAAACAGAGAATAATTTCAAACATAATGAAAAGATGATATTCACAGAAGATATATCATGAAACTAATAACACTTGTCATATCTGCAGCAAAACATGTATTAATAAAGTAAGAGATCATTGTCATGAAACTGGTAAATATAGAGGACCAGCATGTAAAACATGTAATCTAAGATACAAACAACAAAACTTCATTCCAGTAATATTCCATAATGGCTCTAGCTATGACTTCAACCTACTATACAGTGAACTCTTCAAACAGAATAATAATAAAAGAAAAGTAGATAACATACCACTAGCTGCTGGTGAGTCTAAGATGTTTAGCATTGGTTGTCTCAAATTCTTAGATAGTTATAACTTCTTAGCTATGCCTCTAGATCAAATGGCAAAGATATACGGATGTAAAACTAAAACATTATATCCATATGAATACTTTGGTTTAGATGAGTTGGGCACCACGACGAAGTCGTATGGTAGTGGAACTACCAGTGGTAGCAAAGCTACCTATGACAATCTTATAGGCAATATAAAAATAGAAGACTTCAAATCCTCTCTACATGATAAATTACCAACACAAGAAGAAGTAGATAACTTTAATAAAGACAGCAGTCATAAAACTGGTAAAGATCTAACTCTTGAGTATTTACAGAATGATATCAAAATATTAGACTATTGCATGAATGAATATGTTAAATTAAGTATGAAAGAATTCAAGCTCAATCCACTACACTACGTTAGTCTCCCGGGGTTATAGTTTTGATTGTTGGTTACTGTCAAGCGGTGTAACATTAGATACATTACATAATAAACAAATGCTAGATAATTTCGTTGAGGCAAAGAGAGGTGGTATATGTGCTATAATGGGTGATAGGATAGTCAACAATGGTGAAACTGGGATAAAGTCCCATAACAGAAATATCTAGTACACCGATGCAAACATTCTATATGGTTATGCAATGATGCAAAACCTACCTTATAAGGATTTCAAGTTTACTACTACTACTCTAGATGCAATATTGAATACTCCAGATGATAGTGATCATGGTTACTATATAGTTTGTGATATTGATTATACTAATGAATGTAAAGAGAGAGTAGAACAACTAGCACTAATGCCTAATAAGAAAAAGATAAATGATAATGAATTAGGTTACTGAGAAAGAAATGGAGGCAAGGCAAGATCAGAGAAATTAATCTTAGACCAAAACAACAAAACAGAATATAAGGTTCATTATAGGATGTTAAAGTTCTATGTTGAGATGGGAGTAAAAGTAACAAAAATACATAGAGTAATTAAATATAAACAAGATTATATATCTAGAGATTATATACAAAACAATACAAATAAAAGAGCAACAGCTAAAAGTGAAGCAGAAAAGGATGTCAGGAAATTAATGAATAACTCTCTATATGGAAGAATGTGCATGAATCCTCTACACTTCTTTCAAAGCAAGTTCTTGCATGACGAAGAAAAGATAATGAAAAATGGAAGTAAACCAACATTTAAGAATATAACTAGATATAGAGTTTATAGCCAAATAGAATATGTAAAGAAAAAAAAAGAATATGGCTCACCTGTATATTTAGGACTAACAATACTCGAACTTAGCAAATTACATATGTTTGATGTATTCTATAATATTCTACAACCATCCCTCAAAGATCTAACACTTCACTATATGGATACGGACAGTTTCGTATTAAGTTATAGTGAAGGTAAAGTTAGTGATGAGCATATGGACTTAAGTAATCTAGACATACCTATAAAAACTAATAATAAAGTCCCGGGCAAGTTTAAGCACGAGCTGGGGAGTAGGATTATTGAGGAATTTCTAGCATTGTCCCCCAAAACATATAGCTTCAAAAATTATCCTAAAAACACTAAAGAAAAAGGAATGAAGAAGCATAATAATGCTAGGCACATAGATTATTACGATGCATTGATGAATAATGCACAGAGAACAGTAGATAAAAGCAGAATACAAAAAGTTGGGGATAGCATGACAACAAAAAAAAACAAGTAAGATTAGTTTAAATATATTTGATGATAAAAAGTTTTATGTAAATAGTATAAAAAGTTATCCACATGATAAGGAACTATATTTATTCAAAAGGGATTTGATAAATAAGATGAAGAAACTATATAAGGATAAGGATAAGGATAAGGATAAGGATAAGGATAAGGATAAGGATAAGGATAAGGATAAGGATAAGGATAAGGATAAGGATAAGGATAAGGATAAGGATAAGGATAAGGATAAGGATAAGGATAAGGATAAGGATAAGGATAAGGTTAAGGATAAGGATAAGGATAAGGATAAGGATAAGGATAAGGATAAGGATAAGGATAAGGATAAGGATAAGGATAAAGATAAGGATAAGGATAAGGATAAGGATAAGGATAAGGATAAGGATAAGGATAAGGATAAGGATAAGGATAAGGATAAGGATAAGGATAAGGATAAGGATAAGGATGAGGATAAGGATAAGGATAAGGATAAGGATGTAGATAAACTGATCTGCGAACAGACTTCGTCTGTGGCAAGCCAGGCAGGTTCCATGATTAATGATATTAAAGAATTAACAATAGATAGCAATAGAAAATTAATAGAAGCAGCTATTATATTATATAATGATTTATTATAATTAGTTATTTTAATTATATTTATAGATCTAATTCATACTTAGTATAATATTTTTATATAAAAAATGACTTTTTTAATAATATTTTTATATAAAAAAAAATAAAAGTTAGATGAGAGTATAGAATTAAACTATCTAGAAAAATAAAACAGAAAGAATAGATTAGAAGATAAATTAAAACAACAAGAACATTATGGTGAAATGGAAGAGTTATTTGATCCTTTGGCTAAAACTTTAAATGCGAACAGTGAACACAATCTAGCATTAAGTGAACAAACATTAAGGGCAATAGATTGGCAAAATCAAGAGTTAGATAAACAAACTAAGATGATCCAGCAAGCTGGGCTCCAGTTTAATGAAGCTTTGATGAAGTCCAATGACAAAGCTGTAGAGGAAGCTCGAGATAAACCAGAACTTTTAGTAGATAAAGACACAGCTCAAATTATTAATTTAATGTCAGTTCAATCTAACCCTCAATTAAAGTTAAAGTTCGGAAATGTAGATATCGCTGAATTTGAAATGAATGGTGTTAAACTAATTTATCAAGAAAATGCATTTATAGTTAAGGATAATATATATGAAAATTCAGATGTGTTTATAAACTTTCTTACTAACCCAAGTATAAAATATGGTGAAATCGAGGAAGATGAAAACAAAATTAAAAGATTTTTATTTGATATTGGAAATAATTTAGGAAAAGGGGATAAGATAAGTGCTAGATATAGAGCAATAAAACGTATAATAGGGGTAAAAGATGATGTATATGCTAGGAGATTAAATGGGAAAGCCAACCCAAATTGTTAAATAGAAAGATTAGAATTATTAATACTAGAAACAAGAGCTGGTAATGATGGAGTATATGATGAAATGCTAGATATATCTAAGCAACTATTATCTATGAACATTATTATTCAAGAACAATTAGATAATTTTTTTTAACTATGGTATATGAACAATGATGGGAAAACAACAACAACAACATTTATTAGCTAAAGAAGTATTCAGTCCTCAAATAACAAAGTTTAGAAGAGAAAGAATAATACATTATATAAAGATGAAACATTGTCAGCTGATTTGATAGACAAATCATCTCTATGTAAATACAATAATAATTACAAGTTTATATTAACTTTTATAGATATATTCACAAAATATTCATGGGCTATTCCTTTAAAGAATAAATCTGGTTGATTAATAACTAATGGTTTTAAAATAGTATTAAGTGAACATCCACAGGGTGGCTCTGGAGATCAACATAGTTGCGGGTTACCTGATAGAAAACCAGAAAAGTTATGGGTAGATAGAGGTAGTGAGTTTTACAATAAAACATATAAATCTTTACTCAAAGAAAATGAAACAAAACTATATTCTACATACAGTGATTTAAAGGCTGTGTTTATAGAGAGATTTAATAGAACATTATTACACATAATAAATAAACCAATGTTTATCAATGGTGATGGTAATTGGGTAAATATACTAAATGATGCAGTCATAACATATAACAATAACATTCATTCAACAATTAATATGACACCAGTTGATGCTTCTAATAATTCCGATAAGGTTAAATACTATGTTAAATCTACCAAAGCAACATCAAAATTTCAAGTTGGTGATTATGTTAGAAATGTAGATAAAAGTAATATCTTCTCTAAAGGTTACACTTCTAATTGGAAAAGAGAATTGTTTAAAGTTAATGAAATTCTAAAAACACAACCACCAACATATAAAATAGAAGATATTAATGGAGAGATAACGAAATGTAAATACTATGAACAGGAACTATTAAAATCCGAGTTTGACTTTGAATCTAATAATAAAGTTTTAGAATCATTAAATATATTTCTTAATATAAATATAGACAAGAAATAGAATTAACCAAGCGAAACATTAAGGACAATAGATTGGCAAAATCAAGAGTTAGATAAACAAACTAAGATGATCCAGCAAGCTGGCCTCCAGTTTAATGAAGCTCTAATGAAGTCCAATGACAAACTGTAGAGGAAGCTCGAGATAAACCAGGACTTTTAGTAGATAAAGACACAGCTCAAATTATTATTTTAATGTCAGTTCAATCTAACCCTCAATTAAAGTTAAAGTTCGGAAATTTAGATATCGCTGAATTTGAAATGAATGGTGTTTAACTAATTTATCAAGAAAATGCATTTATAGTTAAGGATAATATATATGAATTTTCAGATGTGTTTATAAACTTTCTTACTAACCCAAGTATAAAATATGGTGAAATCGAGGAAGATGAAAACAAAATTAAAAGAATTTTATTTCATATTGGATATGATTTAGGAAAAGGGGATAAGATAAGTGCTAGATATAGAGCAAAAAAACGTATAATAGGGGTAAAAGATGATGTATATGCTAGGAGATTAAATAGCAAAGCCAACCCAATTTGTTAAATAGAAAGATTAGAATTATTAATACTAGAAACAAAAGCTGGTCATGATGGATTATATGATGAAATGCTAGATATATCTAAGCAACTATTATCTATGAACATTATTATTCAAGAACAGTTAGATAATTTTTTTTAACTATGGTATATGAATAATGACGGAAAAACAACAACAACAACATTTATTAGCTAAAGAAGTTTTCAGTCCTCAAATAACAAAGTTTAGAAGAGAAAGAATAATACATTATATAAAGATGAAACATTGTCAGCTGATTTGATAGACAAATCATCTCTATGTAAATACAATAATAATTACAAGTTTATATTAACTTTTATAGATATATTCACAAAATATTCATGGGCTATTCCTTTAAAGAATAAATCTGGTTGATTAATAACTAATGGTTTTAAAATAGTATTAAGTGAACATCCACAGGGTGGCTCTGGAGATCAACATAGTTGCGGGTTACCTGATAGAAAACCAGAAAAGTTATGGGTAGATAGAGGTAGTGAGTTTTACAATAAAACATATAAATCTTTACTTAAAGAAAATGAAACGAAACTATATTCTACATACAGTGATTTAAAGGCTGTGTTTATAGAGAGATTTAATAGAACATTATTACACATAATAAAAAAACCGATGTTCATCAATGGTGATGGTAATTGGGTAAATATACTAAATGATGCAGTCATAACATATAACAATAACATTCATTCAACAATTAATATGACACCAGTTGATGCTTCTAATAATCCCGATAACGTTAAATACTATGTTAAATCCACCAAAGCAACACCAAAATTTCAAGTTGGTGATTATGTTAGAAATGCAGATAAACGTAATATCTTCTCTAAAGGTTACAATTCTAATTGTAATAGAGAATTGTTTAAAGTTAATGAAGTTCTAAAAACGCAACCACCAACAGATAAAATAGAAGATATTAATGGAGAGATAATAGAAGGTAAATACTATGAACAGGAACTATTAAAATCCGAGTTTGACTTTGAATCTAATAATAAAGTTTTAGAATCATTAATTATATTTCTTAATATAAATATAGACAAGAAATAGAATTAACCAAGCGAAACATTAAGGGCAATAGATTGGCGAAATCAAGAGTTAGATAAACAAGCTAAAATGATCCAGCAAGCTGGCCTCCAGTTTAATGAAGCTTTAATGAAGTCCAATGACAAAGCTGTAGAGGAAGCTCGAGGTAAACCAGGACTTTTAGTAGATAAAGACACAGCTCAAATTATTATTTTAATGTTAGTTCAATCTAACCCTCAATTAAAGTTAAAGTTCGGAAATTTAGATATCGCTGAATTTGAAATGAATGGTGTTTAACTAATTTATCAAGAAAATGCATTTATAGTTAAGGATAATATATATGAATTTTCAGATGTGTTTATAAATTTTCTTACTAACCCAATTATAAAATATGGTGAAATCGAGGAAGATGAAAACAAAATTAAAAGATTTTTATTTGATATTGGATATGATTTAGGAAAAGATGATAAGATAAGTGCTAGATATAGAGCAAAAAAACGTATAATAGGGGTAAAAGATTATGTATATGCTAGGAGATTAAATAGCAAAGCCAACCCAATTTGTTAAATAGAAAGATTAGAATTATTAATACTAGAAACAAAAGCTGGTCATGATGGATTATATGATGAAATGCTAGATATATCTAAGCAACTATTATCTATTAACATTATTTTTCAAGAACAGTTGAATAATTTTTCTAACTATGGTATATGAATAATGATGGAAAAACAACAACAACAACATTAATTAGCTAAAGAAGTATTCAGTCCTCAAATAACAAAGTTTAGAAGAGAAAGAATAATACATTATATAAAGATGAAACATTGTCAGCTGATTTGTTAGACAAATCATCTCTATGTAAATACAATAATAATTACAAGTTTATATTAACTTTTTTAGATATATTCACAAAATATGCATGGGCTATTCCTTTAAAGAATAAATCTGGTTGATTAATAACTAATGGTTTTAAAATAGTAATAAGTGAACATCAACAGGGTGGCTCTGGAGATCAACATAGTTGCGGGTTACCTGATAGAAAACCAGAAAAGTTATGGGTAGATAGAGGTAGTGAGTTTTACAATAAAACATATAAATCTTTACTCAAAGAAAATGAAACAAAACTATATTCTACATACAGTGATTTAAAGGCTGTGTTTATAGAGAGATTTAATAGAACATTATTACACATAATAAATAAACCAATGTTTATCAATGGTGATGGTAATTGGGTAAATATACTAAATGATGCAGTCATAACATATAACAATAACATTCATTCAACAATTAATATGACACCAGTTGATGCTTCTAATAATCCCGATAACGTTAAGTACTATGTTAAATCCACCAAAGCAACACCAAAATTTCAAGTTGGTGATTATGTTAGAAATGCAGATAAACGTAATATCTTCTCTAAAGGTTACACTTCTAATTGGAAAAGAGAATTGTTTAAAGTTAATGAAGTTCTAAAAACACAACCACCAACAGATAAAATAGAAGATATTAATGGAGAGATAATAGAAGTTAAATACAATGAACAGGAACTATTAAAATCCGAGTTTGACTTTGAATCTAATAATAAAGTTTTAGAATCATTAATTATATTTCTTAATATAAATATAGACAAGAAATAGAATTAACCAAGCGAAACATTAAGGGCAATAGATTGGCAAAATCAAGAGTTAGATAAACAAGCTAAGATGATCCAGCAAGCTGGCCTCCAGTTTAATGAAGCTTTAATGAAGTCCAATGACAAAGCTGTAGAGGAAGCTCGAGGTAAACCAGGACTTTTAGTAGATAAAGACACAGCTCAAATTATTATTTTAATGTTAGTTCAATCTAACCCTCAATTAAAGTTGAAGTTCGGAAATTTAGATATCGCTGAATTTGAAATGAATGGTGTTTAACTAATTTATCAAGAAAATGCATTTATAGTTAAGGATAATATATATGAATTTTCAGATGTGTTTATAAATTTTCTTACTAACCCAATTATAAAATATGGTGAAATCGAGGAAGATGAAAACAAAATTAAAAGATTTTTATTTGATATTGGATATGATTTAGGAAAAGATGATAAGATAAGTGCTAGATATAGAGCAAAAAAACGTATAATAGGGGTAAAAGATGATGTATATGCTAGGAGATTAAATAGCAAAGCCAACCCAATTTGTTAAATAGAAAGATTAGAATTATTAATACTAGAAACAAAAACTGGTCATGATGGATTATGTGATGAAATGCTAGATATATCTAAGCAACTATTATCTATGAACATTATTATTCAAGAACAGTTACATAATTTTTTTAACTATGGTATATGAATAATAATGGAAAAACAACAACAACAACATTAATTAGCTAAAGAAGTATTCAGTCCTCAAATAACAAAGTTTAGAAGAGAAAGAATAATACATTATATAAAGATGAAACATTGTCAGCTGATTTGTTAGACAAATCATCTCTATGTAAATACAATAATAATTACAAGTTTATATTAACTTTTTTAGATATATTCACAAAATATGCATGGGCTATTCCTTTAAAGAATAAATCTGGTTGATTAATAACTAATGGTTTTAAAATAGTATTAAGTGAACATCAACAGGGCGGCTCTGGAGATCAACATAGTTGCGGGTTACCTGATAGAAAACCAGAAAAGTTATGGGTAGATAGAGGTAGTGAGTTTTACAATAAAACATATAAATCTTTACTCAAAGAAAATGAAACAAAACTATATTCTACATACAGTGATTTAAAGGCTGTGTTTATAGAGAGATTTAATAGAACATTATTACACATAATAAATAAACCAATGTTTATCAATGGTGATGGTAATTGGGTAAATATACTAAATGATGCAGTCATAACATATAACAATAACATTCATTCAACAATTAATATGACACCAGTTGATGCTTCTAATAATCCCGATAACGTTAAATACTATGTTAAATCCACCAAAGCAACACCAAAATTTCAAGTTGGTGATTATGTTAGAAATGCAGATAAACGTAATATCTTCTCTAAAGGTTACACTTCTAATTGGAAAAGAGAATTGTTTAAAGTTAATGAAGTTCTAAAAACACAACCACCAACAGATAAAATTAGAAGATATTAATGGAGAGATAATAGAAGGTAAATACTATGAACAGGAACTATTAAAATCCGAGTTTGACTTTGAATCTAATAATAAAGTTTTAGAATCATTAAATATATTTCTTAATATAAATATAGACAAGAAACAGAATTAACCAAGCGAAACATCATATGGGGAATGGAAACAACTTAACACTAATTAAGGCTCGTGGG
Organism: Convolutriloba macropyga; assembly: GCF_964194025.1. Classification (NCBI taxonomy): domain Eukaryota; kingdom Metazoa; phylum Xenacoelomorpha; order Acoela; family Convolutidae; genus Convolutriloba; species Convolutriloba macropyga. The sequence continues at coordinate 15,272,075 of NC_134478.1, read as the reverse complement.
TTATTCCTAGAAGATAATGATAATATTGAAATGAAGGATACGTATAAAATTACAAATGTACATCCTCCAATAAATGAAAAAAATGTCGTTAATAAAGAGTATTTTGACAATAACTTATTATCCTCTTCTAAATAAATAGACATTTTAAGTAGAAACATAAATGAACTAAGAAAGGGTGACTTTTTTAAAGTTACAACTAAATGAAACACAAGTTAATGATGAACTAATTAAAGAACTTATTAAATCAGCAAATGAAGTCACAAATACTGTTAAGATTTGGTAATAAAAATGCTGCTGATACTATCTCTAAATATAATCAATTAAAACAAGAATTTGATAATAATAAGTTTAATCAGAATATCAGTAACAAAGAACTAGATGATATGTTTACTACGGGTCTAAAAGAATATAAAGAAATTAATAAAAAGACTAATTCTGCCGTTGATGAAGCACTTATAAAGAATAAAAAGAACAAAAGTACAATATATAATTGCTACACTTTTACGAAGTACGTTAGTTGATAATAAAGAGCAGTCAAGATTCGAGAAGCATTATGGTTTACTAATGAAAGTTTTTTACTAATGAAAATAAGCAAAGCTATGACGGAGTCCATAACCAATCCAACAGCACCGAGTGAGAGATTACTATATCCCAACTTGTCAACCGTTAATGAACAATACATAAATGAAAAAATCCCAGCTAATAATAAATTTAACATCAATATTAACATTATAAAAGATATTAGAAATTATCAGTTGTATTAACAGGTATAGGATTACCTTATTCTATACCAACAGCTTTTGCTACGGCAACTGTTTGTGGATCATTATCAAAAACAATTAATACTAAAATAAGAAATAAAATTATAAAGTATTCACAAATGTATATTTTAAGTAAACAGTTTAGCGACAAGTTTAATAAACTATATACTAAATCAATGAATGATAATTAAATAGATAATGATGAATACAATGAATTAGTGAAGGTATATGAAGAATATAAGAAGAAGAAGAAAAACAAGCTGACTATTTTTTTAAACTAAAGTTAATAGTGTTTAGTAATAATAATATGTTTAGTAATAATAATATTAGTATTAATATTTACCGATAATCATAAACATAATAAAATCATAATCATAATCATAATTATAATCATAATCATGATCATAAATAAAATATAATCATAGCCATAAACATAATCATAAACATAATTTAATCATAATCATAATCAAATAATTATCTCTTCTTAGTATCTAAGTTTAACCCTCTTCCTTTTTGTACTACCTTTATACCTTCACCAGTAGTTGCAAATTTAATTAAATCATGTGTGGCTGATAAAGCAGCTCTAGGGTTTCTAGATGCAGCTGCACTTCCTATTCTACTTGCTATTTCTAATGCTCTGACTGGATTATTAGCAACTTTCTTTCTCCAAAGTTAACCGTAGCTTTACCAACACTTTTAAAGAAATCTTTCAATCCCTCAGCTTCTATTGTTGCATCAGATACTGTCATTCATTTATTCCTTCTACATTTAGTGCAGGATCCTCTTAACATTTTAGTACCTTTTGAAGTAATAGCTCCACTTATATTATTAGTACCACTATAATGTCTACCTCCTACGCAATATGAATTAGTTTTGAACTTATTTGAAAGTTTCATTTCTATATATAAAAAATAATGGAAGTTAAAAAGTATAATCCTTTTGTTGTTATTAAGCTTAAGCCTAAGCCCAGGGTTAAACCTAAATCCAAAGCCAATCCCCAAACTAAACTTGAAGATAGAGGCTTAGCTCTAGAGAATAAAAAGAAATTAGATAATATTTATGCTAAGGGTTTTGTTAAGATTAGTAGGAAATAGTTTGATTATCATTGATTTAGACATTGTTTAGTCATTGGTTCAGTCAATAAATATATCATTTATTATAACTATGACTTAATTATAACTAAGACTATGTCTATGATATAATAGGCCTCCGGCCATTAATCTCTACTAGACTATATCAACCATCTTATTACCATCACTATTAAGACTATTAACCTTTCTAGTTAATACTAATGCATGACATATATCATCAGCAACTGCACACTAAATTTAAAATTAAGTTGTATTGGTTGTGGGCCTATATGATTCTTTTGATATCTAGTATCGAATACATATATTCTATAATTACTTTTGAGTGTTCTATGATTTATATATGGTTTTATATTATGTGGTAGCCCATTATAATCTTTATTAAAGCTAACAATCTCCTTAAAAGCCTCATTATAATTATTGGTTCCATAATTAATATTCATTCTATCCTCGGGATAAAACGCACTACCAATCGTAAAATAACATTCAGTAACATTCATTACATCAAATGTACTTGCATCATAAGTTTGTCCATTAACATTATTATTTTCAAAACCAACTATTATATATAGCGGCTTTTCCATACCACTTTCCACACCTAGATCAAACAAGAAGTTAGTAGCATAGGGTACATTCTTATAAAATGTCTTTCTTTCATAATAACTAAAGTCTACATTATTCTTTTTACTTAAACCCTTTTGCACAATAATTCTGTTGTCATTACTAGGATCAATACTGGGCACACACCATGATATATCTCTTTTATCTATATTAGCATCATTAGCAACTGCATCAGCACCAGCATTAACACTAAATAGAGCTCTATCCTTATTATTTCTTTTTAAAATTAGTTTAAATCCTAAACCATATATAAGCTTTTCTAAATCATTTACAAAACCAAATAGATCACTCATCTTAATTATCATATACATATGACCTCGTTCTGCAGAAATATGGTCACCTTTAAGTTGACTATCTCTTTTACCCTGATTTCTAACAAAACCACTCTCATATTTATCATCAGTACCAGTTAATAACTTATACATCAATAGATTAGGATGGCATTGATCTATATATTCAATAGTCCTATCTTCACTAGTTTCAAGTTTAATTGAACTAAACAATGCCATCATACCATAATTAACTAATCTAATATTAGCATTATTAGCAAATACACCACGTGCATCATCTGATACAACAAACTCTATCTCTAGATATGAATCATGTAAATTTAAATGATTCTATTCTCTATTGAGTATGATATTAATGTTAGTATTAACCGTATTCAATGTTGCCAGATTTTTTGGTTGATTTTTTATAATCCTACTTTTATGTATATCATTATTATAACCATAAGTTGTATCCAAATTAAAATTCATTTTTATTAGATAAAAAATGACTGATTCACGAAGTGGTTTCACCGATAGTTTAAAGTTAGGAGAACTACAAAATATACACGAAGCTTTAACTAAGACTAAAGAAGAGCATACACTTAACTTTAGAATGATAAAACCAACAGAAAAGTTTAACTTTAGTGAACCTATACTTAAAACAACAAAATCAGGTTTAATTAGATTATCTGTTTATAACTCGTTGTTTAATGTGAATAGGAGAAATAATCAATTCTTATATGATACCCAAGTGAAACATGGCCAGATACCCGTATTTTAGCTCTTATACCAAGTGCATATGAATTAATCGAAATAGCAGAATTAATAAAAGAAGAAACTAATGGTAATGTTATAATAGAACCTGATAAGAATACAATGAAGAGTTTAATGGAAAAAAAAGTGCAATTAACTTTGACATAGAAAATTCAATAGCCCCATTACTGGGCTTTAGAAAAATAGTATTTGAAAACGGTAAATATAAATCTCAGAAAATTTTTGATATTATGGGTTTTAGTACTAATAACATTCATTGTAATTTAATATCTGGTGTTAAAGATAATGGGAATAACACAGACAAACTATATACTTTTACTCTAACAGAACCACCAGGTTACTTGATAAATTATACCAACTAATATCTTTTATCAAAGTGTAACTAAAGATAGAATAGAATATATAGAGTTTCATATTGAAGATGAGCATTGAAGACCTATAGACTTTAATGGTGATATATTAAGTTTTACTTTACATCTATGTTAACAGCTAAACTTAGACTTAGACCTAGACTTAGACTTAGACTTAGACTAAACGGTTCCTATTTCCCTAATAATCATAACATATTTTGAAATAATATTTTCCCTTAAAAAATAATAAAAAATGTTTAGTATTAAATGTGACGAATGTAAAAATAAGTCCTGGGGTCAGAGTTGTAATTGGTGTCAGGGTAAACCATATCAATGTTTTGTATGTAATAGGATTATAACATATAGAGATAAACATGATAATTGACTAGAACATTTAAATAATCCTCATCAATATCTAACATGTAGAAAGTGTTAATTATATAAACATATCTCTCAGTTTAGACTTAAACAATTCTATTGTAGGTTATGTACTAAAGAAAGATTAAGGAGATGGAAACCAAGTGAATCATGGAAGCCAAGTGAAGCATGGAAACCAAGTGAAGCATGGAAACCAAGTGAGGCATTAATTTGTATAATAATAATTAGTTTACAAAACTCTCCGATCCCAGTTAATTCTTAGTTTACAATTAATATTTTTATTTTTAGTTATATCATTTACAATATAAATATAGGGCTCTTTCCATACCTTATTACATATATTAGCAAAATCATTAACACTAAGTTCAACATTATCAAAGAAATCTTCATATATCGATGCTAGGACATTACCTCTCTTCAAATAAAATAAATAGACTACAGTTCTCTCTAACACTCTGCCTATCCAGAGAGAACAGGTTTTGATTAAGATATATCATATTGCAATTATTATGTCTACCTCTACAAAAGTATTCATTAATAACTGGTTCTTTGGCTCCAAAATCATCGAATATCATTAGTTTCTTTAAGTCTTTGGGTAGTTTATCAGGAGATGGTAAATCTTTTAAATCTTTAATAAACTCTATAATTGCATTTGGGTTTATTCTTTCTAATCCATTGTATTGATCACCAGTAGGACCAATGATGTATAGCTTATCAAAATATATACTAGCTAGAATTAGTTTTTTAAACAAGAATGTCATACCACATTCACTAGGACCAGATATTATACATCTAATGTTATCTGGGAATGCGGCTTCAGTAATTATATTATCATCATTTAGCCATGATTGTAGATCATCATTTATATTTACACAGATATTGTTACAAAGACATTCTTTGTTGTTAGGTTTACCCGTTTGGTGTTTTTCATCAAATAGATCTGCGAACGAGCTTTGCTCGTGGCTAGCCAAGCAGGTTCCCTGATATATAAAATTATCATCTGCGAAGCAGGTTCCCTGATTAACATTATCATTAACATTATCATTATCATAATCAATATCATCAACAATATCAATAGCATTATCATTATCATTATAATTATCATCATTAGTAAAGCTACTTCGTGGATCATTATCTTTATCATTAACATTCTCTTTAACACTATCATTATCTATACCATTATCATTATTAGCAAAACTACTTCGTAGATCATTATCATTATCATTAACATCATCATTATCATTAACATTATCATTAACATTATTAGCAAAGCTACTTCGTAGATCATTAACATTATCATTATCATTATCTTTACTACAACCTAAGCAATAACACTCATTATATATTCCCGGATTCCCGGATATTTACGTTGATTAACTAGAATAATTAAAGCACTTTTAATTCTAAATCCTCTATCAATAAGATAGATCATGTATAAACAGCAAGCCCCACAATAAGACTCATCATATTGTTGTATTCTTTCACTAGAGCCTAGATCAGCATATTCTTCTAAAAATAATGGAGGAGTCTCAACACCAAAACTATCAAAGTAATACATAGGACCACCTTCTCTTCTTATAACTAAAAGCCAATGTGTACCTTCAGTTGGATGTAGATTTACAATAATATTGGAGTTAGGATCACTTGTCTTATCTGGAGTTTGATCTCTCATTACTATTTCAATTGGTGTTAGACTTATATCTTTACCTATATCTTTTATTCTGATATCGCTCATAGCACTATTATCAACATTACATTTTTTATTGAATTCCTCAAAAGTTAAGATAAGCATTTTTATATGATAAATTTAATAAGTCTAAGTCTAAATCAAGTCTATATTTTATATATAAAAATGGAGACGGGTAGTGCAATTTTCATTTTATTTTGAATAATTATACTTTGTTTTATATTTTATGATTTGACACCGAGTAAATACACAAAACTATAAGAAAGCTTTGGTGGATTTATGAATAGGAGTCTAGTTAGATTTGAATATGAAAAGTCACCATTACATACTATTGTTTATGGTGGAACTGGTGCGGGGAAAACATATTTTATTAGACATTACTTAAAATTACACTCAGTCCAAAACCAAGACCAAAACCAAAACCGGGTCAAAACCAAAACCAAAACCAAAACCAAAACCGAAACCAAGACCAAGCTAAAAATATAGTTATAGTGTGTAAAGATGACAGAGACTGGATAGATCCTGAGTCTAATAAGTTTTATACTGGGTTTAATAAATGTGATATAAATATGATCACAAAAAAAATATTCATAAATTTCAAAATTTTGTAATAGTACTTGATGATATGGGTGATAGGTTAAATAAAGACATAGCTTATTATTTTACAGAAGGTAGACATTATAATATTCAATTGATTGTAATGTGTCATAAACCAGTTCAAATAAATAATACAGCAAGAATGAGTTGTGATACTATTTATTTAACAATTTATAATGGACCTGATCTGTTTAAAAACTTTAATGAGATATATTAATGTGAACATGACTTTAGTAAAATAATTAGTGAGTTAAATAGTAACCATTATAATCGTACAGATGGAATATCAGATGAACTTCGTTATGGTATAATTAAATATAAAAAGAAGGAAAATATTTTATTACTATTAAAAGTAATAGAACAATGATATATGATTCAAGAGTTGGTTTCCTTGATTTAAAAGCTCTTAATTTAAAAGATGAATTAGGAAGAGAAGATATAAATAAACCTATAGCATATATGAAACCACTCACGAAAAATGCTACAGATAGAAATACTATTAATCATGATAATTATCAGTTCTATTTTAATAAACTTCTTACATTAAAAGCTATTAAAATACAGAATGATGTTTCAACAAAAGAGATGTTTAAAGCAAAAGGTTTAAAACAATTATCAAATCTTTGTGGAATTATAGATTGGGGTTTAGTTATAACTAGTTATATTTATCCTGATTCAATAATAAAAACTGTTGAAGCCGTGGCAATGAGTGCAAGCGATATGTTGAATAGAGCAAAAACTATGGTTAACATTGGATATGGAGAAGATCTGCCAAGCAGTTTCCCTGATGGTGAAACATGGACAAAGTCCTATCTGGGAACCAGTTACACTGATGGTGAAACAGGGATAAAGTCCTATATGGGAAATGATTATACTGATCTACGAAGTGATTATACACATCTGGGAACCAGTTACACTGATCTAAAAAATAGTTTAGTTAATGGGGCACGTAAACTTGTTACACCCTTAGAAAAACTACAAGAAGAATATATAAACGACGAGAGGGGAATTTTGAATAGAAAGGGAGGAAAGTTTTTAACCAGACTATATGGAAATAATGAAGAATTTAGAGAAGAGATTATAAACTTTGTTAGAGATAAAAAAGAATTAGACCTTGAGTTGATTTTAGATAAGAGATGTAAAACTAATACACTCAATACGTTAGGAAATAAATATTTAGCAGAGTTTATTATATCTAAAGATAATACTAAAGATTTAATTGAAATCATGGCTAAATATTATCTGCGAAGCGGTTACACCGATCTGCGAGATGATTAGGTAAATATTATAGTTTACCCTATTATAAATGTTTTTGAAATGTTTAGAGTGTAACTATAAATATGGAAACATTGCTGTTTTAAAATATCATTATCAACCATGTCATAAAGATAAAACTGATAAATGTATGTGTGGTAATATAATACTAAGTGGTATTTGTGCTAATAATTTTTCTCCATGGGGTTGTTCTTTAAAAAATGAATCTAGTTCTAGTTCTATTTCTAGTTCTAGTTCTAGTTCTAGTTCTAGTTCTGGTTCTGCTTCTAGTTCTATCTATGACTCTAACTCTAACTCAGACCCTAACCCTAACCCTAAACTTAACCCTAACCCTAACTCTAACCCTAACCCTAACCTTAACCCTAACCCTAACCCTACCCTTAACCCTAAACCTAACCTTAACCTTAACCTTAGCCCAGAAGTCTTAATTAGAAGTTGTAATAAATGTAATTATGTAAAACCACTAACTGATTTTGATGAGAGTAAGTATACATGTTGAGGTTGTACTTCAGCTAAAGTTAATTGTCCGTATTGTGCTTCTGTTGTGAGATATGATGGAATACGGGCTCATGTAAACAAACAACATCCAGATGTAGAATTACCTAGAGGATTTAGTAGAAATCTGCGAACGGACGAAGTCCGTGGCAAGCCAAGCAGTTGGGGAACCAAGACCGAAGGTCCTTACGCTGATTTGAGTGAGAAAACAATTAATCCTAGTTGGCAAAGCAAGACTGTAAGTCCTTTAGTTATTAGCCAAACTGAGGAAAGTTGTTCGTGTAAATTTAATAATTTTGTATCATTTCTTATTAATAATGGGCTAAATATAGAAAAAGTAAAAGAAAATATTAATTTATTGAAGAGTATAGATAATTTGAAATAAAAATATAAAAAATAAAAAAATATCAAAAAAGAGGGAAGCACTCTTTAAGAGCGAAAAAGAGCAATCTTTCTACTGGGGGATCACCCCGAATAAGAGTGAATCGCTCTTAAAGAGTGAAATGTAAATTTTGCTTTGATTTTTTTGATTTTTTGTTTTATTTTTGATTTTAATTGATTTCTGATTGATTTTTGATCGAATATAAAGAGAATGTATAGTAGTGGATAAAACAATAAAATCAACAAGTAGTAAAATTTGGCCCTATTCGACATGCGCGATTAGCGTTTGGAGATTGGGCCAAATTTTGCTGGTGGTTGATTTCCTTGTTTTATCCACTACTTATTCGTACATTTCCCGCTTTTTCCCGGTGGGAAACTTGCACTATCTTCCGATCCCGACTTTTTCCGGAAAATTAGTAAAAATCTCAGTTGGAAAAAATCGAGAAACAGGAAAAATTTTGGTGAAAAAATGGGAAAAGTGGGAAAATATAAACCAAAATCCAGCAACATTTTAAATTGGAAAATAGCATGAAGTGTAGTGAAAAGCTCCCCAGAATGAGCTGGACCGAAAATCGCACGAATGGGTGAAAGAACTCATCGATAATGATCAGACATCTCAGATGAAGAGATGTCTCAAGTTTTCTCCAGATTTGATCAATTTTCATACACTTACCATAACTTTATGTATTTTGTTTAAGCGTCCTGTTCAAATGCCATCAATTTTTTGCTCCAAAAACTTCCTTACGCTATGCAATTATGTATATTTATGTTTTTGAATTATTGTTTGTCATTATTGTTGACAGCTAGCCAGACCAATATAAATAGCTAGTATAAACTTGATATTAAAGTTGTAGTGGACCAGTTTCAAGTTCAAATTGGACCAAACTACAGCTTGTTTGTAAACAACCGATGCAGGGTTCGTTGATACTTAAGTATGCGCTTTTGTGTTCCATTTTCGGAGTGACCTTAACTGATTATACGTCTGGAAAATGTGCTCAAAATCTTGGAAAAAGAATTAACCCGGACAAGATGACAGGGCGCATGGTACGAGATACGAAGGACTAGATTACTCTCTTCACTAATAATGAGAAGGATTTAATTAGGCAGTTTGACGACACTTGTTTAAACCCAACCTGCCGCCCCATTGGTATACGGGTAAATCAATCTCATCAGGATGGAATTTTTGCTCATACCTGGAGCGATTTCCTTTTGTACTCAGAATAGAATCACAATAACGACACTGGAAACCCGTTTTGAATTGTCTAACTTTAGTAAGAAAGAATTGTTAAACTCGAGTACGAACAGTAGAAACGAATGAACAAGAAATGGCTTCTCGGTTTTACAGTATTAGAGACTACAGTACTGCATAGGTGCCAAATTCGAAGTTTTGAAATGCTGTTTTCTGATTGGTCGGTTTTGGCTCATATCATTATTTCGAAATTTTTTTACTTTTATGAGAAAAAAGATGTGTTTTCAACTCTCCATTGCAATCGTATGCCAAAAAATAACACCACAAGGAACCCTACCGAGTATTCCTGATCATCGTTTGGGTCAAAAAACTTTTTTTGAGAACCTGAAAAACATCCTAATTTTCAAAAGTGTAATAAAATGCGCTATTTTATGCATTTTCAATTACGGATGGTTAGAGTTGTCCTACGTTCTTAAGTGTGATGAGCAAAAATGCTCCCCGTGCCGAAAAACATAGGACCCATATAGAAAAAATTTCTCAAAAATAAACAGAAAAAAATTTGTTTTTCTCTCAATCAAGTCATTAATTAACAATTATATGACATAAACATGTGTCTTTTTTCTGAGGCCTTTTTTGATGACATTTCTTATGAGATAAATTTACACTGAGGGCCCAATAAGTCCAAAAATGTAAAGAAAACCGATCTAACATCTTTCCTTAGGGTAATTCATATGCTAATTAATGCCAGATGTTAATGTGACATTAATTGCCAGATGTTTCGAAAATCGGCGAAGGAGTCGCTTTTTTTATCATGATGCTTATGAGCAATAATGTCGGGCATCAAGCAGTGAGTACAAAACCGTTGCAAAAAATTTTTTTTCAGTAATTAGTAAATAGGTAATTAGTAATTAGTAAACATTAATTAGTCGCTAATTAGGTGCTAATTATCTCCATAACGGATGAGTAAAATTTGACGAGTGTGATGAGATGTTTTGTACTTTAGAGTATGCTGAGTCTTACTGAACAATCAGTTTCACCCCAAGTATTTTTGGAACCCTCTTTTTTGGGGTCAAAGGTCAGATGTCATGTGTTAAAAAATTTTTTTTTGAGTTTTTTTTTCGTTTTTTTTTAAACTAACATGCTCTTTTTTTTCAATTGATCCGCAAGTAACAAATGAGAGTTGATTCTAGTGTAAGCTGAAGAGGGCATCTACTGAATTAAGTGTCAAAATTTGACGTTTGAAATGCATTTTTTCGAAAAATTGTCTCTGATTATTTTTTATTTTTTGAACATTTCTTCGACTTATGAATTAAGTTTGGAATTCAATCCATGCTACGGCTGTAGCATGTAGTTAGCATGTCATTAGCGTCAATACCGCATACTCTCACATATCTATATCTCTAAACTTTATGTTTAATAGATATAATATTAACAAAAATTTTGCAGATTGGGAAATGTATTTCTGGATATAATATTGAAAAATCTCACCACGTCATAGTAGTTGTAATAATTGAGTGTTTGTTAGGAAACGAATTTTTACGTCATAATGAAAATCTTTTCTGAACATGTTCGAACTTGATCAGTAGCAAAGTTTTAATTTCTTTGACTCAGCAGAACTAAAGCTATAAACAGAAATAAAAAGTTAAAATCAGCTTTTAAAAAAGTTGAAATCACGCATTCTTGAAACAAAATCAAGTTAGCATCCCACTATATAAAAGAGTTTTGTGGTGATCCATTAAGTTTAATTTTCAAGTTAATCAAATAAGTCCATTAAAGTATTCTCAGGTAGCCGTTTCTTTGGTGCATTGCAAATCTTTGGCGTGTCTGTAACACCAACAACGTTAATGAAAAGCTTAGGTATCAAACAGTGCTGGTAATTTTGCCAAACATCGCCTTGTCTTTTTTGTTGAATAAGCACAACAAAGTTTTCGAACACTGTCTGATAAACCAATGTTCGCTCCAAGGAAATTACAGATTCAGCAAGTATTTGAACGGACATATTTTTGTCCAAATTTTGAGAAAGAAATTGAAACCAATTTGATAGAAGACTGTTGGTAGCTGTTTGTCTAGTAACGAACTGTTGAAGGAAAGCAAAGTGCACTGAACGCAAGGTTCAAAGAAAATGAATAACTATTTTTAAAGTTATATTGCACAACGCGTAATTCAACAAATTATATCTGGTGTCAAATATGGTTTTAATTTTGGTAGTGTATGTGCTCTGATATATGCTCTAAATTTTGTTATTATACATGGTTCGATACACTTTATAGTGTGTACTAACTCAGTTCTTATCTAGAGCGTATTTTATTATTAGCATTTCATTGTACGCTGGTGCATGTCTATTCTTATCAGAATTTCCTTACTGCTGTTGGTTCACTTGTGCTTCTAATTATATCACACACCCAGGGTCACATCTGTTCCAAGTTATAAACATATGGTCCGCATATTATTCCAATAAACAGTGTACACTGCACTGCACTGCTGGTCCAAATACACACCTAGGGTCACATCTGTTTTCTCTATAGAACTAAAACATTTGGTCCGCATATAATTCCAATAAACAGTGTACACTGCACTGCTGGTCCAAATACACACCTATGGTCACATCTGTTCCAAGCTGTAAACTTGTGGTCCGCATATAATTCCAATAAACAGTGTACACTCCACTGCTTGTCCAAATACCCACCCAGGGTGGGCCACATTTGTGTTCTCAAAACATATGGTACGCATATAATTTCAATAAAAAGTGTACAGTGCACTGCTGGTCCAAGTACACATCTAGGTCCACATCTGTTTTTTGTGTTATCTAAAGTCACAGCTGAAGTTAATTATGCATTATAGGAACAACAGACAGGCTCATGTACGCCATAGGCGTACTTGAGCCTGTATTCACAAATCATTTGGATTTAATTAGGCAGTTTGACGACACTTGTTTAAACCCAACTTGCCGCCCCATTGAGTTGGAGTTTTAAACATTATAACACTTGAAAGTAATAAAACAAGTTGCACACTATGCCTTTCACCTCCACTAAAGACAGTGGAGATTGTTATTCCGATATTTCCAAAACTGATAAGCGCTTAATCAGAGCAACGCTGAAAACCTATGAAAGGACAGCGACATATGTAGTTCTGAAATTGTCCAAAAAAGCAACAGACGTTTACGAGTTCGAACAGAGAATTTCTCTAACTCTTGGAGAGTTTGAAAATTTGGTCAGCTCAGCTAGCAAAAAACAGAACTCAGTGGCTGATCAGCTGTCAACAACAAAACCACCACTAGCGGAAAAACCAAATATTCAAAAGGAAGTTGTCAACAACGATGGTTGAGGCGATGTTTGAGCGTTCTCCAAATTACTTTAAACAATTTCAGAAACAGTTCAAATTTCTCATTCTTGAAGAAAAACCTAGCTTTTCTATTAGAAATTTTTATGCAGTGTGTGCACATTTTGATTCCGAATTTTGCAATTTAGTAAACAGCCATTATCACGTTCTGATTGATACAACTACTTTTGAAAACGAAACCATTGAAACGATATCAGAGCTTTCCTGTGCCTTGTGTTCATACAGCTTTCAAATTCTTGTTTTGGACTGCACCAAACTTGGAGACTAATGGAGACGTTTTTACAAAGCTCAAATTGGCAATCGAATTCAACAGTTCGGGAGAAAAAACCGATTCACAGTCAGTGCGCAAACGACTGCCAGCTTTTGCTAACCACAACAATTTATCGAAAAGCAGCTCAGCAAAACAAACAAATGTCAATCTCAAACCGAGTGCCAAGATGCCAGTAGTTGCTCAAAAAACTATCTACAATACCCGGCCTCCATCGAAACAAGTTCAAACTGATTTTGTTAATAGTGAAACTTTACGAAGAGTTGAAACAATTTTGTATGGTCCTCATTCTGGCACTTTTTGTCAAATTATGGATATTTTTATGAGTGGATATGGAAAATTGAAAATTGATTCTGAATTATTGAGTGTTCGCTTTGTGTATGAAGAGAAAGTAAAGTTTTGAAAACAAAATAAATTTCTCAAGTTAGTAAGGTTAGAACATCATATGAAAAGCAAAACGAATCAATTCATTATTGCTAATATTTACAAGTTTTTGAGCATTGAAAACAAAATGAGCAATATAAAAACAAAAAAGTCCACAAAGTTTAGAGTTTGCTCTTTGAATTGGTTGATTTTCCAAGAGTTGATAGATGTTGTGATTGCTGCAAACGGAAACGATTCTGTGATATAGGTGTTTGTACGATGAAATGGGCTGACCAAGGGGATCTGCAAACAAAAGTTGATTGTTTTTTCTGCATAATAGTAACCAGTGAGTGCCAATATTTTCAGCAGTTGCTGCATTAACAATAAGGAAACTTTCTGTTCAGTTTTTCCGGAAAGTTGTTGGCCGCAAACACACCATGGAATTTATATTTAAGAGTTTTGCAGCCTTGGATTAAACCATTAATATCATCTTCATCCATCATTAATTTGTCAGAATGTGATTCTTTGATACTCTTCTTGCACTACCAACAACTATTGTGCTAGCTTTTTCGTCAATAATGAATATTTCTATATTGTTCGGTAAGGCCGCAGAAAATTTCAATTCAGTAGAAATTGACGAATTTGTAAGCTCAGGATGAATAAAATCGTGGGGTGCTTGTTGGGTGCTGGTCAAATCAAAAACAATTATGAAATGGTTTGGGTAATCTGTCAAACTTATTCCATGACCATTGTCGATGTAAGCTAAATCCGATATTGTGTTAAAGTAAAGACGTTTGTCATCACTTGTTTATATCGGACTGTCTGCCACAGTTATACCGTTTCGATAAATATAAATCTGCTCAAGGTCGAATTTGTGGAAATTAAATGGATTTTTTCTGTTGTTACCAAGAAACGCTTCGTTAGTGTTCAGACAAATTGCTAGTCTACGAATCGGTTCTCTGGCAAAAATATCTTCTTGTTTCCAACTGTGGAGACCTGTTGACGCCAGAAACGTTTTTGCTAGAGTCTCCAGGTAGGGATACGAAGCTGGACTTGTTAATAAAGTTTTTTCAATAGCCGATACAACATCATCGTTCAATGTCATCTCGCGCACATACAAATTAGCTTCGACAATTTTTAACTTTGTAGTGCTTGGCAATATCGTCAGAAATTATAACAAAATCATCAATTGACCGTCTAAATGCAATGCGAAGTGTCACACCACTTAGCAAATGTCTGTCACAGGTGAAAAAGTCGACTGCAACTTTACCGTAGAATGTGCACTCAGATGATTGCCTCACTAAGTCTTTCCTTGTGTTAACTTCTCCAGTTGACAGCGCTCCTGGATTTTCTTCGTAGGAGTAACCCTGACATGCCAACCAGGTGTCTTTTGCATCTTTGTTATGTGAAAATAGTGTTTCAATAAAACTTTTATGAGCATAGTTTCCGTTAGCGTTTGAAATTTTTAGTCCATTAGCAGACACTGTACATTCAGAGAAGAGTG
>NC_134478.1:15038885-15256536 GCF_964194025.1 Convolutriloba macropyga | reverse complement strand
TATGTCATCTTAGCCAAGAATTTGGTCACTTTTTTTCTACAATTTGTTCTCATTACTTTCTTCAAATGTATCTTTGAAACAAATGGTCCCCTCTCTAACACTGTGACAATTTGAAACTCAATTAAATCATTTAATTGCATCTTTGATAAATTAAAATTGAAACAAATTTCCAGCCCATTTTAGACAGTTTGATCGATTTTTCAAGTTACCTTTGGCCATTGTCAATGTTTATGGAAATTTTTGAAGTCCTGAGAATAAACTGAAACAAATTGTATTTATAATAAATGCGTGATTGTTGAAATAATTTTTTTGGGAGAAATTCTATGAAAAATCAAAAAGATCTTTTTATCAAAATTTTTAAGAATTTATATGGAAATTTTTAAAACGAAGAAAATTATGTTCTTAAAACAGCTTGGTCTAATGGAAGAATTGAAAGTACGTTGATCAAAGAATGTGGTTTCGCATAAATTTTTTCTCAGCCTTTGATTTGAAAAATTATAGAAATCAAAAGTCATTTTTAAAATTTTTTATTTGATCAACTTTTCAACATTGTTTTTTTTTGTGTTCAGCCAGTGAAAAAAACTACTAATACAAGTGAATAAGAGCAGTTCCGTCTCCTCAATAGGATATTATTAGTGTTTTAATTGTACAACTTGTAAAACCCTACTTTGAAAGTCAACGAAAACGGATTTCAACACACGTACTTTCACAGCAATTTTCACGGTGCTTCTTTTCGCAGTCTCATATATTTTCAACTGCTAACGAAAACTAATCGCAAAAATTTTCTCGCAAAAACTAAACGCAAAAATGATTCTTATTTGTAATTGCGCAATCGTTTGTTGTCATTGTTTGTTTTTGTATTTGGCGCAGTTTGAATTTGTGAAGACAATATTTTGGTTATGTCTCTTTTTTTTATTTTTTGGTGCCTTTTCTGAATATCGATAACGAAAATTCGTGTCAGCAGGTTGCAGTCAGGCAAAGCTTCATTGGCTTACACGTTACCGTACGAATTCAATTCTTTTTATTTACTTACACAAAATTTTTTTCTTTCAATTTTTGTAGTACAGACCTTCAGGATTTTTTCGGGACCTGTTTTTCTTTATTCTATTACAACTTGTTACATTGTTGAAAGATCCTATGTGCTTCGTAATATAATCTTTAGTGGACTCTGATATCAAATATGCCGTCCCTTTGTGATTTTTATTAAGGCTGACAAGCTCTTTACAATGTCATTTCCAGTTGTTCTCCCGTTTTTAAATTTCCCGGCAGCTCCATTGATTTTCTCTTTTTGAAAAATGTCAAAAATTGAAGCATCTCAATTGATTTTCAATAACGTGTATATCTAATCCTGACTTTCAACGGCATTAATGCGCCTTCCAAAGGCCTGTATGTTCAATTTCACAAATTGTATTCTTTTCAGTGTTTCTCGAAACCGTTAATCTAAATTAGAAGTTCTTTTATTGTACTTTTTTCTCTTTTCCTCATTAGTGCCATTCAAAACGCAATATCGAAACACTCCTGAAACCAAGTTAACAACCACAAAAGTCTGTATCTGAAAAGAATTTGTTACACTGTAACTCAGGATTTATTTTCACTGTAATTTTAATTTTCCCCAGAATGATCACTAATGCTTTTGCACTATTTCTGGTGCTATTTCATAATTTTATGTGATTTTTTTTATTTTTGTTTTTGCAGATTCTTTTCATTCTTTTTTCATTTCTTTTTTATTTTATCTCTTTCTTTTCTTCTATTTCTTACTTTCCGTCTTTTCTAATTAAGGCGTCTTTTCTATTTAAGGAAACGCTGCTCAGCAAAACATTGACAAGCGTTAAGCAATTTGTTGTCAGCCTGAAAATTTCATCAATCGATGAAACGATCAAGAAAAATCAAACAAACAAAAAAGTTGAATCAGAGTGCGGAAAGAATTCGTAGTTGATTCAAGATTTCAGGTTTCAATAGGCTTTTTTTGGGAACGCCTCTTCTAATGCATGGCAACGTACAATATCTGCATCATTTGTATCAATTTTCACAACTTTTTGTCGTTCATGGCAATCATAGGGAAGAGTGCGAAACACTGTTTTTTCTAAAACTAATAATAAGTTGAATAAAGAATTTGCTATTGTGTACGCTAAAAATGTACTGCCATTAGAAAGGAAGACTCTCAAAGCCATATTACTTGGTTGACACTCTAAGTTTGTCTATTTTTTCACAAAATCGTAAATCTAAATACGCAGTTCCTTTTTTGTCCTTTTCCCTTTTTCCTTACTAGTGCCATTCCAATGCATTATTGAAAACCTCCTGAAACCAAGTCAACAACGACAAAATCTGTATCTGAAAAATTTACTTTCAATCAGGATTTGTTTTTACTGTGTTTCTAATTTCTTTACACTGATCATTGTCTCTTTTGTACTACCTCTGCTGCTTGTTCATAATTTTGTGTGAAAAATTGTTTTTTATTTTTGTTCTTGCGAGTTCGTTTTTCCTTCCTACTTCATTTCTTTTATAAGTCCTCGCTTTCTTTTCTTCTCTTTCTCACTTTCCGTCATTTATAATTAAGGCTTCTTTAAGGAAACGTTGCCCAGCAAAAAATTGACAAGCATTAAGCAATTTGACAGCTTGAAAATTTCATCAATCGATGAAACGATCAGAAAAAATCAAACAAACAAATAATTGAATCAGATTCCAGATAGAATTGGTTTTTGATTCAAGATTTCAGGTCTCTATGGGTTTTTTGGGAACGCTTCACTAAATGTAATGAAATGTAGAATATCTGCATCATTTGTTTCAATTTTCACAACTTTTTTTTGTTTAATGGCAATCAAGGGGAAGAGTGCAAAACACTGTCTTTGCTAAAACTGATAAAAATTTGAGTAAAGGATATAATTTTGTATACGCTAAAAATGTACTGCAAATAGAAAGGAAGACTCGCAAAGACATATTATTTGGGTGACACTCTAATTTTGACCATTTTTCTCAAAACCGTAAATCTAAATAATGAGTATTTTTTTGTCCTTTTCTCATTTTCCTTATTAGTGCCATTCAAATTCACTATTAAAAAACCTCCGGAAACCAACTCACCAACAACAAAATCTGTATCTGAAGAGATTTACTTTCAATCAGGATTTGTTTTTACTGTATTTCCAATTTCTTTAAACTGATTATTGTCTCTTTTGTACTACCTCTGCTGCTTGTTCATAATTTTGTGTGAAAATTTGTTTTATTTTTATTCTTACGAATTGTTTTTTCTTTCTTACTTCGTTTCTTTTTTAACTTTCTCGCTTTCTTTTCTTCTCTTTCTTACTTTCCGTCTTTTCTAATTCAGGCGTCTTTAAGGAAACGCTGCTCAGCAAAACATTGACAAGCGTTAAGCAATTTGTTGTCAGCCTGAAAATTTCATCAATCGATGAAACGATCAAGAAAAATCAAACAAACAAAAAAGTTGAATCAGAGTGCAGAAAGAATTCGTAGTTGATTCAAGATTTCAGGTTTCAATAGGCTTTTTTTGGGAACGCCTCTTCTAATGCATGGCAACGTACAATATCTGCATCATTTGTATCAATTTTCACAACTTTTTGTCGTTCATGGCAATCATAGGGAAGAGTGCGAAACACTGTTTTTTCTAAAACTAATAATAAATTGAATAAAGAATTTGCTATTGTGTACGCTAAAAATGTACTGCCATTAGAAAGGAAGACTCTCAAAGCCATATTACTTGGTTGACACTCTAAGTTTGTCTATTTTTTCACAAAATCGTAAATCTAAATACGCAGTTCCTTTTTTGTCCTTTTCCCCTTTTCCTTACTAGTGCCATTCCAATGCATTATTGAAAACCTCCTGAAACCAAGTCAACAACGACAAAATCTGTATCTGAAAAATTTACTTTCAATCAGGATTTGTTTTTACTGTGTTTCTAATTTCTTTACACTGATCATTGTCTCTTTTGTACTACCTCTCCTGAAAAGATTTGTTACACTGTAACTCAGGATTTATTTTCACTGTAATTTTAATTTCCCCAGAATGATCACTAATGCTTTTGCACTATTTCTGGTGCTATTTCATAATTTTATGTGATTTTTTTTATTTTTGTTTTTGCATTTTCTTTTTTCATTCTTTTTTCATTTCTTTTTTATTTTATCTCTTTCTTTTGTTCTATTTCTTACTTTACGTCTTTTCTAATTAAAGCGTCTTTTCTATTTAAGGAAACGCTGCTCAGCAAAACATTGACAAGCGTTAAGCAATTTGTTGTCAGCCTGAAAATTTCATCAATCGATGAAAAGATCAGGAAAAATAAAACAAACAAAAAATTGAATCAGAGTACAGAAAAAATTCGTACTTGATTCAATATTTCATGTCCCTATAGGTTTTTTAGGAACACTTCACTGAATGCAATGCAATTTAGAATGTCTGTGTCATTTGTATCATTTTTCAAAACTTTTTGTTGTTCATGGCAATCATAGGGAAGAGTGCGAAACTGTGTTTGTGCTAAAACTAAAAAAATTGAATAAAGAGTTTGCTTTTGTGTACGCTAAAATTGTACTACCATTATAAGGGAAGACTCTCAAAGACATATTACTTGGGTGACTTTCTATGTTTGGCCATTTTTTCTCAAAACCGTAAATCTAATTAAGGAGTTCCTTGTTTGTCCTTTTCCCCTTTTCCTTACTAGTGCCAATCCAATGCATTATTGAAAAACTCCTGAAACCAAGTCATCAACGTCGAAATCTGTATCTGAAAGATTTACTTTCAATCAAGACTTGTTTTCACTGTGTTTATAATTTCTTTACACTGATCATTGTCTCTTTTGTAATACCTCTGCTGCTTGTTCACAATTTTTTGTGAAATATTTTTTTTATTTTTGTTCATGCGAATTCTTTTTTCTTTCATAATTCTTTCTTTATATTTTCTAGTTTTCTTATCTTCTCTTTCTTACTTTCCGTCTTTTTTAATTAAGGCATCTAATTTTTCTAGCTTTCTTATCTTCTCTTTCCTACTTTCGGTCTTTTCTAATTATTTCTGTCTTTTCTAATTAAGGCGACGTTCCTTCTTCTCTAATTAAGGCGCCCTTAAAGAAATGTTGCTCAGCAAAACATTGGTGAACCTTAATCAAAATGTTGTCAGCTTGAAAATTTCATCAATCGATGAAACGATCAGGAAAAATCAATCAAACAAAAAAATGAATCAGAGTCCAGAGAAAATTTGTATTTGATTAAAGATTTCATGTCTCTACATAGGCTTTTTTGGGAACGCTTCACTGAATGCATGGCAATGGAAACTATTTGCATCATTTGTTTCCTTTTTCACAACTTTTTGTTGTTCATGCCAATCATGGAGAAGAGTGCAAAACACTGGTTTTGCTAAAACTAACAAAAATTGGAATAAAGAGTTTGCTATTGTGTACCCTAAAAATTTACTGCCATTAGAAAGGAAGACTCTCAAAGAAATACTACTTGGCTGACATTCTAAATTTGGCCATTTTTTCTCTATACCGTAAATCTAAATAAAGAGTTCCTTTTTTGTCCTTTTCCCTTTTCCTTAATAATGCCAATCCAATGCATTATTGAAAACCTCCTGAAACCAAATCAACAACAACAAAATCTGTATCTCAAGAGATTTACTTTGATTCAGGTATTGTTTTCACTATGTTTCTAAATTCTTTAGACTGATCATTGTCTCTTTTGTACTGCCTCTGCTGCTTGTTCATAATTTTGTGTGAATTTTTTTTATTCTTGCGAATCCATTTTTCTTTCTTACTTCATTTCTTTTTTAACTTTCTTGCTTTCTTTTCTTCTCTTTCTTACTTTCCGTATTTTCTAATTCAGGCGTCTTTAAGGAAACGCTGCTCAGCAAAAAATTGACAAGCATTAAGCAATTTGTTGTCAATTGAGAATTTCATCAACCGATTAAACGATCAGGAAACATCAAGCAAACTAATAATTGAATCAGATTCCAGAAGGATTTTGTATTTGATTCAAGATTTCAAGTCTCTTTAGGCTTTTTTGGGAATACTTCACTGAATGCAATGCAATGTAGAATATCGGCATCATTTATTTCAATTTTCTAAATTGCCTTTCTTTCTCAAAACTATAAATCTAAATAAGCAGTTCCTTTTTTTTACTTTTCTCCTGTTCCTTACTAAAGCCATTCACATGCATTATTGAAAACCTCCTGAATCCAAGTCACCAACGTCGAAATCTGTATCTGAAAGGATTTACTTTCAATCAAGACTTGTTTTCACTTTGTTTATAATTTTTTTACACTGATCATTGTCTCTTTTGTACTACCTCTGCTGCTTGTTTTTAATTTTGTGTGAATTTTTTTTATTTTTATACTTGCGAACTCATTTTTCTTTCTTACTTCATTTCTTTTTTAACTTTCTCGCTTTCTTTTCTTCTCTTTCTTACTTTCCGTTTTTTCTAATTCAGGCGTCTTTAAGAAAACGCTGCTCAGCAAAAAATTGACAAGCATTAAGCAATTTGTTGTCAGCCTGAGAATTTCATCAATCGATGACACGATCAGGAAAAATCAAGCAAACAAATAATTGAATCAGATTCCAGAAGGATTTCGTATTTGATTCAAGATTTCAAATCTTTTTAGGCTTTTTGGGAATACTTCACTGAATGCATTGCAATGTAGAATATCGGCATCATTTATTTGAATTTTCTAAATTACCATTCCTTCTCAAAACTGTAAATCTAAATAAGCAGTTCCTTTTTTGTACTTTTCTCCTGTTCCTTACTAAAGCCACTCAAATGCATTTTTTGAAAACCTCCTGAAACCAAGTCACCAACGTCGAAATCTGTATCTGAAAAGATTTACTTTCAATCAAGATTGTTTTCACTGTGTTTGTAATTTCTTTACACTGATCATTGTCTCTTTTGTAGAACATCTGCTGCTTGATCACAATTTTTTGTGAAATATTTTTTTTATTTTTGTTCTCGCGAATTCTTTTTTCTTTCATAATTCTTTCTTTATATTTTCTCGCTTTCTTATCTTCTCTTTCTTACTTTCCGTCTTTTCTAATTAAGGCGTCTAATTTTTCTAGCTTTCTTATCTTCTCTTTCCTACTTTCCGTCTTTTCTAATTATTTCCATCTTTTCTAATTAAGGCGACGTTCCTTCTTCTCTAATTAAGGCGCCTTTAAAGAAATGTTGCTGCGCAAAACATTGGTGAACATTAATCAATATGTTGTCAGCTTGAAAATTTCATCAATCGATGAAACGATCAGGAAAAATCAAACAAACAAAAAATTGAGTCAGAGTCCAGAGAAAATTCGTATTTCAGTTTTCAAGTTCCTATATAGGCTTTTTTGGAAGCGCCTCACTAATTGCATGGCAATGTAAACTATCTGCATCATTTGTTTCAGTTTTCACAACATTTTGTTATTTTTGCTAAAACTAAGGAAAATTGAATAAAGAATATGCTATTGTGTACGCTAAAAATGTACTGCCATTAAAAAGGAAGACTCTCAAAGACATTTGACTTCGGTGACGCTCTACAACAAGGGCAAAATCTGTATCTGAAAAGATTTGTCATACTTTCAATCAGGATTTGTTTTCACTGTATTTCTAATTTCTTTACACTGTTCATTGTCTCTTTTGTACTACCTCTGCTGCTTTTTCGTCATTTTGTGTGAATTTTTTAATCCTTCTTTTCTGCAATTTCTTTTTTCTTTCTTTCTGCATTTCTTTTTACTCTCTCTCTCTCTTTCTTTTTTTTCTTACTTTCCTTCTTCTCTAATTAAGGCGCCTTAAAGAAATGTTGCTCAGCAAAACTTTGGCGAACATTAATGATTATGTTTTTTGCTTGAAAATTTCATCGGTCGATGGAACGATCAGGAAAAATCAAACGAACAAAAAATTGAACCAGAGTCCAGAGAGAATTCGTATTTGATTCATGATTTCAGGTCTCTTTAGGCTTTTTTTGATAACGCTTCACTGAATGCAGTGCAATGTAGAATATCTGCAACATTTGTTTCAATTTTCACAACTTTTTGTCGTTCATGACAGTCTCGGGGAAGAGTGCCAAACACTGCCTTTGCTTTACCTAAAAAATTTCGAAAGAAAAATTTGCTATTGCAGACTTTAAAAACGTTCAGCCAGTAGAAAGCAATTGTCTCAGAGACTTTTAACCTGGGTGACTGTCTTATTTTGGCCAATTTACGCCGTTGTTTTTTTAAATTAATTTCTGTTGCTCTATTTTTGGCCCCAATTTTTTGCTTTTAGGGGTTAATTTGTCCCAAAATAATTGCAAAAGAGTTTTTGGTGCATTTGAAGGTTTTTGATAACATTTTCTGTTGAACAATTCAAAATGCACTTCAGTTTGTATTAACCTGATGACATCCAAATTCAGATCAATTTGAAACATTCACAATTTGCGTCTCATTTCATGTCCCCACAGTCCATTTGTTGTTCGTTGCTGATTTCAAAAGAATGTAATCAATATTTACTATCATATTATTTTGATCATTAGGAAAATGACACCAATAGACATCTCAGATGAGAAGTTATAACTTAGATCTTTTTTCTTATCCATATACGTAGTTAGTTTCATTTGCTTTGTCGAAGTAGAGCTACTGAAATAATCAATTCATCCAGGTCGCTAGAGTTGTGATTTTATCAATTCCTAAAATTATATTCTTAGCATATTTTTAAGTTTTGTTTTAACCAGCGAGCTTGTTTCGTTTTACCTATTTTCGCCGTTTCTCGTCATTTTGCGTGATATATCTTGATCATGTCCATGCCAGTTTCAATCACTTTTCATTTATTCTCAGTTTGGTAGTAGCTGCGAATTTCACAAATTTTTGGGCGGCAACGCATGCCACTTTTGTTTTTTAATGGATTTGAATTTTTTTGTTATCCGTTTAGCGTAAGAATAGCGTTTATAACCTTTTTTGTCGGAATGGACTTTTTGAGAATAATACCCAATGGCAAAACTGTAGAATGTGAGTTGGAAGTCACTCACACCCTAATATTTTAAAGTTCACTCAAAGTTACTTAAAAGTTATTAACATATACCGGATGAAGTAAGGCAGACTGGACGAAATATTGCATTGCTGGGCAGCGTCAATGTCAACACAAAAATAACACAGAAACTTGCCGATGCATTTCAAGTTCAACAGCCCAAAGACAAAACGTTACCACGTTGTTGGACACTAACGGGGCCATTCCCTAGAGGTTCACACAGAAGAAAGTCGACCAATCAACCAACACAGCCATAAGACTTTTCAATCATATCAACAGGCGACAAGGCGATCCCAATGAAGATCTTCTACACTTTTTCTGGAAAGTTGAGGGAATGATTTGCAACCAAAGGTGTTTCAGTTGAGAGTCGTGAGATAACAAGGAAGCTTCGTCCAATAATGCTTTAAAACATAGTGATGTCAGATGCCAGTTCGGAATTCCATGAAAGAAAGATATGACGTTCCCTAACAACTACTTAGTAGCTAAAATTCAGTGGCACACTCTGCAACATAGGTCGGATGGGGACAAAAACTTGAGACAGCGCTACGAGGAAACCATCAAAAAAGATTTGACATCCTAACAGCAGACCCCACTTGCAGACACTCTGTTTGGCAGCTTCCTCATCCATCATCCTATGATCAACAAAATCTGCAGCGTCACAAACTGTGCTTCAAAATATAACGGTACCTCAATCCAGGATGCATTGCTTACAAAGCTAGACCTACTTAGAAAACCTGTATGACCTTCTTCTTCGATTCAGACAGTAATCAGTAGCAGTCAAGCCGGACATTGAAGGAATGATTCAAATGACTGGCATCCAACCATAGAAAAAGGTAATCTACGATATAGGATAGCAAGGGTGAGATCTAAAAAAACAATTGATTCAAATTTGGAGCGACATTTTTGACCTCTTGTGCAATTTTGTTCTGCAGAAGTGTGCAAATAACTGCAAATAAGAGCATCCAGAGGCATATTGATCAATCATTCAGCAGTTTTACACAGATGATTTCATGCCGACCTACCCTATTGAAGAGGAGGCCCACTGAAGTGCAGAATACATCAAAACTGCTTTGAAGACAGACAGATTAATTGCAAAACGTAAACATCTCTGCACAGTTGTGCACTGTTGTTCTCACATACATTATGACAGCATTTGCAGTCATCGCGGCGTCCATGAACGTGTGAATTTGACAAATTCCGTTAAGGTTGCGAATCAAGCGTCTAGGAGTATGAACAAAAAACATTCTGTCAAAGTTCTCTATGTAATCTTGCGGTTCCTGTTGGTAGCATTCAGACACTAGTTGATCCGGGTTTCTTCCCTCTTTGATGAATTTCTGGAGAATGCATATAACTTTGAGTGCAACCGGCGAAATCATTCCAACTCAATCAAAGAGAGAAGGGGTCGTTGACAGCACCTTCTTTGAGTCATCTGTAAACCTGTGTAAAGATGTTTTGGTTTTGCAAACATCAGAAGTTTCCAAAACCGAAACATCTCTACACAGGTCAACAGTTGACTCATAAGAATGTGCTGTCAATTACCGCCTCTCTCTTTAATCCAGTTGGACTGATTTTGCCGGTTGCACTCAGAATTATATGCATCTCTCCTGTCAAAGAAGGAAGAAACCAGGATCAACTGGTTTCAGAATTCTACCAACAGGAACTGCAAGAATGGACAGAAGACTTTGACGGCATGCCCTCAATCGAAATTCTTTAATGCTTGATTCACAACCTCGAAGGAACTAATCAATTTCACACGTTCAGTGATGCCTCGATGAATGCAACTGCTGCCATAAGGTATTTCAAAACAACCAAATGAACAGGCAGCACTGTTATAATTGGATGGATTCAATCCAAGCTGAGGCAGCATATGTATATTGCCAATAAATTGATAAAGATTCACGAAAACTGCAGCTCAGAAAACTAGAGACAAAACCCGGGAAGGATGAACCCCGCTGACTACGCAAGGCGAGGCCTGACTTCACCAGCTATCGTTGATGTGGCTTAAACTACCCAATTTTCTGACGACACCTCAAGATTCGTTGAATTTCACCGAGCACAATGACCCCCATATATGCGCTACTCAAGCGACACAATTTAGGGACGCATGTCAATGAGGTTGAAAGCGTTTTCAATTTAAGCTGACTATTCATCTCTACCAGATTCATCTCACTGCATGGCATTCCAGGCAATCAGACAGTTCATGTCAAACATCCGAAAGAGCAGTCAAAACGAATTACCCCCAATACAGACGATTCTCATCAGAAGAGACTAGGGCTTAAAATTTTTCTATTATAATGTCACAAAAGAATTTTCTTTGGCAACAAATTCCTCAGTGTCGAGAAAAAGCTGTCTTGAGAAAGAAGACAAGTTCATGCCTTTCAAGCCCTTTATAGCCGACGACGGACTCCTGAGGCTGGTAGGAAGACTCAACAAGGCACCACTAACCTAGAGTGCGAAACTTTTTCCATTTGTCAAAGCATGACAAAAAATACAGGACTGCTGCATAAAAAGGCACACCATGACTACTGAAATGAGAGCTGAAACACGTGACGGCTCACCTGCACAGTATTTTCCTATGTTTCGATCGCAAAAAATGCTGAGAAGTCTGAGAAAATGCTCTTTCATTTGCACACGATGGAGTTCAGATAACTTGAGACCGAAGGTGGTTGATCTTCATGAGTTCTAATTACTAGATGAAACCAAACAATAACCTTTCTTCAATCCCAAAAGGGACATGTTTGCACTTTTCTGGTTTGAGGACGAAGTACCAGACAATCAGATTGACTGCGTCTACTGGTTCAAATGTGTGGTTACCAGAGCTGCCCGCCAGAAGTATGCCACGATCTCTAAACTATCCATCCGCCAATTTGTATCACGACGCCGATACCCTGACTTTGTTGTGAGTGAAGAGGGCAAAAAACTTTAGAGCCTTTTAAGAATTGAAGTTAAATTTCTAGAGGAACTCAGCCATTCAATGAGTAGATCAGACTGCAGCTGGCTAAACAGAGCATTCGCTAGACATTTAAACCACCAGTGCCACCTCACTTCGGAGAAGTCTGGGAGAGGCGGATGCAGACCGGAAAGAAGAGTCCATTAATAGTGTCGAGGATTCGGAAAATAACACTCGCGGTTTTCCAGACAGTTGTGGCATAGGCTGAGGCAATTTGGAACTCCATACCATTCAAACATGTGGTCCGGAACATCTCAGATGAGGGATAATCAATCCTCATCACCTTCTCCTTCGCAAACAGCGCACAAGTTTAAAACCTCTTGTGAACAACAACCAGCGGTTTTCTACTAAGGACATCAACTTGCCGCAGACACTGTTCGATCATTACCGGGCCAGGCTGCTAAAGAAATATGTTCCTGAGCTCAACAAGAGAATGAAGTTGCAAAATCAAATGATCAACTGTACGAAGGTTACATTGTGCGGGTGCTCAAGGGATTTGCACCCTGAAAAATCTGGCTTCTTGGGAAGATTGTGAAAGCCAACAGAAATGCTGACGGAATAGCAAACAGCTTCGGCATCCAGTCGGCTACTTTAATAGTCCAAGGAGCAGCAGTGTCCCCAGAAATTTTGCCAACAATTAACAAACGCTCGGGAGCGTCAATGAAATGAGTTCAATTAAAAAACTCAGAACAAAATGTTTAATGATACATGTTACGTGTGTTTAGTTGTTCGTCTCAATTGTTGATTATATTTCGCCGAGGGAATAAGGGAACCAATTTGCTTTTCAATCTGCCCTCCCTTTCATTTTTGTAATTCAGGAAATTATTTCTGGTTGATGTTGAATTTATTGTAGAAGTCAGAAGTGATTGACCATCACTTTCAAATTATTTGTGGAAAAGATTTTCCGTTTTTGAACAAAACTTGTGTGCCCAATGAGTGAGTTGTAATGTATATAAAGACTTAGGCCAAATAGCTTTAACATCCTATTAACCGTGAGGGTTGAGAAATAATAACATATATCTTTCAAAATCCGCTCTTACTCATTGAACGTTGACGTGTTTTTGTGTTAAACAGTTCCGAATTAAAAACATGATCACTTAATGATTCCAAAGTCTATATGCACGTGCTATAAGAAAATTAATGGAAAAAATCCACATGAGAAAAGAAATGAATTTAATTGATTTCTGTCCCACCAATTGTTTTCTCCGGTTTTTGAAGGAAACTTTTGAAAGGAATCACTTAACTGTATCAAAATTTGTTTTGAAATTTGAAAGAACGGATTTCCAAAATAAAACAAAAATCCAAAAATTTGCGGCGTATTTTTTGCAGAACAAAGCCGAAATGGCTCACTTCAACAATTGGGTCATAACATTGGCCACATCATGTTGCAAATGCAAATGAAAAGCTTCATCAACGGTTTTTTAAACACGAGATATAGTTTTTTTAGCTTCTAAAAAAATGTAAAACTGTCACTTAAAAAATAAAAATTTGTCAAACTTTCGCTTTTTCAACAAATGGGTTATTGTGTATGTAAGTAGTAAGTAAATACTGTCTCAAGAGAGGGGGGATTATCCTACGATATTTAAACATGGGATAATAGGGGGTTATCCTAGACGGAAAGGGATTAACTTTCATTGTTTACCAGATGTGATTATGTAAGACTATTGCCAAGGCGGCAAACTTGTGTTCGGTCAAGCAGCCAACTTTGTTCTAAATTCAAATTCGTTCCGATAAGAGCTGCAAGTGAACAATTTATTGAAACGTATTTTAGCACTCATAAACACCAAATTTACTCGGTTAGGAATTCAAAAGGCGCAGTTTAGGCAGTTAAGTACAAGTTTATTGTCTGCGCGCATTTTTAAATGCTGGTTTTTCTTCATGATCGCTACTACTTTCACTGCACTCATTAGCTTCATAATTAATGAATGGGTTAGGGGAGGAAGAGCTGGTGCTGGTGGTAGCATCAAAGTCTACAATATCATCGCTATCAATATCTTCATCGTTAATAATACTAGTCATTGCAAATCCCGGGTCAGGTGTTTCCCATTCTTCCGGGCTTTCACTTGTTGTTGTATCCGGTACAACAAAGCTATTATTATGGTCCCAGGTTGGACTCGAATCTAGGAGAAGGTGAGCATAATTTTCCACATTTTGGAAGTCCCACTCTACATCATCGCTATCCCAAGAAAAGTCTTCAACTCGGCAGTGATCAATTTTATAGTGGCCAAATGGTAGTGTTTTAATCCCCCCGTTCAAAATGTGGCGTTCGTTATCAAAGGCAGAGAGACATATTTTTTTTGTTGAAACCGTTTGTAGAACATGCTTTTCCGAAACAATCCTTGTATTTTCATTGCGCAGTGTACTACCAGTCACAAGTGTATTATTGTCGTCTGCATGTTGAAGCAAATTTTGGGCTGCTCTGGTTATTCCTTTGGCGGACATTTTTGGGATACCTATGAAAAGAAAAAAGCAGTCAAATCATGACAATCATACAAGGTTAGTTGTTACTTTGTTAGTTTTTTTCTTGAATCATTAAAATACTCACTAGCGGAAGTAATGCTGTACAGCTTTGGCTTCAGGCATATAAACTCTTTTATATAATCCCCAGCAAATTCGTCTTTGAATTTTAAGACGACGCGTTTATTTTCTTCGCTGTACAGTTTGTGATCTTCTGGGTAATTTGAGAAGTCAAACTGATCAAGAACATTGCTCTCCTCCAGTTCAGGGTAGAGATCTTCACAATTGATCCGGAATAGCAATTTATCAGTATCACTATAGAGTAATCGACAGTCGAATGGAGATCGCATTGTTCCATAGTGAAACTGATACTTGTAGAATTACCCTAGATCAAGTATTGTGGCCCCTACTATAGTTGGTGTATCCCAATAGATCTTTCTTAGACGGGAGGAGAGAGCTGCCATGTTCTCGCCAAACACTTTGAATTTATCACTGATAAATTCAAAGTGTTTGGCGAGAACATGGCAGCTATCAGTATCAGTATAGAGTAATCGACAGTCGAATGAAGATCGCATTGTTCCATAGTGAAACTGATACTTGTAGAATTTCGCTAGATCAAGTATTGTGGCCCCTACTATAGTTGGTGTATCCCAATAGATCTTTCTTGGGCGGGAGGCGAGAGCTGCTATATTCTCGCCAAACACTTTGAATTTATCAAACTTGCTTACTATTGTTAGGGTTCGTCTTGCTTCTCTCGTAAGCTCGATTTTCATCCGTCCACGTTTCGGTTCGCAGTTTTCTCCATAAACGGCGTTGTTCATTAGTTTATAGAAAATCTCCTCAAATTTATTCGCTTGTCTCTTCTCACTGTTCAGGGTTATATAGGTTGTTAACCAATTGATTTGAGTAAACTGTTGCACACGATGCATTTTCCTAACCACTAATCCCAAGTTAACATACAGTTTCAACAGCTTGTAATGCAACAGATAATGTTCTTTGTGGAAAAAAGTCTGCAACAGTTTTGGAAAAGATCTGCAATTTTTGAGGGGGGTAAGTTATGACTCTCTCTCTCTCGAATTTAATTGGTAGTCGCTGAGCCAGTCATCCTCAACAATACTTTTTGACGGTGCGAGGGGAAGTCCTGATGGTAATCGTGTAGACTTGCTGGATAAGGCAAGTCGACTTCCACGAAGTAACCGATAGGGTTATCATCAGGGCAATTTAGTATCTCAGCCAGTGTAATATCAGAATTTATCGTAAAATCTGATTGAGGGAGTTTTTCATTACATCACCTTACAGGTTATTTGTGCCCACGCAGAAGCCAAATGTCGAGGGTTGTGAAAAGTCATGATCTGGTAAATATTTATTATTTGCTGTAAACTTTCTCATCTCGTAGACTGAACATACTCCCCCACGTACTGCGCCTTCTATCATATCGAGGTGCTCGCGTTCTGTAAGCAATTCGACTTCTGCCTTGCATATTCTCAAGGATGCTTCCTTAGCCATATTTGGCAGTAAGTAAAAGTGCATGCAACCGAGTTTGTATGTGGAGAAGCTGAGCTCTCTTTGAAACTCACAAATGCATGCGAGAAGAGCGCAATTGGTTTTCAGGTATGCGTTGTGGTAGTCTTGTAGAGTTTCACAATTCAGAGTGTTTCACATCGTCTTGGCATAGTTCAAGTTTTCTTGAGTTATTGTTACTGCATTTCCTTCTAAAGTGTTACGCCATTCATTAAGTGGCAGTAGGGATTTTTCGCTGAAATTTTTTCGACCGCTAACACATGAATAGGTGTAGTATCCTTTTTGCTGGAGGAGATTCAATTCTGTTGAGGATAGTTTAGGAAAGACAGAAGCAAGTATTCCAAAACAAGCTCTTGGTAAAATGTCAACCAACTTTTCGAGAGACAAATTCATCATTTTGAATGAATCAATAAACCTCAGATTTTCATATTTTTTGATCACTTTTCCATCATCCAGGGTTATGGTCTCCACGAGGACTCCAAAGTTCATGGAAATGTATTTTTCATCAGTAGATGGGATTACAAATAGAGTGATCGTTGGCTCACAAGATTGGAGGGCTAATTAAATGTGATGAAGATCATAATTTTTGTTTATTATGTCCCACTACAGGGGTAATGTTGACGTTCCTTCATGCTCGGTTGCATTTTGATGCTCGGTTGCATAATGATGAACAGTTGTCAATTGATCTGGATCACTGCCACTAAAGCGGACAATTTCTTGGCTGGGCTCATGAAAAATGCAATTGAGCATGAAGGAACATCAACTTCACCCCTGTAGTGGGCCATAATATACAAAATTATGATCTTCATCACATTTGTTTAGCCTTCCAATCTTGTGACCCAACAACCACTCTAAGTGTAATTCCATCTACTGATGAAAAATACATTTCCATGAACTTTGGAGTCCTCGTGGAGATCATAACCCTGGATGATGGAAAAGTAATCAAAAAATATGAAAATCTGAGGTTTATTGATTCATTCAAAATGATGAAATTTTCATGAGCCCAGCCAGGAAATTGTCCGCTGTAGTGGCAGTGATCCAGTTCAATTGACGACTGTTCATCATTATTGTCTAAGGCTTCGTTACATATCCAACATTCGCTAGCTGCACTTTTCGGATACTGGCTACTGTCATCTCTGAAGAAGGGAAAAGCTCGTTTGCGCTTTTATATATCATTGGCTAGTGTGTGTAATATGTTTACAAATTTAGTAATGCAATCTTGGGAGCTGTCCACGTGGAAGAAGATGGGTTTTGTTGAGTTGTGACCAATTACCGCAAGTGAAAACCCACATGGCTCGGGTTTTTCAATAATTTTGGTGTATGCGTTGTTCCCTTGGGGCGTGCATCTTGCTACTGGACACAAGAAGGATTCGAAGTCAAAGTAAATGACTAAGGGAACAAACCAGGTAGCGGCCAAGTTTTTGAATTTATATAAAATTTTTTCCCGGAGCTGGTAATCGAACAACAGCCGGCGCATTTTCACAGCAAGTCTCCATATGTTCGGTAAGCTTTGCAAGGCCTTGTTCACACAACCAGAAACAATTCCGGCAAATATGAAACGCAAGGCGGAATTTGGTATTTCGGAGTTGACAAAAATTTTGTACCAAGTTGGTAATCAATACATAATGGTAACAGTCAGCTTCGTTAAAAGCAATTTGGTATTTCGGAGTTGACAAAAATTTTTAACCAAGTTGGTAATCAATACATAATGGTAACAGTCAGCTTCGTTAAAAGCAATAGATCCATTGTCAAGTTTGAGACAAACTTTGACAATCTGAGTGGAAATAAGTCTCTACCATCATAACCAAAAACGTTGATTCGAACTTCATTGAGATTTTCGATTTGATTGATGTCTTCTAGCCCCATGGGCATATCGAAGTGTCCAGTTGGTTGATGAAGGTTGGCTTGCTTGTAAGTTTCGGATGAAGTTTTGTCTGTGTCGTATTTCCTTCCTGGTAAATCTAAGCTAATATTGTTGTGCATATGATATGCAGCAAAATAAAAGTAACGGAAGCAATTTGCGTCCTCATGGTTACGAATATTCAGTAAACCGCGGCAATTTTGTAATTTTGAAGGTATTGCGATGAAAGAAGAGCCGGTTAAAGGTCGGTAGCGGGCAAAGTTCACAGTTAGTTTGATAGCTTTCTCAAGCACCCAACCACTACCATTAGAGGCAAATGTCGTTAGCACTATCATCATCTTCTCGACCATTGTCCAGAAGGTCTCGCTGCTAAGTCCCTGACTGTAAACGGGTGTCATGAGCGAATTTGCATAAATTTCAATAGCTCATCTTCCTGATCTTCGTTTTGACTTGGTTATCGGTGTTGAAGATGAGCACTAAATTGAACTTTTTGCGATCCCTCTGAGAGTTTTTGTTCTATAAGCGAACGGATTTGTGGTTTATGCTGGAGCATAAACTGAGCAAGGTCTGTGTTGGCTTGGGTTGTTGATGGCGGCAGATGGTAGCTCTGAAGGGTAACATTAAAGGCAGTTTCAGCCGGCGCTTGAGTTGGTTGAAATTGATCGCCAAAGACAGTTAAAGAATGCAAAGAACTTATATGCTGAGCAAATAGTCTGGTGTCGTTAAAATCCATATAGCAGAACGGACAACAGTTTGCAAATTTTTGATGAAAAGTCTTCATAAGTTGTTCCAGTTCAGAAAGTTTTCTGCAAGTGAATGTACAAATACAACAGGTAAAGACTGGTAAACCTACTTCGTTGGGGTGGTAGCGATGCTCATGGCGAGATTGATTTCCCCTGTTAGCAAAAGTTGCCAAACAATATTTGCAATTGAAAACCATGGTTGAAAAAACCAAGATTCAAAAGTTAGCAGAGATAATGACAACTTTTGTAAACATGTATCTCAACTTCAAATGGCGAATTTCTTTCTATTCCACACGAGTCTCTTATAAGGGGCGCGCAATTCGAACTTTCAAAATTTCCAAATTTGTTTGGATAATATGAGCGCGCGTTTTGTCCCAGCTGTAGCCAACTACTATGAATACATCAAGTTGCGTTGAACTAAAAGTAGCGCTTTACGTTTCCCACCGAACAACACTGACATGACAAAGCTTGTTTGAGATTTTCGAACATTTAGTGCAAAATACAAAAAGACGTCTAAAACCATGGGTAGTTCTTTTTAGTTATTAACTACATGTAATGCGACAAAATATTTCAATTGCAACTTTTTGGTTTTCTAAATTTTAGGCTTAGTTAAAGTAAACTTTTATGAATTTTTAATAACAATTCAAACAAATATATTATTCTTTTTTCTTTATTTTGATAGCTAATATGCTCTAATGACATAAAGGAAGAGGAAACATTTGTGTTCCAACCTTTTAGATGTAATATTACCCTTCAGTAGCCTACCTAAAAAGAGGAACTTTCGATTTGATTTCCACAGAATTTTTGAAAAACATTACAAAAACTTCGCTTTGTTAAATTTTAAGACCAAGGGATGCATGGGACGGTTATGATGCACAGATTAATTACTGTCACGGGGTTTGAACAGCTAATAAGTCCACTAAAAGCAAATAAAATGTTCAATTTTTTTCGCTTAATGTTGCAAAAAAACCGATTTTTGTAGTTTTTTCACTGTAGATACCAATGGGTGCGTCTGACGATAATGGGCGTCAGAACAAAAAATGCTCCCCGGACACTAAAGCGTAGGACCCGACAGGAAAAAATCCCTCATCTTTATCAGGAAAAAAGTTAGGTTTTCTGTCGATCATGATCAATCAATGTCATCACATGACAGCTAATGACAAGCCCCCTGTTGCAAGCCTTTTTCGATGACAGCTGCTAAGAGATGATTTTGTCTCCAGCCCCAAAAAATTGTTTTTTTTAAAAAAAACCTGGTGTATGATTAATATTTCGGGTACTTCAATTGCTAATTAATGCCAGATGTTAATGAGACGTGAATGTCCAGATGTTTTGAAAATCGGTGAAGTAGCCCTTTTTCGGCCCTGACCCTTATGACCAAAAGTGACAAGCATGTATCAGTGGTTAAAAATCCGTTTAAAAAAATGGGATTTTTTTCATTAATTACTAATTAGACTAATTAGGTGCTAATTAGATGTTAATTAATGGTTATTTATCTCATGAAGGATTGAGTTTAAATTGACGAGCGTTATGAGCTTTTTGTAGTGCAGTGTCTGATAGTATCAACCCAATAGTCAGTTTCATCCAACTATCTGTTGGAGCTGATTTTTTTGGGGTCAATGGTCACCATGAAAAACAAACAAAATTTTTCGTTTCTTTTTTTTTCATATTTTTTTTTGAAAAATGTGTTTTTTATTCATATCGATAGCCCACAAAAATCGCTTGGTAATGACGTTCAGGTTTTGAGTTTTTGTTGGGTCAAAAAAAACTTATTCAGCAAAAAACCGAAAAAATCTCATTTTTTAAAAAAAGTTCTTTTTTTCCTCCTTTTCGCTGAAAAATGATGTTTTGCTAGTTTAAATAACTCCTGATGGTATACGCAACAGGAGCGCTGGTATTATAACAGCATACCAAGAACGATTTGCTATATAATATTTTTGTTTGATAAGGAGTGTATGCATTTTTTTGAAGCTTTTGTTCAAACCTAATTTTACATTTTTTTTTAGCGTTCTCAACAAATTTTCTCTCAACCAATCAGAAGCTTGGTTGCTTCTTGTTATAGATTACCTTCTGAACTTGTTTGAACATGTCCATTTTGGAAATTTTCTCTCAACTTTGTCTCACTAAACAGTACTGTTTTTGCGAAATTGTTTGAACATGTCCATCTTTGTAAAATTCTGGTTCTGAAGTCTGCTAGCCATGCAAAAAGAATAAAAGAAGAGTGTCAATTAGCGAGCTGTTCACAAAAGCTAGTAACACAAGTCACCAAAGTGCAAAGGAAATATAATTCAATCTTAAAAAAGTTGTTAGAAGTCGAAAAAGTCCATTAGAGAGTCTTCTTGTCTTCGTTTTTTTGGTGCTGCGCATACTACTGGAGTTTCCGAGCAATTGGGTGTCTTGAAATCGGCTGAATTTGTTTGGGGATGTGGTGTCTGAAAGTTTGAACCAGATAAAATATTGACATCAAACTGATTTCTTTTTGCAAAACTGTCAGAGATCTTGTTCTTCCTCTGGAAATCCTCAAAGAGTGAGGGGCTCGGGGATGAAGTAAAAGTTGGGCTTGGATCCGCAGCAAGAGTTGTGGGAACACTGACTGAAACACTCGGTGGCTGACTGTCCGGTGAGGATGGTGATGATTTGACACCCCACATATCATTCAAATTTTCGTAGGCCTGATTTGTGCCGAGTTGATTCTCGAATAGGGGCACTCAATCGCAGTCGTACAAGATACGTCTCACTTCTTCCGGCAAAGTTTCTTCAGTCGAAAGCATTTGTGGTATAGTTTTTAGTGGTAAGTGTCCTCCAGAAGTAATGATACTGCAGTCAACCGGCTCCGTTTTTTCCGGTAGGGCAGTAATAGCGTTAATAAACAGCTTCGGTAGCAAACAGTGCTGGTAAGTAAACCACAAATCATTTTTTCTTTTCTGTTGTATCAGAACAACAAAATTTTTCAACACTGTTAGGTAAACAAGAGTTCTCTCAAAGGAGATAGCAGACTCCGAAAGAATTTTCACAGAAATTGTTTTGAAGTTCAAGTTCGTTTCAATAGTTAACTGTTAAGTAAGAGCAAAAGAAAGAAAGGAACACAAGTACAAAATTTTTCCCAACAAGTGTTTCGCAAGGTTCACCTTATCAAAGACCAAACAAATGACACACCTAGTTGCATAATATATTGTATGTAGCTTGTGGTTTTATTAGGCGCAGTATGGTTCCTTTACAGAGAATTTTGGTGTCAAATCTGTTTTGTATTGGTTTTATGTAAATTTTGTGTGTTTGTTCTCTGCACTATACTATCTAGGGTCAAAATATATCAATTGCAACTTTTTGGTTTGTTAATTTTTAGGCTTAGTTAAAGTAAACTTTTATGATTTTTTAATGACAATTCAATCAAATATTTTAATCTTTTTTCTTCATTTTGATAGCTAATATGCTCTAAAGACATATAGGAAGAGGAAACATTTGTGTTTCAACATTTTGGATGTAATATTACACTTCAGTAGCCTACCTAAAAAGAGAAAATTTCGATTTGATTTCCACAGAATTTTTGAAAAACATAACAAAAACTTCGCTTAAACTTCACTTTGTTAAATTTTAAGAACAAGGGATGCATGGGACGGTTATGATGCACAGATTAATTACTGTCACGGTGTTTGAACAGCTAATAATTCCACTAAAAGCAAATGAAATGTTCAATTTTTTTCGCTTAAGGTTGCAAAAAAACCGATTTTTGTAGTTTTTTCACTGTAGATACCGATGGGTGCGTCTGACGATAATGGGCGTCAGAACAAAAAATGCTCCCCGGACACTAAAGCGTAGGACCCGACAGGAAAAATCCCTCATCTTTATCAGGAAAAAAGTTAGGTTTTCTGTCGATCATGACCAATCAATGTCATCACATGACAGCTAATGACAAGCCCCCTGTGGCAAGCCTTTTTCGATGACAGCTGCTATGAGATGATTTTGTCTCCAGCCCCCAAAGAACTGTTTTTTCTTAAAAAAACCTGGTGTATCATTAATATTTCGGGTACTTCAATTGCTAATTAATGCCAGATGTTAATGAGACGTGAATGTCCAGATGTTTTGAAAATCGGTGAAGTAGCCGTTTTTCGGCCCTGACCCTTATGACCAAAAGTGACAGGCATGTATCAGTGATTACAAATCCGTTTAAAAAAATGGGATTTTTTTAATTAATTACTAATTAGACTAATTAGGTGCTAATTAGATGTTAATTAAAGGTTAATTATCTCATGAAGGATTGAGTTTAAATTGACGAGCGTTATGAGCTTTTTTGTAGTGCAGTGTCTGATAGTATCAACCCAATAGTCAGTTTCATCCCAACTATCTGTTGGAGCCGATTTTTTTGGGGTCAATGGTCACCATGAAAAACAAACAAAATTTTTCGTTTCTTTTTTTTCAGCTTTTTTTTTAGAAAAATGTGTTTTTTTTATTCATCGATAGCCCACAAAAAATCGCTTGGTAATGACGTTCAGGTTTTGAGTTTTTGTTCCGTCAAAAAGAATTTATTCAGCAAAAAACCGAAAAAATCTCATTTTTTTAAAAAAAAGTTCTTTTTTTCCTCCTTTTCGCTGAAAAAATGATGTTTTGCTAGTTTAAATAACTCCTGAAGGTATACCCAACAGGAGCGCTGGTATTATAACAGCATACCAAGAACGATTTGCTAAATAATTTTTATGTTTGATAAGGACTGCATGCATTTTCTTTGAAGCTTTTGTTCAAACCTAATTTTACAGATTTTTTAGCTTTCTCAACAAATTTTCTCTCAACCAATCAGAAGCTTGGTTGCTTCTTGTTATTTATTACCTTCTGAACATGTTTGAACATGTCCATTTTGGAAATTGTCTCTCAACTTTGTCTCACTAAACAGTACTGTTTTTGCGAAATTGTTTGAACTTGTCCATCTTTGTAAAATTCTGGTTCTGAAGTCTGCTAGCCATGTAAAAAGATTAAAAGAAGAGTGTCAATTAGCGAGCTATTCACAAAAGCTAGTAACACAAGTCACCAAAGTGCAATGGAAATATAATTCAATCTTAAATAAATTGTTCGAAGTCGAAAAAGTCCATTAGAGAGTCTTCTTGTCTTCGTTTTTTTGGTGCTGCGCATACTACTGGAGTTTCCGAGCAATTGGGTGTCTTGAAATCGGCTGAATTTGTTTGGGGTTGTGGTGTCTGAAAGTTTGAACCAGATAAAATATTGACATCAAACTGACTTCTTTTTGCAAAATTGTCAGAGATCTTGTTCTTCCTCTGGAAGTCCTCAAAGAGTGAGGGGCTCGGGGATGAAGTAAAAGTTGGGCTTGGATCCGCAGCAAGAGTTGTTGGAACACTGACTGAAACACTCGGTGGCTGACTGTCCGGTGAGGATGGTGGTGATTTGACACCCTACACATCATTCAAATTTTCGTAGGCTTGATTTGTGCCGAG
The DNA here is from genome assembly GCF_964194025.1 of Convolutriloba macropyga. NCBI lineage: Eukaryota > Metazoa > Xenacoelomorpha > Acoela > Convolutidae > Convolutriloba > Convolutriloba macropyga. The sequence continues at coordinate 15,232,606 of NC_134478.1, read as the reverse complement.
TTGATTCTCGAATAGTGGCACTCAATCGCAGTCGTATCTGTACAAGATACGTCTCACTTCTTCCGGCAAAGTTTCTTCAGTCGAAAGCTTTTGTGGTATAGTTTTTAGTGGTAAGTGTCCTCCAGAAGTAATGATACTGCACTCAACCGGCTCCGTTTTTTCCGGTACGGCAGTAATAGCGTTAATAAACAGCTTCGGTAGCAAACAGTGCTGGTAAGTGTACCACAAATCGTTTTTTCTTTTCTGTTGTACCAGAACAACAAAATTTTTCAACACTGTTAGGTAAACAAGATTTCTCTCAAAGGAGATAACAGACTACGAAAGAATTTTCACAGACATTGTTTTGAAGTTCAAATTCGTTTCAATAGTTAACTGTTAAGTAAGAGCAAAAGAAAGAAAGGAACACAAGTACAAAATTCTTTCCCAACAAGTGTTTCGCAAGGTTCACCTTATCAAAGACCAAACAAATGATTAGCCACCTAGAGCATAGTCACACCTAGTTGTATAATATATTGCATGTAGCATGTGGTTTTACTAGGCGCAGTGTGGTTCCTTTACAGAGGAATTTGGGGTCAAATCTGTTTTGTGTTGGTTTTATGTAATTTGTGTGGGGTCTCTGCACTATACTATCTAGGGTCACATCTGTTCTAAATCAACTTGTATGTAAAATAAATGGGTCCCTACACTATTAATGGTTAACTCTCTCCCACACAGAAGTTTGGGTTGTGCTGATAAATTTAGTGCTTTATATACAAAACACATGTACTTGTTATCTTTGTTCGCAAGAAGGTTCACGTAACATCTTTGTTCGCAAGAAGGTTTATAGAGGTATGGTTTTAATTAACTATTATCTAATAATGAACACAAGTACAATATTCTTTCCCAACATGTGTTTCGCATGATTCACCTCATCTAAGACCTAACAAATGATTGGAGCATAGTCACACCCAGTTGCATAATATATTGTATATAGCATGTGGTTTTATTAGGCGCAGTATGATTCCTTTACAGAGAATTTTGGTGTCAAATCTGTTTTGTATTGGTTTTATGTAAATTGTGTGTGTTTGTTCTCTGCACTATACTATCTAGAGTCAGATCTGTTCTAAATCAACTTGTATGTAAAATACATGGGTCGTTACACTATTAATGTTTAACTCTCTCCCACACAGAAGTGTGGGTTGTGCTGATAAATTTATTGCTTTATAAAAAAATGGGTGTTTGTTATCTTTGTTCGCAAGTATGTTCACGTAGCTAATCGTTTATAGAGGTATGGTTTAAATTAACTATTGTCTAAGGTCACATACGTATAAAATTCTAAAATGTACAGTCTCAAGTACGCCGGGGGCATACTTGAGATTGTTTTTTTTCAATCACTTAGATTTAAATAAAAATATGACGACACTGGTTTGGTCCCAACTTGCCGCGCCTCCTAACTTCGTAGTTAATTACATTTTGTTGACTGAAAGTGATAAAACAAGTTGCCTACCATGCCTTTTACTTCCTCATAAGACACACAGTTTGGAGATTGCTATTTCGACATTTCCCAAACTGAAAAGCGTTTGGTCAGGGTAACTTTAAAAACGTACGAGACAAGAGAGAACCGGAACATATGTGTTTTTAAAGTTGTTCAAGAAAACGGCCGAGGATTACGAGTTTGAACAGAGAATTTCTCTGACTCTAGAAGAGTTGGGAAATTTAGTCAAAAAAGCAGAAAAAATACGTAAATCTGCAACGCAAGATTCCCCATCAAAACCGCCCCCCCCCAAAGAAGCAGAATTTTGATCAGTGTAGTAAAGATGGTGGAAGCAATGTTTGAGCGATCTCCCAACTATTTCAAACAATTTCAGAAGCAGTTCAACTTATAATTGCTGACATAAAGCCAAACTTAACAGCTTCGAATAACTATGCTGTGTGTCCTCATTTTGAGTCTGAATTCTGTCATTTACCCACTAACCATTTTCACGTTCTGATTGAGAGTGCAATCGATGTTGAGACCATAAAGCCAATCAAAACTTTTGCAGTTCCCTGTCTCTTCACTACCTTCAGACACTTATTTTCAACTTCAACGAGTCTAGAATTTAAAGGAGATACATTTTCAAAATTACAGCTTGCCGTTGACTTTAATAAGAAATCTGGAGAGAAAATGTATACAGCAAATGTACGCAAGCGACTTCCACCCTTGGCAACAGCCGGAACCAAACTACCTAAATCTACAGCGGTCTCTAGTGGAATCTCAAAAACATTGGCAAGATCTACATCAATTGTGCCACAGAAAACAATTCACAATTTTGTGTGTTCTACAATTTCTTCGAAAACTCAAACTGATCAATTTAGTAGTGAAAATTTGAAGAGAGTGGAATCAATTTTGAGTGGTCCTCATTCTGGTGCTTTTTGTCAAATTTTGGATATATTTTTGAGTGGTTTTGGAAAAGTAAACATAGATTCTGATTTACTATTTGTTCGTCTTGTATATGAAGAAAAAATTCAGTTTTAAAAAAATTTTATTTCAATGTTATTTCTGTTAGAGCATCATGTGAAAAGCAAAACGAATCAATTGAAAATCACTACAATTTATAATTTGTCTATTATCAAATATTAAATGAGCAATAAAAATACAAAAGAGTCCGCACAATTCTGATTTTTGACTTTGAATTGGTCGGTTTTCAAGTAATTGGTGAAACTGTACATTATTTTTTGCAAGTCGTTGATAAATATTCTTGTATGAAGACAAGGATCGTCCAAAGGGATCAGCAAACAGAAGATGGTTGCTTTTTTTTTTACAAATGAGGAGCCAGTGTGTGCCAAAAATTTGAGATTTTGACGCGTTTATTATTAAAAAAGTGTTGGATTTCAATTTTGCAGGAAATTTGTCTGCTGCAAATACACCTCGAAATTTGAACTTTAGTTTTTGACATCTCTGAATTAATCCATTAAAATTGTTTTCGTCCATCAGTTTGTTAGAATATGGTCTTTTGACATTCGTCGCGCAGTATCAACATAAATTGTACTAGCTTTTTCTCCGATGATAAAAATTTCAATGTTGGTCGGTAAGGCCGCTGAAATCTTCAACACGATAGATATGGAACAGTTTGTTAGCTCCGGAAGTATATAATCATGAGAATCTTGTTGGGTGCTAGTTAGATCAAATACCATTATAAAATGGTTGACATAGTCTGACAGACTTATTCCGTGTCCATTGTCAATATGGGCTAAATCTGATATTTTTTTAAAATAAAGGCGTTTGTTTTCAGTTGTAGATATTGGGCTATCAGCCACTGGTAACGCATTGCGATAAATATATATCTGTTCCAAGTCAAATTTTTTTTTAAAAAAATGGATTTTGCATGTTGTTGCCCAAAAAAGCTTCGTTTGTATTGAGACAATTGGCTAATCTTCGGATTGGCTCTCGTGCAAAAATATCAGCTTGCTTCCAACTATGCAGACCAGTAGAAGCCAAAAACATCTTTGTCAATGTTTCCAAGTGGGGATAGGCAGCAGGGCTAGTAAGCAATTTTTTTTCAATGGCAGACACGACCTCGTCATTCAATGTCATCTTGCGAACGTACAAATTAGCTTCAAAAGTTTTCACCTTGTAATGTTTTGCAGCATCATCGGAATAGATAACAAAATCATCAATAGATCTTCTGAATGCAATACAAAGTGTTACACCACTGAGCAAATGTTTATCACATGTGAAAAAGTCTACCGCTACTTTACCAGAAAAAGTGCATTCTGCAGACTCTCTGACTGAGTTTTTTCTTCGAGCAATTTCCGCTGCTTTTATTGCAGATGGATCTTCTTCGTAAGAATAGCCTTGACATGCCAACCTAGTGTTCTTTTTATCTTTGTTATGTGAGAACTCTGTTTCTATAAAACTCTTCTGTGCGTAATTTCCATTTGCGTTAGAGATTTTCAATCCGTTGGCTGACACTGTGCAGTCAGAGAAAAGTGAATGCAACACATTATTGCAAAAGTAAGGCGCATCAGTTCTAGCAGTGTCAGCAGTAGCTGCCCCGTCATATTTGAGATCAGCTCCCGAAGTCTGAACAATTTTGCATTTGATTTCCAAAAAAATTTTTTGTAAATCAATAAAGTTGTTACGGTCACCTGTTACCTCGAACTCTAACATGGGTCCATCAGGACTGTAAACAGGTCCCACTTCTTGACAAAAACTTCCATCGAAAGTCACCAAGAGTGCCGGCTTCTCAAACAGATCCAAAGAGCTATGGGTTGCTTCGTTTGGTAACAGGCTAGCGATCATATTTAGCTTGAGAGAAGAAATCAGACCGACTTCTTTTTGGAACTTTTTGTTTTGAAATAACCAACTTTTGTTTGGTTAATGTTTTTCTTGGTGATTTTTTTGAGCGACTCCTAATCTTTTTCGTTTTACTTTGTTGCCAAAGTCTTGATCCCCCTGTTTGTTTTTTAGCAGTGTTGCTTATTGTATTTTTGAGTGCTTGTTTGGGTGATTTTTTACGGCTGACAACGTCTAACAACTCTGGAACATTTTGCCTTAAAAGTTCTTTTCCAATACATTTTGCAGTAGGAAGAATGAAACGTTGAGCTAGGGGTAAAGCAACCCGCCCAATTCCCGCAGCTAATGCACCAAAACCGCTGCCTGTAGTGGCCAGAGAAATGTGGTAAAGATGTTGCTTGGTTGGCGTAATAAGAGTCCATGCTAATTGGAAAATTTTTTGAGCTGAAGGGTTAAAATGACTTTACCGGTTCCCGAAAATGCAACCAATCCTCCCGTTTCTGTGCGAAGCTCAATCGATATTGATTGTATAGTGTTTGATAAGTGTTTTTTGTAATCTAAATTGGAAAAAACAATTCGATGAGTTGGTTAAAGCTCGCAGACACTACCGCTTTTCAGGCGTTGTTTTCAATCAATGACTCGAAGCAAGGGGGCTTTTGTATCACCAACGTACTGGTATTCAATAATATCCGTATATATAAAAATTTAGTGCTTTCTTGAGCAAAGACCAACGGGAAAATCTCCATACTATGCTGCCATTTCATCACTTTTCGTTAGTCTGTTTGATATTGCGTTTTCCATTTTGTACACTATGTGTACTCCACTGCCATCTGGAATGTCCGAAAAACCAATAATGCTCGGAATTTGCTTCTTTGGAAAAGAAATTCACTCCTTTTTCAATTTGTCACCGGTATAAGGACGAGAGATCAATTTGGCTTTAGTAGCCCTTTTCTGGCCGCATCGTACCCTTTTAAGCTATATACTACGATGTCTCCATTTACCATATGCTCAATTTTTGTGGGGAAAATGATCTCACTCAGAGCTACTCTCCAGTCACCAGCGAGTTGAATTTCATCATTGAAAAAGTTTCGAAATGAACTGAAAGTGTTTTTTCTATACGCTCATTTTTCTCTATACGAACAAGCTGTAACTCTGGTTAATAAAATTTGCCGTCAATTTGTCACCGTTCGCATCAATAAGTGAATACGTTGGTGGATTGAAGGTTGCTAAGCTTTTTGCTTCAAATACTTCTTCGGTGAAAGATTGTTTATACTCTTTCCTGAAGGCATCGTCCTTTTTGACAATTCTAACAAAATATCCAACGTAAAATTTGGATCTCTAAAAAACTTGATTGTTTGAGCGCTCAAAGAGACAAGTCGTGGAACATCCTTTTTAGTGACTCTATTTGGAGCAAGTTTGGTTACGCGGTTGACCCGTGAGTTAATGGTTTTCACAAATTGATCCAGTTTATCAACGCAGGAGTATGTCGACTTTTCTTCAAGGTACTTGAAGATAATGTTTTTTAATGATCGAATGTTCCTCTCTGCGAATGTAGACTTTTTTTTTCTAAAAGTGCTGTATAATTGAATTTCTCGTTTGCTGCATAGAGTTTTGAAGGCTCCAAGAATTTCTGTACCATCATAACCCCCACACTTTTTGTGTTTGCTTGTTTTTTATCATTTCTTTAAAGGCTGAGGCAGTTTTCGTTGCATACTTCGTTTTTAAGGGCTCCACACAAAGGTATTTGGACAGACAGTCGACCGCAACCAATAAATATTTATCATTTCTTTTGTATTTTGCTAGTTTATCCACATAAGCCAAGTATACGGACCCAATTTCATTTCTGTCTTTTACTATTACTTTAAGTCTAGGAAATCGTAAACGAATTGGGCGATATTTTGTAAAAGATGGCTTGATTTCCAAGTATGTCTTAACTTTACCAAACGATAAATTGCCTTGGGTTTTTAATCGCGTTGGGTTTCCAAACGATGCAAGTCCCTTCAAATACAGTTGGTCCAACGTTTTTTTCTCAGAATTAAGACCATTTTCGCTGTTTGGTCTCGTCTTTTGCCGTTTTTATTCTTGTGCCCGTTTTTGTTTGGTTGGTAACTGGATAACCGCTTCCTGATTGTCCTCGTGGGCTTGCAAAATATCTTCTTCGCTTTCAGATGCTTCCAAGATCTGTTTGGCATAAATATTCGAAATTATATGAGCTGAAAGTTTGAGAGCTAATAACGCTCTAGAATATTTTTGAATATCAATTTTTTTGTTGACTGCTGTGTGTTATAAAGAAAAATTGACGCTTTTAAGCCAAGTGGTTGGTTATCAATATGAATGATACCACCTGGATATTCAATGGATACCGTCGGGGATTCTAATATCTTCTTGAGATTGATTTCTGCTCTTCCGATTTTGTTTCTCTCCATCACTCCTAAATCTCTCATTATTGACGAAAACGTTGTAGTTGTACTTTTTTTGACAACATGTTCAATTTCACTGTCATCTCTCATGGGCTCCTCTTTTTCCTCATGATCAGTCTCAACATTTATGCTGGGTTCTGTCTGGACTGTTCCATCCTTTTTTTCACTTTTTTCCGGTTTTTGATGGTTTCCAGTTTTCCGATTTCAATGTTTCTTTGAATGAGAGACAATTGCGTGGCTTTCTGTTTGTAAACGGGATGATCAAAGATTTCATTTTTTGCCGTTTGTGTTGACATGAACATTCTTTTGGGAATTAAAATAAATTCTTCAGTATACATTATCACTTCCTTAGGTGAAGGTAACACGAGAGAGCAATACCTTTCAAAAGAACCGTGTTTTTAGCAAAAATCTCCCTTTTATTTTCTAAACTTGTTTGCTTAGATAAAACTTCTTTGAATGAGAGACAATTGCGTGGCTTTCTGTTTGTAAACAGGATTATCAAAGATTTCACTTTTTGCCGTTTGTGTTGACATGAACATTCTTTTGGGAATTAAAATAAATTCTTCAGTATACATTATCACTTCCTTAGGTGAAGGTAACACGAGAGAGCAATACCTTTCAAAAGAACCGTGTTTTTAGCAAAAATCTCCCTTTTATTTTCTAAACTTGTTTGCTTAGATAAAAGTTTTTTAAATGAATTTTCATGGCCTCATGGTATCAATGTTTTCCTGACGGGAACGTTACCGTTGACAACATTAAGCAAACACTCGCAAAGAAAGTTAATAAAACTATTTGGTGCCGACTTGATTCGTTCTATTGATTTTATGTCCGATGTCTCTAACATTCGCCGCAGCATACAAAGCTTTTTCTCTCTCATTACTCAAATTCGTTATAACAGCTTTAGCTGGGGGAAGTTAGAAAACGGATGGTCCCGGTGGAACAACGTTGTAGCAGTAACGTAATGACCAAAGGGTTGTTTGGTTGCTAGCTCGCAGCTATCTTTCAAAAATTGCGTGTTATTAGGCTGTCGACCAATTAAACCAATCTGTTGAATGTCACGGGGTGATTTAAATAAAATGATGTTTGTTGTATTAAGATCAATAGTTCGTGACCATTTATTTTGTTGAAACAAATTGTGTTTTACGTAAATTACTCTAAGGTTTTTGTGACGTCCTGCTGTAGCCAATTTCGAAAACTCTTTGTCATTGAAAATTTCTTCGCATGAATTGTCAAACACCAACAGACAGTTTTCGAGCTCCGATATCAAATCGAAGATTGAAAATTTGGTAAACTGTATGTTTTATTTTGCCTCTAGTGACTTAAAAATGGGTTGTTCATGTCGGTAGAAATAAAAAATCAAGAGGAACTTTGGAGAAAAAGTGTTTTCGAGTAACATTCTGAAAAGAAGCTCTGTTTTTCCACAACATGACGGACCGCAAACGGCCATAAACAACCCGTCAGTTGTTGAAATGATTTTATTCATAATTTTGGGTTGAGGAGAGCGTATCCAACTGTACAAGAAATAAGAGAAAACCAAAATGTAGGCTCTTCACATTCCAGCTGGAAAAACACAAGTTTTACCAGAGAAATTATTATGAGAAAAATTATTATAAAACTTGTGTAAAATAAACAACTTCTGATCGTGGTATCCTTGAATTACAAAACCTTCATGATCGTCTTTCATGGTGTTTATCATCAAACACTAAGTCAGTTATTGCCCCGCCCGTATCTAACTGATCCTCTGCTTTACTCATTTCAAATTAAGTTGTCTAAAAAAAGAGATAAATTTGGTTATTTCATTATATAAATTTCATAAATTACAAATTGTGATTTTTGATTATCATTAATATAAGTAATGGTGTAGTTCGCATTTACTCTGTCAGTTTTGTCTCTGAAAACAATTGACTGTACCTTGTTTTACTCATTTCAAAATAAGTTTTTTAAAAAAGAGGTAAATTTGGTTATTTCATTATATATATTTCATAAGTTGCAAATTTTGAGTTTTGATTATCATTAATATAAGTAATGGTGTAGTTCGCATTTACTCTGTCAGTTTTGTCTCTGAAAACAATTGACTGTACCTTGTTTGTTTTCAATTCTTTGTCTCATTTCAGCTGGGAGGCTTTTTATCGTTCAGTGACATCAGAACTGGTACTGCACGCTTGGGCATAGGTAAAGGGGTTTGTTTGAGCTTTCGCATTTTTTCTTCCAAAGACATGGTACAATTGAAAGTTCTCCAAAAGCGAAAGGTATTTCTTGAAGGCTTCTATTTCAGCTCCAGTACAGACAATTTGCTGTTTCCTCAGTACAGTTTGATCACAGTTTGATCATCTTCAGTACTTTTTCCTCTTTGACAAATGTAACTGTTAATTGATTTTCATCCGCTATACAACTGTAAACCACTAATTTTGGGTACAAGTTCACTTGAAGTAGAGACGGTGCTGCTTTTCCTGACCGTCGATTCATTCCTTAGCCCAGGTAAAAAAGTGTAGCTTTTTTTCTTGCACAGTGTTTATCTCTTTATCGCTTAGGGCAGCTTAAAACATGTAAATTACGAATTGGTTTCTCAGGAAAAATTTCAAATTTTTAATTTTTGGACATAATAAAATCTCTATATTGATAACGTCCTTCTTGAGAAGTTTCTGAAGAGTTTCTGTTTTTTCTGTTCCCTTTGCATAAAAAATTGCCAAGGGAAATCGAAGTGCTACGCTATCAAAAATTTGTTTCAAATAACAATATGGATAATCTCCACTCTCCCAATTCAACCCATGGAGATATTTTGACTCCCAACTGTATGATCATCTCTCACTCAAAGACAGTATGTTGAATGAAGTTGGGGGTAAAAATGAGACAGTATCGCAATAATTGTCTGTCGAAAGAGCTAGTTCTTTGATAATAAAACCAGACTTTTTATGTCGAAAGCAGTCAAAATCAAGAACAACTGGTTGTGATTTAAACATTCCAGCAAGATGAATAAATTGCTATTAAAAGTTTTTACATATAGACAGAAGGCAAGTCCTGTCACGTGACCAAGGTACTCGTTTGTCACTGGACAGGGTAGGACATACGAAAAGCCCGGCCCTTTTTCACTATATTCAAAGACAAAACCTGAAGCGTCGTGAAGTATAGCATGTAACCTCAAAAATTTGTAAGACTTGAAATACTTGTCCAGAGAAGAATTATCAATACCAATCAGTCCACCATAGGGTCTCATTTTTATCGCAAAATCCAAATCAAGGTCAGGATCCAAGTACTGACATGTTGCCAAGAAATAAACAAACCTTTCACCGTATTGAGAAGAATCCTTTTTCAATTCCTTGTAAATTTTGTGAATAGCTTTCAAATCAAACGTGGCCAGGGTTGTCATGACGGTAAAATGAGTTTCAAGGCGGCCTAATCCCCTTAATCCCCTTCCGTCTAGGATAACCCCCCATCATCCCATGTTTAAGTATCGTAGGATAACCCCCCTCTCATGAGACAGTATCTACCTACTACTTATGTTTTATTGTTTGACATACGGAGCTTCAAAAAATTACATTTGACTAAAAAACCAAAAAAAGCGAAGAATTGAAAATGTTACAGAACTGAAGTATTCCAAGTTATAGCTTTCAATGAGTCAATTCGTTTGCCTCAAAAAATTAGAAAAGCTTGCAACCTTGGTGATGATTTGTGAAAAAATACCGCTCACATGAAATAAAATACCGGTATTTCCTTTTGAGCCATTGCCTGGTTGTTGTTTGTTGTATCAAGGGATCAAATTGGTTTTTATTAATAATATTTTTCTTGATCTCAAAGGTTGCTATTTTACCTCAAAATTGGAATCGATTCGGGGGGTCGGAACAATTAAACTAATCAATGATTCACGGAAAGCTCTTTGTGACTTTACTTATTGTCACAAAAATAATTCAGTTTATTGGCTTTTTTGTTTGAGTGGCGTGTTTGATCTCATCGAGCATTTTCCCTTCTACATTTTTTTATCAAAAAGAAAACCAAAACTATTTTTTTTAATAGAAAAAAATGTTATTTCAACTCTCCGGTTTAGAAAAAAAAGTATGAAAAGTTTTCCTGTTTACATGTCCGTTCTGTTAACAAGAAAATGGCAATAATGAGATTTGAGATATGAAAATTGAGATTTTATCTGTGCTCTGCTTGTGGTCTGTTAGAATATCGATCAAACTATAGTCTTAAATTAGAAAGAAAGTTTGACTTACCAGATTGGAAAGACAAGCAATATGACTTCGATCAAAGAAATTTTATAAATGAATGGTCAAGAAATGGTGCTTAGAATCAATATTCGGTTCAAATTTGTGAATCTAGATAACTATTATTAGAGTTAGATTAATTGATGTAAAATCTTCCCAGCATGTATTAAATGATAATGATTTCTCCGGAAGTGTGAATGAATTCTTAGAAAAGTGCAAGTGCACATGCCTTCCATTTATGGTTCCCTTTGCGACTGATTTGCAGAAGCAAACCATATTGGGTAACCTTTATTACCCCCACTATAAATCACGGTGCTAAGATTAGTTTTGTATCTTGACTTTTTCACACTGATAATGGGTATATATACAGCTGATTTTTGAGTCCTTTTTCATCCCCAAACTCAAATCACCATCTTGATCTAATAATCAGATCTCTCCCGTAAATCTCTAAATTCTACTGTAATATATCATTTTGTTATTCTCTCATTTTTGAGAAATTAATTCTTTTACTTAGTTAAAAACGCTTTTTATTCCGCTTGCGAAAGTCTGTAACCCAACAGGTTATGGGTCCAGCAGTTTTCTAAGTCAAAAAATTAATTTCCAAAACAAAACTAATTTGTTGTTGACATTCATAATCCTTTTCTGCTTAGTACCTTTGCTTTTCACAACTGTTTTGCCTGCTCAAACTCCAATGGATCAACAGACAGTGAAGCTGCTGACCTACACAGGAAAGGCACAGGACTTTCCAATCTGGAGCACAAGATTTGTGGCGATGATGCAGACGAAGGGACTCTACAAATCACTACTGGGGACAGAGGAGCAACCCAATGAGCCTGCGCCACTGGCCAATGGGGCAACCAATGATGAGAAGAAGAACCACAAGGTGCTGAAGGATGCATATGAGAAGGAAGTTGCAGACATCAAGGAGAAAAGGAACAATGTGTGGTGCCATCTGGCACTGAATCTAGATGCAACAACCCTCATGCTGATGAGACATGACTGTGTGGGAGATGACGGCATTGGAGATGGAGCAAAGGCTTGGAAGCTTTTGCAAAAGAGATTTCAGAGTGTGGAGACGCCGACAGTGGTGACTTTAGTGGCACAGCTTGCTCGACTGCAGCTCGAGGATTCTGAGGATTTGGACAGCTTTTTCATCAGAAGACAGGAGTTGCTCACAAGGCTACAAGAAGCAGGGGAAGCAGTCTCAGAGACCCTCTTCAACGCCTTGGTCCTCAATGGTCTTCCAATGAGGTATGAAAGTTTTGTTATACAGGAAAGCTTTAACCTGGCAACGAATTTCACAGTGTTGAGGAAAAGGCTGTAGAACTTCCATGAGAGAACAGCACAGAGGCACAAAAGACAAAGTGGTTCAAGGGCACCGGCAGTGAAACGTGACTTCGAGAAGGGATCCAGGAAAGGAAACTGCTTGTGTGTGGGATCCCTGGACACTTTGCCAAGGACTGCAGGAGGAAGGAGACAGCACAATGAGGCAAGTGTGGTGAGAAAGGTCACCTAGACAGGGCATGCAAGAGACAAAGAGAGGGAGTCAGTGGTAATGGGTCCAACAATGGCTTCACCAGAAGAGGAATACTGGGCAGATCTTACCCAGTGGAAGACAGCAGGCATGCTAGTGGACAGTGGTTGTATAGATCACATAGTGACGAGCATCCCATCGATGCGTTCCTGGACTTTGTGCCCATTCAATCAGTGGTCAGAAATCCCAACGAAGAGGCTTCCAGAGTGGTGGGCGAAGGTTTTTGAGGATCAGCATACCCTCAAACAAAGTGGAAATCCAATGCAAACTCGAAAATGTTTTGCGTGTGCCGGAATATTCTTCGAACCTCCTATCAGTCTGAAGATGCACGGAGTGGGCACATAGCTTCACTTTTGATAAAAGAAACAGCTGCATGAAACCCCAGAAGGGAACTCGGGTAAAACTAACACAAGAAAATAATTTGTTTTACTTACCCTGTAGCGTTCTAGAATTCAAGATGAGTTCCAACAGCGTGAAACTTGACAGTGCAAGGAAGTGGCACAGACGATTGGGTCATTTGAATCAAGCAGATGTGGTCAGGAATGCACCAGAGACAGTGGGGGAACTCGATGATGTATGCAATGTGTGTGCATTGGCCAAGATCACAAAGACTCCAGTACCAAGAGTGGCAGAGACCCAAGCAGAAGAGAAGCTGGAGAGGGTGTTCACAGACGTGATGGGACATTTCAGAGTAGAGTCACTGTCAGTGTTCTGGTTCTGCATAGTGTTTGCAGACCAGTACACGAGGTTTGTGTTTGTGGAATTGTTTAAGGCAAGGAGTGAAGCATTGGCCAGCCTGAAGAAATTTGTTCTCAGTGTGGGGACGCCCAAGAAGCTGAGGCAAGACAATGCGAAGGAGTTTCTCTCAGAGCAGTTCAAGACGTACTGCTTAGATGCAGGCATTCTACAGGAGAAGACCATACCAGAGACGCCACAACAGAATGGGTTAGCTGAGAGGTGCAACAGGACACTGCTGGAGATGGCAAGATGTTTGCTTATCGACTCAGGACTTCCCAAGATAATGTGGGGAGCAGCAATTCTTCACGCAGCAAGGATCCGAAATTTGGTTGTGAGACGAGGAGAAGAAAAATGCCCAGCAGAGCTGATGATAGGTATAAAACCTAAGCTTCCAATTAGTAAAATATCTATTTTTGGTTGCACAGTCTTCATGAGAAAGAGGGACAGAGAAGTCAGCAAACTTGAACCCAAGGCACTGGAAGGAAAGTTTGTGGGTTACACTGAAGGATACCTGGTGTACATACCCAACACACGCAAGGTGATGGCAGTTCGAGATGTGATCATCAAGGAGTCTGAAGTGGGCTCAATCCCTGACAACAAAGAAACGGCTGACCTACTAGATGATGGGTTGGAACTGGGAATCTGGCACCCAGATGATGGTCATCAAGACGATGACAACAGAGAACGACAGGACACATCTACTGCAATAAAGGAGGAGTGGCATGACGCAGGGAGCGTGAATACTCAAGAAACAACACTGAGACAGGAGGCCTCGGATGTTGGAGAAACAGCACTAGATGAAGGATCTACTGCAACAAGAGGGAGTCACAGAGACTCAGAGTCACTGGAAGACAGTGACACAGAAGACTTTTCACAGTTAGAGACAGTTGGCTTCAATGAAGATGCAATGGAACACGCGGACAGAGCAGAGCCCAGACGAGGGACACGAGCAAGGAATCTTCCGCAATTTTTTGGAGAAGTCAGGACCTATCTTGCTGTGACTGAGGGCAACTAATTGGAACCCAAAACAGTCTACAAAGCCAAGCAAGGTGACGATTGGGACCAGTGGCACCGGGCAATGAAGGACGAGTCAAGGCACTCCAAGACAACGAGACTTGGAACCTAGTGAGACCACCCACAGACAGGGACGTCATACCGGGCAAATGGGTCTACAAAGTGAAATTGGGACCAAGTGGTCAAGTGGACAAATACAAAATGCGCTATGTGGCGAAAAGCTTCAAACAAGTGGAAGGACTGGACTACTTTGAGACTTTTGCGCCTACCTGCAAGCCAGAGACATTCAGGATTCTGCTTCAGCTATCAGCAAAGCAGGGCCATGTGATGCACCAATTTGATGTCAAGACTGCTTTCCTGCACTCACCAATCGAGGAAGAAGTGTATTTGGAACAGCCAGAGCAGTTTGTAAAACGCGGATCAGATGGGGAGAAGTTAGTATTTCGACTAAATAAATCAATTTATGGTTTGAAACAGGCTGCTAACAACTGGTACAAAGAACTGGCAAACTTCCTACTGAGACAGGGGTTCACCAGAAGCAGGAACGATCACTGCTTGTTCGCAAGATCAGAGGCAGAGGACCACACCTTCATCTTGGTCTGGGTTGACGACATCATAGTAGCATCAAGAAGTATGACAGTGTTCTCTGATGTCAAAAAGGCACTAGAAGCAACCCTTTCACATGGAAGACAGAGGGAGACTACACTAGTTTCTGGGTCTAAGAACCAGACGAGAAGAGGGCAAAGTCACAGTCGAACAAGAACGTTACATAGAAACAATGCTTGAGCGGTTTCAAATGGATCAATGCAAACCCTCAAGAACTCCAGTTGATTTGAATTTGAAACTTCAGACAGCACAGAACGGAGACGAAGAAGTGGACCAGAGGATCTACAGAAGCTTGGTTGGATCACTTCTGTATCTCGCCAAACAGACGAGGCCAGATATCATGTTCACAGTCAACATTCTGTCCAGACACATGAATGCACCTACCAATCAACACTGGATGTGCGGAAAACGACTTATGCGATATCTTCAAGGTTCAAAAGGTTTTAAACTTACTTACATAAAAGAGGCTAGTTATGATTTAGTGGGGGAAAGTGATGCAGACTGGTCTGGAGACGTGAACGACAGAAAATCAACAACGGGCTATTACTTCAAGCTCAACGGACGTGAAGCAGCACTCAGCTGGGGTGTCAAGAAGCAGGCCACAGTTGCTCTTTCTTCATCAGAAGCAGAATATCAGGGCATGGCAGCAGCAGTTCTGGAAGCACTCTATCTGAAACAACTTCTAGAAGATTTTGGCATCCAACAGAAACGTCCAATAGCAATTGGAGAAGACAACCAAAGTTGCATCAGACTCTTCCAAAACCCAGTCATGCACAAAAGGAGCAAGCACATCGAAACAAAATTTCACTTCATCCGGGACAAGACGGAGGATGGGACTATTTCAATTCATTACGTCTCTACAGATAAAATGGCAGCGGACATCTTCACAAAGTCCTTACCCGTTTCGAAAGTGGGTTATCCTTTTCATTCAGAGCAGTTTTGATGGAAACAGACTCTACGCAATCAACACAAGTCTGAGTGGGGGTGTTAGAATATCGATCAAACTATAGTCTTAAACTTAGTGAGAATTGGAAAGAAGGTTTGACTCACCAGATTAGAAAGACAAGCAATATGACTTCGATCAAAGAAATTATATAAATGAATCGTCAAGAAATGGTGCTTAGAATCAGTATTCGGTTCAAATTGATGAATCTAGATAACTATTATTAGAGTTAGATTAAGTGATGTAAAATCTTCCCAGCATGTATTAAATGATGATGATATCTCCGGAAGTGTGAATGAATTCTTAGAAAAGAGCAAATGCATTCCTTTTATGGTTCCCTTTGCGACTGATTTGCAGAAGCAAACCATATTGGGTAACCTTTGCTACCCCCACTATAAACCACGGTGCTAAGATTAGTTTTGTATCTTGACTTTTTCACACTGATAATGGGTATTTATACAGCTGATTTTTGAGTCCTTTTTCATCCCCAAACTCAAATCACCATCTTGATCTAGTAATCAGATCTCTCCTGTAAATCTCTAAATTCTACTGTAAAATATCATTTTGTTATTCTCTCATTTTTGAGAAATTAATTCTTTTACTTAGTTAAAAACGCTTTTTATTCCGCTTGCGAAAGTCCATAACCCAACATGGTCTGTGAACAACACTCACAAAAAGTGGAAAACACTTGAAATCTTTCGTAAGCATGCCGACTGTGGAAAGAGGGCTTAGTAGTTTTCTGGATTAACATCCGACAGAAAACTCTCGACAATTACCAGCTAAACCTAAGCGATTTTTAGCAGATTTTAACGTATTACTGTTTCAAACATTCAAATATTGATTAAACCTTGAAAATTAACCGTTGATGGGACATTGATAGACATCACAATAATTACAGTGTCAGCTGAGATGGCTTAACCTCTGTTTAGCTTAGTAAACTCCGAATGAAACATAATTCAAACTCATAATTCAAACAGCATGTTTATTGATCGAGAACTCGACTGACTCAGTTCCTCTCAATTTGAATGACGCTGTAAGCAGAAAAAAACGTGTGAAACAAAAATTGTATATACCTTTTTCTTCCCCCTCTGAGATGCAAATGCTGCTTACGCAATTATGCGCTATCTTTCTCATTATCTTTCGATTGACTTTAAGTGAATATTCGCAAGGAAAATGTGCCAGGAATTTGGGAATATGGATTAACCCTAGTAAGATGAGTGGGCGCTGGTTCGAAATAAGACGGGCCAATTACTCAATCACAAATAATGAGATCTGCAACATACAGCACATCAATCTCCGAGCTGGCCCAACGGGTAAGTTAAATGATAGAAAACTGGGGCTGTTGTGGGGGAAATTTTGAGGAATTTAACCCCGAGGCAATAGTTGCAATGTAATGTTGGCCGCAATGAAAGTGACTTCGAGGTGTTCCCAGAAGAAAAAGGAAAAGTAGGCTGCAATGGGAAGACCTTTGAGGCATCAGGCTTCAGGCAACTGCCAAGAGAGTGGGATTGCCAAGAAGGGTTAAATGATGAAAGAGTGAGGGGTACAATCTCTTGGGAGGTCGGGAGGGGGGTGCGACAATGCCGTAACAGTGGGACTCTAATAAGAAGGGTCTTTAGGACTTACTGTCATTGTAGTCTCGCTTTAACGTTATTCTAACCCCATGGCCCTCATTCTTTTTTATCATTTTACAGATGATGAAAGTCATATTCTCGCATCATTCTTTTCTACCAGTGCGCATATACCTAAAAATTTTCCCATTGCTGCCCACTTTTGCAGAGATATTACAGCCCAAAAATGTAAGATGTAGAAGGTCTTCAAAAAGACCGTATTTAAAAATGTAGACCCAATATTATTTGAGAGCGCTTATGTAAGTTGCTTGAGAGAGCTTATATAAGTAGGCGTTCAAGGGATTTGGTGAGTGATTGAGTGTGAAATTATATGTTTGTGCATGCGCGCGTGAGCGCGAGTGTGTGTGCGTGTGATTGTGTGTTTGTGCGCTTGTGTGTATTGAGGCTGCCCAAGAGATTCAGCGTAACCTAACATTCACGGCCTGGTTCTGGAGTTTTACGGCGGCTTGGTTCTTCGCTTTGATTCCAGTTGACTAACAATATCGTCGATAATTTTAGTCGCTCGGGCGTTTAGAAACTTTAATCGCTTTAATTCATTGTTAAGCGTATCCGGAAAATTATTCTAGTTATAGTATTCCAGTTCAAGTAGTAATCCAGTTCTAGTAGTATTCCAGTTAATTTATCCGTGAGAAAACAAGCATATTCGTCGCAATTTGTACGGCAATCGTTTCACTGCGTCGTCTACCATCCAAACATACTTTCGATTACAGGCTGTGAAGGTTTTCGTTTTTTCCATCTAAGTTTTTGATTCAATTCTGGCAGATTTTTTCGAGTTAACACTTTCCAAATTGTATCGGCGGGTGCTTGAGATTATCTAAAAGACTTTCAGATCATGGTACTCCTTGTTGGATGACATAGATTGAGCACTGGCGGTTTCTCGTCGTAACAGGAAGTGATTGGGTGTGAGGGCTGTTTGGGCCTTCGGTTCGTCATTTCTTCATGTCAGGGGTCATGCTCTACATCACACGTTGTCGTTATTAGTACTTCATTTATGCTGGGGTTGTACAAGAATGACCTTCTTGCAACTGGGAACCAGACGTTCACAGATTTCACCAAATTGTGATTTCCCAGGGTGGTTAACTTGTGTTCTTACCTCGGATTTTTGTTCATTTTTGTTCATGATTGCTTTCAGCTCTTTCGCCGCTCCAACAAATTTTGTGCTACTGTCGCCGATAATGGTGATTATTGAGCCACGTCGGAAAAAAAACTCCATATTGCGGCAAAAATACGACTCTGCATCCAACGATTGCACTAAATCAATGTGCACTACTCTGGTTCTGAGGCGTGAGTGGAGCAGCATATCTTCTGAGCACGTCAGTCTCAATTTTTTGTGTGCTGACTTGCATGTGTGCTTGTGTCTATGTGAATTTGCGCTTGGATATTTGGATGTTGTTTGTTGGTTTGTTTATTGTTTGTCTGTTTGCGTGCTTGTGTGTATGTGGGTGCTTGTGCGTTTGTCCGGGTAGCTGCGCACGTGAGTGTTTCGTTTATATATATATATATATATATATATATATATATATATATAAATATAAACATAATATATGTATATATATATATATATATATATATATATATATATATATTTATTATATATATATATATATATATATATATATATATATAATATATATATATATATATATATATATATATATATATATATATATATATATATATATATATATATATATATATATATATATATATATATATATATATATATATATATAAACCGTGCGTGTGCGTGTGTGTGTGTGTGTGTGTGTCTGTGCGAAACTGTCTGTGTTTGTGTATGTGTGTGTGTCCGTTTACTTGCGTTTGCGTGTTGTGTTTTTTGTGTGCTCTTTTCTGTCTGTTTGTGTTTGTAAGCGCTTCTTCTATTCACACCTATATCAGATTGCTTTATTTTAGCTTCCAAAATCGAAATAAAGCGCAGCTTTCTCACAAGTCATCTGGGCGAGAATCGAACTTTCGAGACAGAAAGTGTCCATGGTCATGAAGATAGAACATTGGTCAAAGGAGTCTACACTCACAACAGATATGTTCTCTATAATAATGACTTTCCATCATATACCAACTCCTATCCAAACTACTACGTCTTATATCTATCTTCGGATACTATGGTTTCTTACTTTTGTCAAGAGTATAAAGGAACGAAATTGGAACTGGCTTGGATTTTGTCCCGCGAAAGGAAGCTGCTAAATTTGGCCGAGTTTATAAAGTTTGACAAACTTCTAAGAGACTACGGAGTTTTTTCAAGTATGCGAACTGTATATCAAGATAACTGCCCCGATCTGTGAACAAAACGGTGAACATAAGTAGAACATTGAAAGCTATAAATATAGAACTGTTTTTTTTTTCGCACGAGAACAAGTTTTTTCATAACTTCAAGTGAACGGTTTAAGAATTTTAATTCCTGATTTCACAGAAATAATGTGTGAATAATGTTAGCAGCTTAAAAAATTTATTAGCAAGATGCTGTCGGCAACCAGATCATTATAATTCATATGGCATTGAATTCCTTCTAGAAAACAGCATAAATTTGTTTGAATCGCTTTTTCTGTCATACCTAGATGCTACTGCGATTTTTCTCCAAAAACAATTGGTTTATAGAATCGACAAATTTAATAACTGGGACATAAATGCTTGCTTCTTTAGAACCAAAAACAAAACTGAACTAGATTTGTTTCTAGAAACAAAAATTGTTCCCGGGGAACCACAAATAACAAAAGTTTCCTCGCAAATCTTTTCGAATAAGCTTCAACAGGCAAAAGCAATCCAGCTATGAAATTTCTACATGATCGGAGACGTTGTAGTTAGCATTAATGGGCGTTTAAATACTGTGCCAATGGCTTCCAAATCTAAATCTAAATGGACTACTGGCGCAGTTCTTAGTAATTGAAATGCGTTTGTTGTATTTATTTCCATTTCATTGAGGCAAAATAAGTATTTCATGTAATCTACGTGAAAGATAAACAAATAAAATTTTTGAAAAAGTAACTAAATATATCGTCATATCTAGTAATTTTTTATCAAGCACTGTTTAATATTTTTTGTGCTTATCTATAAGATCGACAAGGCCACTGTACTGGGGATCAATTTCTGAGAAATTAATTTGAGCAGACTAAATATTTTTCACGAATTGAAATAGAGCTCAATCGGAACCAACTCTTTCCTTTTATTATCAGAATCTGGCAAGATAACCATTTTTCAGCCAAAATATTGCAAGATACGTTTTCTGTCAGAATCTTGCATGATTATCATTTATCTGCTGGGTTTTGGAAGAAAACTATCTATCTGTCAGCATCAAACGGATTTCTTCAAGGTCTGGACTACGGCATTAACAGTTAGAGAGCTAACATAAACTTCAAACCATAGGCCATTTTTATCATGAAACAGCTATATTAACACATACAAAATTGAGATTAATTTGAGGTTGTTTAACAACTGCCTATCAGCGCCCATGATATCTCGCTTACTTTTATTGCCAAATGAACATTATTTCATTTCTCATTCATTCATAGATTTCAATCTCAGAGGTTTTAAGATTATTACAGCGGTTTTCAGACTTTTTTTGCTAAAATTCAGCGTTTCAGAACTTCAGTGATTTTATGTAAGATTATTGCGCCCTGGATTTGCGGCTCATATTTTGTATCATAGACAGACCATAGATCCCAACGTTTTGAAGCCCAATTATTCTCTATTTTTGAAAAAGGTTCTTTGCAATATTTCTTAATTGAGGATCGCTGTAATCGTTTATGAGAAAATTGAAAAAAAATCTGAAAATAAAATTTGTGAGCCTTATTGCAGTATATACAGATTGAAACGCAAAATACGTGGCAAGGAATTTTTTTATAAATAGTTGAGATAAAATAGCCTACAAAGAGGATTCTGATTCCTAAATTAGCTATTTATATTTTCACTGAGAATGTCAACTGGGTTAAATTTTTCTTTCGAAACCAAAACTCTTTCTCTGTATATAAAAACTTCGTCCCAATACAGGCATAATGTTAAAATATGTCTTTTGAGAGTAAAGAATTTAGAGATTTACTTGAATCTCAAGTGAAAAAAATCAATTACTAGCGATCGGGGAAAATATTTACACGAATTTGGGAAGCGGTCTTTGGAGTAAATGCATACGGCCACCAGATGCTTGCAAGACTCTTTCAAGGTTTCCGATTCAGTCGCAGGAAATTACGAGCTTTTTGGTTCACCCCGCAAAGTTATTTGCAAGATGACTTGAAAATCATAGAAAATGGATCAGAAAATTTGCAATATTCTTGCCAGTTTATCAATAAAATGAGAGATAAAAGGGCCCACAAGAGAAAAGGTGGTCGCTTTCGCAGCAGATAAATTGACCTTTTGCTGCATGAGCTTTCGTAGCGTCTCTGTTGGCCACAGCCGTTGCATTGCTAGCTATTTGTTGTAGATTTTGCTGGCAAAAATGCGTACGAAATTTAATTATTTGTAACATTTACACTTCATGAATAATATTTGGCCAGAAAATTAGGCGCATTGTACTTGAGTAAGTCAATAAAACTTGATGTCTAATAATTTTTTATCAAGCACTGTTCAAAATTTTAGTGAAACTGTACTGGAAATCAGTTTTTGAGAAAAAATTTTGAGCATATTAGATTTTTTTTCAGCCATTGATGAGCAGCTCAACCGAAACGAACTCTTTCCATTTTATCTGAATCTTGCACGATAACCATTTTTCTGCCAACATCTTGCAAAATAGCCCTTCTTTGGCAGATTCTTCTTTTTAGCAGATTAACTGTTTTCTGGCAGAATCTTGCAAGATTATCGTTTTTCTGCCAGTTTTGGAAGATAACTATCTATCTGTCAGAATCTGTCGGATTCCTTCAAGATAGCCATACGGTCTCAGCTAGGGTATTAAAAGTAGAGAGCTAACACAAACTTCAAACCATAAGCTATTTTTTAATCATGAAACAGCTATATTGACACATACAAAATTGAGATTAATTTGAGGTTGTTTAACAACTGCTTATCAGCGCTCATGATATCTCGTTTCACTCTATTGCCAAATGATCAAGATAAATTTTCTCATTCATTCATAGATTTTAACCTCAGCTTTTTTAAGATTATGCCAGCAGTTTTCAGGTTCAATTTTAGAGAATTTCTTGACCCCGGATTTGCGGCTCATATTTTGTATAATAATCATACCATAGAACCCAACGTTTTGAAGACAAATTATACACTATTTTTGAAAAAGATTTCTTTGCATTAACGCTTAATTGAGGGTCGCTGTAATTGTTTATGAGAAAATTCGAAAAAAAACTTAAAAATCCGAAAATTTTTGAGCCTTATTGCACTATGTACAGATTGAAATGCAAAACATAAGACATTGAATTTTGTTCATATATAGATGAGATAAAATAGCTTGCGAAGAGGATTCTGATTCCTAATTTAACGCTGAAAATTTTCACTGAGATTGTCAACTGTCTTTATTTTTTCTTAGGGAACCCAAACTCATTCTATGTCTATGAAAACTTTGTGTCAATGCTAGCATAATTTCAAAACTTGTCTTTTGATTTTAAAAAGAAATAGGAGATTCCCTGTTCTCGTTTGAAAACGGTGAATTACCAGCGATCGATGAAATAAAAAACTCACAAGAATATGAGTTAAAAACGTGAAAGTGAATGCATACGGGCACCAGTTGGTTGCAATATTCTTTCAATTTTTTTGTTTGCTTGCACGAATTTTGCGAGCTATTTGGTTCACCCCGCAAAGTTATTTTGCAAGATGATTTGAAAATCTTAGAAAATGAATCAGAAAGTTGGCAAAATGCTTGCGAGTTTACCAATAAAATGCAAGATAAAAGGGCCCACAGTAGAAAGGGTGGTGGCTCTCGCATCAAAATATCTGTCTTTTTTTTGCATGGGTCTTCCTAGCTTCTTTGACGACTAAAGCCGGTGCATCGTTAACTATTTTGTTGCAGTACTTTGCTGGCAAAATGCGTACACCCACTGAGTAATATTTGACCAGAAAATGAGGCACATTTTACTTGAAAACCTGATAATTTGGCTAGCAGTTGACGAACAGTTGGATAGCTTACACTCTAAGAATGGGTAGGTACAGTCAGGAGTCAACAGAAAATTACATAAGTTGTTTCGAGTTCATCACTAAATATGAAATTCAAAGTGCTCCGATATGAATCGAACAGTTTCATTTTTGCCTAAGAAACAAAATTTTTCAAAAATTGTAATATATATTAACTTTTTACAAATAGCATTGATCGATAAATCAAAATAGAGAATGAGTTAAATAGAGACAAAATTTATACCAAATAAAATTTATTTCATTGAGTTTTTAAACTAAGGCGGACATCTTGGCCATTCAATTTTATTTTAGTCAGGTTCGAGTGATCAAAATTCAAAATGTAGTCACTTTACGCAGCAATAAAAACAGCGACCAAACTTTGAAACAGTTTTCATTTCAGTTATCTTTCACAACTACGTTTAAGTTGTTCAGATATTTCGGACAGTCTCCGCGCTCGTTGTTGACAAAAATTGCGCCGGTATGACAGTGACGTCACATTTGATATGAGTAATACTTCCAAGTTGTGATTGGTGTCCTGATGCTGAAGGTTTGCAAACACACAGCACAAATACTTTCCTGCAAACAAGATCATTTATTTTCTGAAAATAAAAATTATAACCGCTGTTGCTTATTTTTGTTACAAAAAGAGCAACATGGCGACCCAGTGCATCGATGCCGGCTAATTCCTGGTGGGAAAAGCGGGAAATTTACAATCCCGATAATTCCCTTTAAATATACCGAATTCCTAATGGGAATTTGTCAAGATAGTCGGGAATAACTGAGTCGAAATATTTCCCGCAATATATTTCAAATTCCCGATGGGAAATTATCAGGTTAGTGGGGAAAGAACTCATTCTAACCAATCCCCGCCAAGATTGACAAATTCCCTGGGGACTTTAACAGGAAAATCAGAAATCTTTTTCGCAGGATTTATTGCCCGGATGCTTCCAAAAAGACAAAACTTCACATTCGACGCAGTTTAGAATGATAAACATGCTTTTTTTTATTAGGATTGATTGCGGTGTTCTGGACTTAAAAAAGATATTAAATTGTTTTACAATTATAAGTATTCTTAGAAAACTATTTTGAACTTATTTGTCATCTGTCCGTGCATTTCTCTGAGAAAAAAGGTTTGTATAAAACTTTGATAGACGTTTTGATTATTTTGTTCACGTGACACCTTTTCAATTCTGTTTTTTAATTCTGAGTTTTGGTCCAAGTGGCGTTTTTCATTTAACACGATAAAATATTTATTACAATTTTAAGAGTCCCCATCGCAGTCTCTATATGAAAATTTGATCTACATTTTTTCAATTTGATTGTTTTGATCGTAGTTTTTTTTTGTTTTTTTTTAAATAAAAATTTGCTGTAATTTTTTATTCGTTTAATCAGTTGAAGTTTAATGGATCAAAGATTTTTGGTTTCTATGAGAAAATTACTAATGACGGCTCTTTTATATGCAAAATGGTTTGGTCAAAATGTCGCCTCTTCCTGCGTATTCGAAAAGTCTGCTAATTTCGCTTGTTTCTTTGTTTATTTTCTCATTCAGACAAACTTTATGTGCTTTAGTAATGAGAGTAGGTATCTAAATGTTTATTGGACGTATTCGTAATGCGATAAACAAATTTTTGAAATAGTTCTTGAGTTTGTGCGGGTTTGAGTTTTTGCGTTTTGTTTTAATTCTTTGAACTTGGATTTATTGTTATGAACCGTTTTTATAATTGTGTCTATCTCATTGTATATTAATAATTGCAATCAGAAAATCTACCGTATTTTGGTATACGTTCAGAGTAACTGTTTCGTAATAGCAGTTTTGGGACAATTTCTAAAAACTTATTTCTCTTTATTTTTTGTTTTTCGTTTGTTTATTTTAATGTTTTTATTTTGCTTAAGAAACCGAATAATTTTTGGTATGAGTGGTTTTGCATCTAGTCGATGCCGATGTCTTTCATGTATGTTTCCTTGTTAGTTAATTCCTTTTACTTATTGATAAATTTTTTGATTGACACAAGTTACTATTTTCAACTTACCTGACTGATGTTAGTCACTTTTTCAGTTGGTATCCTAACTGATTAAGCCACGCCACAGACTCTAGTACATTATTTGGGTTTCTTCAAGCAAATGCTAACTGTAACTTCTATTGAGCTTAAAAACTGTCTTATTAAACAATGAGTTCAACGTAATTGTTCTTTTTTGTGAATGGTTTCTGACGTCAAATGGGCTATTTATGCTGATTCTACGACAATCTATTGCTCACTTACGTTTCATATGGTATGCGGACAAATCACGCTATAAAAAATCTGATTGATGAAAGTTTAATTCAAATTAATGATGCCAAAAGTTGAGCAATTTATTTTACGGTTCTCGAATTCAAGCTTTATTATTTTGGCTCTGCCTCTCAGAGGCTCTGTATCCTCTGAACGTTTGCAATTGAAATGTTTTTCATAACAGTTTTAGTAGTTTGTTAACATAATTCCTAATAAATCTAAAGTATTTTTAGGCAAATAAGCTAACATGAAATGCAAAAATGTCAGAAAGGACGACAAGTAGAAAAATATAAAACTCTTTTTACTTCAAGGATCGTTCCAGTTTTTCCAGAGCTTTTCACTGGTTCAACTTTTGCATTTGACTCACCAAACTTGAAGTTTGGAAAAAATAACTCAGTAGAGATATGCAGAAGTTAGGAGCAGATATATGTAAACGGAAAAACGTCAAGTAGAGTTGTTTAAAATGAAAAATATAGCTCAAAATATCGTGTGCAACGCTTTAATGTAAGCGTTATTTTGCCTTAAGAAATGGTTTTATTCAGAACACTAAAAGGAACCAAAACGAGGTTACAGTCAGAATCAGTTTAGATTCAGCTACCTATGTATTTCAATATTGCCATTGGACTTCCATTTCTGCCATCTGGCAGCTGCGATGATGGCCTGAGATCTCATCGATACTAGATAGAGAAACCACTGGTTGGACTATCGGACAGATTAGATGCAATATAAATCATATATAAATGAGGACTCTAAATAACTGGCACTGGAAATGAGAAACTCAACGAAGGCCGGATTAACAACCCAACAACTAATCTCTCATTTGCAAAATTTTTAGATAACATGGAAAAATTCCGCATTCAGAATTACGGAGATGTGCATTTGTCATGACCATTTTTTCGAAACTGCCTTAAAGTTTTAGTGTTAAAATGCCAGATTTATGCGGTGCCAGATTCCAAAATGTCAGCTTTTCCAGTATGTATGCAACATTACAAACATGCGAGTTTGTGTTTCGGGCCAAGTTACCTGACTCGGCTTGAAGTCTCTTGAAGAATCTGACAAACAAATCGAACCCCTTCTCGGCTCTCAAGATTATCTCAGTGACAGTGACGTCATCCGAGTCACAGAACCTATACGGAAGCCCTCCTTGTAAATCTTACATTTGTGGTTCAAAAATTCGAAAATTCGGACAAACAAGAATGAAAAATCTAATCAAAGATCCTTGAACCAAGATAACATTTGAAAATAACAACTTATGAGCAGTATGATCATAACTCGTTCTGGACGTGTACGTTTTCATTTAGGAAAAATTATGTTGTCCTGATTGAGCAATTTGGTCGTTTGAGCAATTTTGAATGCACAGCAAAAAGTAAGCCTGCTTTCATCAGCCTCGATTTCCTCTTTTGACCTCGCTCCCCCCCTCCCCCCTCATATGTAATATTGTTGTAAAGGGACAGGACACTTAAGCTGCGCAATAATTCTTTGCAATTTGTCAGTTATCGGTCAAGAAATCAGTTTAACGACAGCAAAATGAAGTTCAATAGATCGAATAACAACTTTACTGCTAGGGATCATAAGTTTTGATTAAAATAAAATAATTGATATGAGAATTAAAACTTTTTCATCTTATCTTACACAAAATTTAAATAATCTAAAATTAAATTTTGACAAAAATTGATAATGCCAAAACATATTGAAAAAATGCTCCATGAAAAAAGGTAGAAAAATAAAGTTTTTTGACCTCATCAAATATGCTCCTTCATGAATTAGGATTTTGTCCTTGCCTTGGCCGAACTCTAACTAAGGATCTCATAGAATAGTGATTAATGTTTTAGTTTGGTAATGGAGTTTTAGTTTTGATAATACTTGTGACAACGTTGTAATTTTGGAAACTCAATTAGTTATTTGAACCCTATTTTTTTAAGCTTTGATAAGTACTGGCAACATCAACGACAACTATCAAAAATTTTAAAAAATAGGGGCTCAGCTTACCGCAATCATTTATCAATAGTGATCATTATTGACTTGATTACAAAACTAATTTCCAAATCCAAATTATGAGCTCGAAAGAAATTTTTGATTAGATGTAAATTAAAATCTGGTATTCCGATAGCATAAGTGTTATGATATCCCGGGCTTACCACCCAGAGTATTTCAGTACTGAACATGAGTATCTCCATATTGTCTTGTAAAACCAGTACTGAAACAGCTTATTTACATATGCCTGTGGTGTGATGCAGAATGGTGTGAATATGACTGTGGTGTGATGCAGAATGGTGTGAATATGCCTGTGGTGTGGTGCAGAATGGTGTGAATTTGCCTATGGTGTGATGCAAAATGGTGTGAATTTGTCTGCAGAATGGTGTGAATATGCCTGTGGTGTGACCAACAATCAGCGCAACAGGTTAAAAACAGTGTATTTTAGGCTGACAATCAGAGCTGAAACAGGTTTAGAACAGAATGGTTTTAGGCTGGCAAGAGGTATAAAATAATGTTAATTAAGCTGATAATTGTATGAAAATAGTAATGGACAGATCAAAATCAAGTAAAAAGCAGAATATCAAATATACTCTCAAAAATAGACTGATCAGTCTATATTTTGACATGAACAGAATCTGCACAAGGGTAAAATTGTCTATATACAGTCTATGGGTTTACACTGGTTCAGTATTGGAATGCTCTAGATGGTCAAACCGGGATGCAAAAGCGAAAAGTTTAAAATCTTATCAAAAATTTTTTGAAACAATTTGTTCTCAAAAACTTCACAAAATCAAAGAATTGAAGATTGAAAATAAAGAGCAAGGAAACTTTTTCAAGAGATATACAAAAGTAAATTTTTTAAAATTAATTTTACCAATTACTTTCAAATTATGGGGTATTTGCCATTATAGCCCACCCCAGGTAAAGGGTCAGATAATATATAGCCACCCCACCCCCACCAATCACTGTAATTACACAATAATGGGGGCTGTTACTGCATGGGGTCTACAATGAGAAAGACCAGATTTTGCACTATTTTCTTCCACCATTAATGTCCAATAACAAGCTTGAAATTCTAGATATAGATCCCCAAATCTTGGTAGTTATACCATAATGGGGGGATAACATTTTGTGGGGGCTATAATGGGAAAGACTCAAACTATTTGGTGTTAGATAGCTAATTTACCTTGGCTGCGTTAGGAATTGAATGTTGCCCGAGAGACTTAGTATCCGTCATACAATGATTTTTTCACCCTTTTTTGGCTGGCTATAAAATCAGCAGACATTTTCCTTAAAAAGAACTTTAAAGAATTAAAAAGAATTTTAATTCCTGAAATGATACGCAAAATACATTATGCAGTTAGTGTGTGCTGTAAAAAAGTTAAATGAATGAAAAAAGTTGTTTATAACTTAGGAACTGCAAATAACTAAAAAAGTAATTTGGAAGAGCAAAAAGTAAAAACTAAATTAAAATTCACGACAGATTATTTGGTCGAGTAGGATTTGGTCAGGGCCCTTACAGAGTTTTTCTTTAAAAAGTTAGCCTTGTTTTTTTTGGCAGCACTTGATCATTTTGACAAGGTATTATTGACTTTCAAGTTTCATCATGATATCATACGCCATTCTTGATCACACCGTGTTTAAGGCAATAACATCTAGCAACAATGTTATTGAATAATTATTTCGTCTGATTGTAAAAAAAAGTTTGGCGTTGGAAGGGGGATGTCAGAACTATTTCAAAATCTTGCTTGCTATTTGAAAATTTTTCGAGTGCATAGTGCAACTGTATTGAATTAACAATCAAACAGGCAATATGTTGTTGATAAGCTAAAGATCGTCAGATTAATGAGACTTTCTACGATAGCTGCAATTTTGACAACCCAACTTAATTGTATTTAGAGAGCTGTTATAAGATTTGCTAAGTTAGATATGCTAAGTTTGGAACCGAAATAAGGTGTCTTTTTGCTTTTGCTATTGGTTGCCTGAGTTAAAAAAGTATTAAAACTGTTTTGACCCCCTTTCTTGGATTCCAGTTAATACCCCAGGTACAAGTGTCGCATTACCGCATGATGTATTATTGAATAGAAACTGAAGTCGGAACGTATTAGGGGCAGTAATGGAAAATAGCAAACCTACCAGCGTCCAAGTTTCGTCTGCAATTATCAGATGCTTCAATTTCACTTCCCGCGGGGCAAAAATTCCAAACCAAATCAACTCCCAATGACGTTTGCGTTTCTGACCCCTTCTGTGCCATATTCCCTTCTGAATCGAACAATAGAGCTGTAAATTTCGAAGTCCCGTAGAGCCGAAGATGAATTAGGAACCCAGAGCGTGAATGAACGTCGGCCACGTGAACGTAAAAGCAAACTGCACTCGCATCTGGTATGACGAGGTTGTTCACGCAATCGAACGTTGCAATTGGCAGACAAGGGTTCTGTTTGAAAATGGTTTTGACCCTCTCTTTGACAAATTGAATTTCATTGCTGTTTTCACAATTGTGACCGCGAGCACGTTTTACTGCTACTGTTAGAAGCTGAATATTCTGAAAGAAATTAGGCTAGCAGCTATTAATATTTTTTCAAGAAAATGATTGAACAAAAAAATTTTAGAAAGCTTAGAATTGCAATGCAATTATAGATCCTAAAGCGGCCTGAGAAATAGGTTATGTATGTTGAAAAGTCCGTCATTGAAAAATTCGCATTGGGGCAAACTGTAAGGGTGGGTGGGTTCCTGTGGCAAGTTTTCAGCTTGATTGCACTTAAGTGAATAGTCGAAGGATTTGGTTACAATTAATAAAGTCCAAAAAATGATTTTTTTCAACTCACATTGAAACAAAGAGACTTCATGTTTTAAACAATGCCTGATCAATCTCATCAGCTGACAGCTCACAAAATATTATGCGACATTATTGCGACAGATTCTTAAAACTAGTCATAAATAAATACGAATGAGCGAATCTATTCATATTACAAAAATCACGCTTGATATTAATGAAAAAAATTACCAACGGCTTATTTAAACTTATAAGTGAAATGTTAACTTTATTTTAAACAAGTTTTATCTTGCAAAATTTTCATTGTTCTGGCAAAAATTGAGTACTAACCGACAATGCAGTCATTTTATTCATATTTTTTCAATCTTCAATAGTTTTAATGGTCAAAAGTTTTGGTTTAGTTCACAATTTTGTACTAGAGCATTAAGTTAATAATCATAACAAACGGCTGATTTAACAAAAAGTATAAATAATAGAAAAAGGATCATTTAAACAATCACAATTAGTTATTACAGATCGATAACAGAGCAAAAGTTAAATGTTTAGCCTCAGTTCAACTTGAGCTAATAAACCTTGAGTTTTACTATAGTTTTAGATATCAATAAAATTTACGTTTACGCTCATATTCAACAATGGTTAAATTATTTCTTGAGAAAGCTGATTAAAAAAATGGTCGATTAAACAGATCAATTTTTGCCAATGGTTTTGTTTGATAACTTGATCTAACTCGCCGATATAACTTACCGAATCTTTTGGTAAGCTAATTCTGTGAACGCATGGCTCAAGATTTACTGCTTAAGATTTGACAAACATTTTCTCTGCAAAAAAATGTAAATTATTGTTCGATATTTATAGTAAACTAAACTTTAATTCATCAAACAGCAGAGATTGTTAATATCATTACCCAAGCCGGATCCGAATGGTTATCTTGCAAGATTTTGCCAGAATCTGGCAGAATCTTGCAAGACGATACATCGTCTTGCAAGAATTTCTGCCAGAATCTTGCAAGATCTTGCAAGATAACCATTTTTTGCAAGAATCTTGCAAGATAGCAATTCGTTCTGCCAGAATCTTACAAGATAACCGTTCATTTTGCAAGAATCTTGCAAGATAGCCGTTTGCAAAAAAACTTTCTTACACTTGAAAAGACCTTACACTTGGAAAGAAAACGCTAAAACGGTTGCAATATTCGAATGTACACATATTTTGCGCATCGACAAAAAAGCGAAAGACAATTATTAAAAAAACATCAGAAAAGTATTAATCTAAGCATCAAATTTTTTGGGCAGCGTCAAGAAAAATTAAGCGCAAGGAGCTAAATTAAACGAAATAAAGCTGTTTAAGATGCAAAGAATAATAACACATAATTTCTTCATCAGAAAAGGTAATATAGACGTGTAGTTTTGTAAATCTTGATAAAATTGAAGGAAAATAATTTTTGACCGTAATTTATTTTGTGTCAACAGTTCTCAAAGGCAGATTTTAATTTGTTTTCTTTAGATAATTCATATTTCCAGATTTAAAATCTATTCAAATTTATTTTTTTTTCTTAAAAAACACGCAACTGATTCTTAAGTAAATATCTGGTCGAAATGAAATGTGTTGCATGAATGAGAGCCAATAAGAGGACAGCTCGACCGGAACGAACTTGCAAGAATCTTGCAAGATAACCATTTTTCTGCCAGATCTTGCAAGATAACCATTTTTCTGTCAGATCTTGCAAGATAGGCAGTTTTTGCAACATTCTGGCAGAATCTTGCAAGATAACCATCTGTTCTCGACTGGGGTAGCCAAAATCAACCACTCCAATAATTTCCAGATATCCAGTCCGGTGAATTGCATCGAAAACTATTTGATTTTATGATGCAAAGTATTTTCGTGGTTCTTCAAAATAACCAATAGATCGTAATTGATAACAGAACTTTTGTTGAAGTTTTTTGCTTTGATAAAAATTTTACGCTTCATCTTATTCCAACAGTATCAAAAACAGAATTATGTTTTAACCTTTTTGTTTCTTTTTTATCCCTCGTTTTTCTATAAAATCTTCTGAAACGAAGCAAACAATTTTCAGAGCATCAATTGTGCAAGTTAGATGTTCGGCCACGATTTAAATCGCGCAGGATATTTGAGCTTATGCGAAAAAAAAATTGAAAATCATGTTGAGAAAAATTTTGCGAATATCATCAAAAAATTTCTTGAGAATAACTGCAAAACAAAGCGACATCTAATTTTGCAAAAAGTAAAAAAAAAACTATTATTTTCACAATAGACAACATCAATAAGCAAGTATGATTTGGCTGCTCTGAAAAAACGCGTACCTGGTTCATCAGATACTAACTTTTCTATTTTTCTTTTTTTTATATAAATTTGTGCCTGGCAAAATGCAAAAAATAATATATGTGCAAGGGTATTATCTCTTAAATTTTACTTACTTTTGTGATAACATCAGCCAGTCTAATGCCACAAACGCTTCAAAAAATTATTAAAACAATATTACTCGAACAAAACATATATTTTGAGGACATTTTGGCATTTTAATTAGTGGACAGATTAATTGACCAAATTGAACAGAGAATGTAAAATTACTATGATTGCTTCTCTGCGTGTTATTTTGTTGGATAGAATTTTGCAAAGCTTAATCAGATGAATGTACAACTAAACCAATAACAACGACACTAATTTGGGAAAAAGATATTAAAATGGAACCTCCAACGCGATTGAAAATTTGTTAAGCAAAAAGTTGTCCCAATTTTACAGATCCTAGAAGAGATACTTCTGGTCAATTAGCAAACCAAACCATTTTAATTTGCAACAAACGCAGATAATATATGCCAAAGGTAAAACTTAAAACTTGAAAAAAAATATCGCCAATAGAAGTGGTTATAATAATGCAACAAATTTTGAATTATTGAAAAATCTAGAACCCGTAAAACTAAAAAATCTATTTTCATAACCTTTCTGAAGTAAGAAAGATGGTGCTTCTACGCGTAAAGCCTCAAATAATGACTACACTTTCAAAATGACAATGTTCCGTTTCGTCGATTCTAATAAATCAACGAAATCTATAAATAAGTGTTTGAAATTTTTATATATCAGTTTAAAATGAGTTTGAGGATTAACACTTAACACAATCTTGCAGGTTTTTTTTGTCATCAACTGGGTTGTAATTGTACTAGCAACAAAACAAGATAACTCATGTACGGAACAAATGACTAATATTTTTTGAAAACTCTACTGCATTTAGTTTATCAAGATTTTTACTCCGATCATTGCTCCAGTTTTATATCAAATTTCGTCTTTGCTTAGCTGTGCAGATGGTAACCCGCTAAACCATTTAAAATATATGTTTTTTAAGTTTATCTCAGCAATCTTGAAAATTGATTACCTGAAACATTTTGCTATGTTATCTCACATCACAGTTCTTGAAGGTTCTTAAGTGAACATTAGAAAACGCGTCAAAAATGTTTCGGTAGCTCAGTACATGGGTTTGCATGGCTGTTCGGAAACATTACAAGAAGTCTACAGACAAATTTACAGTGGCATGAAAAGTCTGACATAACCGAAGCAGAAAATTTAAATTACCTCTTTGTCCAAATGTTTATGTCTCCAAATACACCAAAACAAGGCAACTTAAACTGAAAGCGCTTCTCATAAGTTCACATATGTTTTCGGAGGAGCTTCTTAATTTCCGGAAACGTTAAGATAATTTGGTCTTACCTTTACTTAATTTTGCCCCTACACACCTGAAAATCTGAAATTAACCTGGAGGTCGCTATTTAAAAAAAGTTTGAGGGCAGGGCCTTAACTTTTACTTTATCATTAAAATTTGAGCTTAAGGTGAAATTAATCTATTGGTTAAGATAAATTCAACCGAGTTTTTGACTTAAAATTAAGTTATGTTTAGGTTAAAGTTTATGTAGTGCCCTCTTGTTATTTAAGATGAAATAGAGATGCGTTTATTTATTCGGTAAATTTAACACAAGGAAAGACTACTTTAACTGGTAAAACTATAAAGAGTGCAACCAATCATAGTTTTAAGGGAAAAGTATCATAAAATGAGAATATTGTTTTCTAATTATGGGGTCCAAAAAATGAAAATTGAACGTACTTACGTTTAAGCACAATATATTAATGATGTTTTTGTTAAAAGCGCCACTACAAAACACAAAATTGAGTTTATTATCGGTTGTAACTGCTTAAATCTATTTTATATATGAGAAAAGTTTTTTGAAAAAAGTTCCGGGAAACGTCAACAAAAACAATGGATACCATTCAAGTTTTCACCAATTTTTAAACCCCGATAACTGCCTGGAAAAAACGAAATACAAAAAAAATAATTCTGTATTTTACGCTGTACGGGCATTCTAATGATACCACACACAACCATCTTTTATTTATAATGAAAGACTATGTTAACTGGTGAAGATTTAATGGGTGCGACAAATCTAAGTTTTAAGGACAAGTACCTTATATGGTGATAATTGTCTTCTTGTGATGAGGTCCGAAAAATTACAAAGTGAACATACTCACGTTTAAGCACAATATATTCATGATTTAAAAGTTGTTTTTCAAGCGCTGTTTGTTCAAATTTTTCAAAAGCACTATTATGAATTACAAAAAAGAATTTATTATCGGTTGTTACTGCTGAATGCCACTTTTACTTCTGAGAAAAAAATTTTCTTTCTAAGGTGAACAGACAAAACAGTCCCAGACAAAACAGTCCCGGACAAAACAGTCCCAAATAGCAAAATATTCCCAGACAAAACAGTCCCAGACAAAATAGTCCCAAGAAACCAGACAAAACAGTCCCAGACAAAATAGTCCCAAGGCCATTATAATAGCTCTCACACGCATGATTTAACAAGCGGATAATTTAATCCCATGTTTGGTTGTGATAGTTTCATATCAAGTCCCACGGGCCGCTGAGGCATGGCCATGGCCATTAAGTATGTTAAAACATACGGGTAATAGCGACTGCTAATTTGTTGTCGGATTATTGAACGAAAATATCAAAGTACATTGGGTATAATGGCATTAGGTACATTTTATTTGGGACTATTTTGTCTGGGACTGTTTTGTCTGGTTTCTTGGGACTATTTTGTCTGGGACTGTTTTGTCTGGGAATATTTTGCAATTTGGGACTGTTTTGTCTGGGACTGTTTTGTCTGGGACTGTTTTGTCCGGACACGCTTTCTAAAAATATAAGAAAAGAATTTTTGATCAATGAGCTTAACATATAATTTTGCTAAATTTGTACTCACAAATTTAATCTTGCAAATTATCTTTAATAATGATCGACAACTTACCGATACTGTCGACATGTTATACCGTCATAATTTCTCTCCTGTCGCACAAACAGTTTTGATAAAAAAGACTCTGATGGACACACATATTTGTTCTTAAGCACAATACTATGTAACCAACGGTTGGTTTAATAACCAAAATAAATAAGTAGTAAAAAAGAACAATAACGATATAAATAGCATGACAGATTTTGATAACACATAGACAAGTTTAATATTTTAGACTCTGTTTAATGAAAATATAAAAATTCACATGTTCTTAAGTTGAATATAAAAGTTTGCTCATAAACAACTAAACTATAACAAAACTATTCAATTTTGAGAGGCAAACGTCATTTCAAAGTCGTCTGCAAATGAGAAAGACCTTTCAAAGTTATTGATTCTAAAACTAAATATAAACAGAGTAAAACAGAACAACCAAAATAAAATAAAAGAGGTTTTTTGGCTAGTTTTGAACCTTGTGTTTGACCAATTTTGGTTATATATCTCAAACGTTTGCTTCAGATGTACAAAATACAAATTTTTCAGCAGAATTCCAGCTTAATTTTTTTCAATTTAAAATTTTGTCAAGTCATTGACCATTCAAGAGTTCTCTGAAAAGCGTTTCGAGTATTAGTGGTCAATTATTCGGCCGCTTTGCTGCATTAATAGCATCGAATTATTAGTGATCAGGAATGTTCTAAAGCAATTTGCTCTAAATTTTGTTTTTCTTTAAAGAATACGTAATAGCATCTTATTTTCTAAACTAATCCAAAAAAAGACACAATTTTGAGTAACACTCTAGTTGCTATAAGTATGGATACTTCAATTTCAAATTAATGAAGCAAAAAGATCATTACAACCATTTGATGAATTTTTTGAAAAAATGGTTGATAATAATTAGTTTTTTTTCTGATAAATTCTCACAGAGATCTATGAGATCCCTCAATTGAAACTTGAACTTTCGCTGAATTGATTTGTTTATGTTCCGTAGTTGCTTTCACTGTTTTTCGTTCCAACCCTCCAAATTAATACGGGATTGAAAACGTTATTTTTCGTTTTTACTTTTCTTTTCTTTACTTTTTTTCTTTTCTGTAATCAAGATGTGGTGATGTAGTTGTTTGTGGAATATTATTGAGAAATAAAGTGGCGCAGAAACGACTCCCGAGTTTCTGAAATGTTATTTTGATTTTTTTTGAAAAATGTTTTCTCTTCTCTTCTTTCCTTTAACTTTAATTTCCGTACATTTCGCTTATGAACAAGGTATATATATATATATATATATATATATATATATATATATATACTGCAAAAAAAACTATCACAAAATGCTCTTAGAAAATTGCTGATAAAAATTCAATAGTTTCTTTATTTGCAAACTAGAAAAGAGGAATAAAATTGAGCAAGCAAGGCCTTAGTAAAATTTTGTGAGATCAAGCAAAATAACATGATAAACAAGAGCGATAAATTCTGCTTATGTTTTAAATTTCTAACAAGGAGGCTCGCAAATGTGCGTTTGTACATGATGTTCTGACCCGAGTTCATCAACAATTTTGAATTATTTGTCAACCAAGAAGAAATAATTGA
This sequence comes from Convolutriloba macropyga, assembly GCF_964194025.1. NCBI lineage: Eukaryota > Metazoa > Xenacoelomorpha > Acoela > Convolutidae > Convolutriloba > Convolutriloba macropyga. The sequence goes on along the minus strand of NC_134478.1, from coordinate 15,195,314 downwards.
AAATAGATTTAAGTTTAGGTTTAACAAAATCGTTAAACACCCAAACTACTAATTGAATTGCGTAATGCGATGCCTCATTACAGCGCTAACGAGATCTGCCATTGAGAAGACTACACAAAAATAGACAAAATAAGCAAAAACAAAAATTGCACGGCGAAAATTGGAATCTAAATTTAGAAGCACCTAGTAACTATGGCAAAATGCAGTCAAACAAAACTTCAATTACACAAACTTATTTTTTCTTAGCTAAATAGCAGAAAACTATTTTATTAATCAAACGTCTTATAAAATAATTATATTTTAACGAAATCTTTGTTGATATTTTTTATCAAAAATTATTGTGAAGCCTATGAGATCTGTCTTTGGTTGGACTGAGACATAGAAACGGAATCAAGATGTAAAAGACCCAAAAAATTTACAAACAATTTGTGAAAATACATCACAAATGTTTTATGCTATTAAAATCCTTAGCCATTATCTGAATATTGTTTATTACTTAAATTGTTGTTTATACTAATTCAGCGAAAATGATACTGAAAGGTTGAATAAATATACCTGACATTGAAAATCATTGGGATCTATTATAATGCAACTGTGCTAAAAGAAGGGAAAAAATTTCCAATATTTACCACTCAGAAAGCCTTTGTGAAAACGCAATTTTTCAACAAACAAAACATCAGTTGCGGCATAAAGTCGATAGAAATGTTGGTTTTTGAGATAAAAGGAATTAGATGGGACTCTCAATGATGATATTAAATTACAAATTGACTAAAAGAACAACAAAAAATGAAAAATTTAAAGAAGAAGTCAATGAATCATATCAGAAACTTTAAGCTAGTCGCTATAAACTGATTGAATTGAGCAAAATTATCAATTATATCCTCAATTAGAACTATATGCGACTTCACATTTTCTTAAGACTACATAAAAAATAAAAAAACAGCAAGTTTGAAAACAAAGGTGAGAGAGAAAAGTTTCGAGCAATTAAAATTGTACTTTTCAAGAAAAAAACTGTTTTCAATCAATTTTTCAACCGCACAGGGACTCTTTTTTTTAAAACAATATGACTTCCAAAAATCAACAAATTTGAACAATTGCAAAATTTTAAAATTGCAAAATCTTTGACAAAACCCGTAGAATCAACGGCATTAAATTCGATAAATTTCAACGGAAGTTAATAAATACGCTAAGTTATGCCTCGAAGGGAAGTAAACGATAGTTGTCGTTCATAGCAGTAAACTGTACGCTTTTCCCTGAAAACTTTATTTTTGATACATTGAACACTTTTTTTTAGCCAAAGGGAATTATCAGTTTCAAGATAATGTGATAGGTAACCAAAATTGTGAAAAAATATCTGAAAATTAAGTAAAGTAAAAGAAAAATCGTGGCTTCGAAGTCATTAAACAGATAGTTAGAAGATATAAATAACCACTGAGCAGAAAAATTGGGGTTGAACCAAAAAAGCAAGGGGCCCTGTCATTACTGAGACTTCTTTACAGGTCACAAAAATAAGTTTAAGATCGATTAATGTTCAAAAAAAAGCATCCAAAAATTATTTTCAATGTCTTAACAGCCATAAGCTGTCCACTCAAAGCACTAGATAGGTTCACTTAAGCCTATGGCACTTTCAGTGAATGAGTTTATGCCGTAAAAAAATTAGTAAAATAACACTATAATAATTTAGTAAAATCGGAAAAAGAACATTAAAATTGCACAAAAAATTCCAAAAACTCAGAGTTGAAGCCAAAAAACATTAGTGATTCCTTCGAAACGAGTTTTTCGTTCAATGGGTATCATTTGACTGCAAATTAGTTTTGTTATTGATTGAACTATGATATGAAAAGTGGTTAGTCTCTAAATGACTTTAAAAAACAGACATAAGAAATATTTTCTTTAAAAAAGCAGCTCTTAAGAAGAATTCACTTTTTTTTTATAATAAACTTACCTCTGAGCTCTAAGACCAGAACTAGCTTTTTATTGCCTTTCGTCTGTTAGGAACACAAAATTGTATAATTTTGTAGCGTGAAAGGTAATTTTGGAATAAAAGTTTTATAGAAAAAAATCTTAATTCGAACAAAATTACACTAAATTTGAACAAAATCATGCCAAATATTCCGTGTTCACACAAAAATTTTAAACCTCAATAACTCCTCAAAAAAACAAAATTTAAAAGTTTTAGTTTTGATTTCTACGCTGGACGGGCTTTTCAATGATACCACTCACATTTCTCTACGATGAATATATCGATCGGCCAAAATTGACTGAACTAAAAAAACCCACTTAATTATATAGTTTCTCCCCACCCCGCCACCACAAGTGGCGTCGGAACAATAGCGCTTTGGAAAGTAATTACTTATACTATACAATGAATTGTTCGTAATAGAAAAGCTGTAAATGTCGTTTCTCTTTAGTTTAGGTAAAAATAGTAGTGAATGTCTGTTTCATAAATATCAGTTAGTAGCCTTTTTATTTGAACAATTTAGTTGATCTGTTTTTAAGAAAACATCAATGAGGTTTTTGATAGTTGGCCAGAAGACTTGGAAACAAAAAAATCAATGGTTTGTTTTTCTATAAAGCTATCATTTTAGTTAGAGGTGAAATTTCTCTGGAAAAGCCCTTGAAAACGGTTTGATTTTTCACATTTTTGGTTTCTATCGCCCGCACAAAAATTAAAACAGTTCATAATAATTTCACCATCAACAAATGTGTTTCGGTTAAAAGAAGAACCGTGATAGTGATGACCAACATTATTCATAAGTTCAAAAAAATTAGGACGCGCTCAATACGATAGCGCGCAATTTACAGCCCATTGCTATTTGTTTAGTTTGAATAGTAATAGTATAAAACTCTGTTCCTTATTAGAGAATTTCATGAGCAAGCAAAGATGGGTTAAGCAGCTATCTAGAGATAAAAAAAAATGACTGATTTCATTTTAATTCATGCAAGAAGCAACAGCCTTTAACCTACAAAAATTGATTTTGCGTACCCAAAAAGTTCAGTTCAACTGCTGATTAAATTGTCGATTGCAGAAACAATTTGGAGCTCAAATATGTCAGAATCAATACTAAAAAAATATTATCAGATTGTTCCGATTCAAAAAGTGTTCACCAGTTTAAGAGTCTTTTTGTTCGAACAGTTAAATTGTCCAAAATGGCGAGTTCATGATGTGAAGCAAACTAAAAAGTTGCCTTGAAGTAAATTAAATCGTCTGCTGATTTGCAACGAAAACTTTCATTTGCATCAGCTGAAAAGCAACAAGTAAGAGATCTAGCATATTCAAGGTGCTAACTCTTAATCTGTTCAAGGCAGCGGAATAGAAAAACAGTTGTTTATTTCTCCAAGCAAACATTTGAGGGAGGATAAACCGTACTCAAATTTGATAAACCCACAGATGTATACTAAACGAAAAACTCAAGAAAAAGTAATTCCAAAAGGAACTCTCTTCCAAAGAATAGTTGTTAACTAAAATCCAATTATGTTCGTTCTCTAAGAATTGGACGACATAAATGCACAACTAGTGGTACGCATGCTGGGATGATCAAACTGGTTACGAGCAGGAGAGCGGAGTTATAAAGAGCCGACGTTAGAAGGCGCCGAAAACTTACTTGATTTTAAAAGAGCCGAAAGCAAAAAGTTGCCTTTAATCATCCTGAATTGTTATTTGAATACCAAGAAAAGTACTTCAGTGAGTTAATTGGTCTCATGTTTTTTTCTGATAGTTTCATATTAAGTCCCATAAACCGCTTAGGCATGGCCATGGCCCGCGATAATTTCATGATAATTATCTATTAATTCGTTTTCAGTTTCTTTTACTAGAAAATATTAAAATTTCATTTCTCAAATACTAGGTTGTGATTGGTTGAGAACTTGGTGGTCTCATTTCAGAAAGCAATTTATTTAGCTGCAAAATTTATCTTTACTTATCGACTAATAATTTAAATAAATTTTCGGCTCTTTCAATCGACTCTTTTCAACTCGGATCTCTTAAAATTCACCGATCAATGTTTAAGTTTTCCGGAACTTATGTTTTTTGGAAGCCGACAGACCAGATCAATATGTTCAAACGCGCATCTCTCATCTCCTTTTATGTTTTTAATAAGATATTTCTTGTTACACGCGTCATAGCTGCTAACCAACTTTTTGACCAATTGCTCAAAAACGCTTGAAAGTAACTCAATTACTTGAAAGTAGCTTGATTTTGATTTCATAACCAATAAAATGATGTTGAATAATTATTTAGCAAACCGATGCATAACTATTTTAAATCAAAAGGAAAGCCAAAAACTTAGGCACTTTGAAATCCTTTTAAACACAATAGTGCTTGAACTGGTTCACACAATTTGTTTACTTTTTCCAAAAATGTTGAAAAGCCGCTGGACAATTTCATCACATTTTTGGATTGTGGTGAACGTCTGAAAGGAAACAATTCTTCATCTCGCAAGTTTAAACCATAACCATAAAATCACTGTAGTTAACACGGTAAAAAATTGAGATTTGTTAGAAATTTGAATACGTTTAAAAAAGAAGTAGCGCAAATCATCACTAAGTAGCATCAAATTCCCACTAATTTATTTGCCATATTGTTCAGATTGCTCACTATCAAATTGCTTACGCATAATTTTTTACAAATCAAAGAATTTGAATTTTATTGGGGCGCTGTATTTTTTTAAGATCTGTTCACACATTTTCATGATTTTTGAAGTCAAATTGGAGTAGTGATTTTGGTCACGCCGAAACAAGAAATGGAGCGAAAAAGCGAGTGGTTTTGCGGCGTGAAACTTTTTTGCTCTAAATTTAAAGTAGAGTGAGAAAACGGTGTTTGGCCAAAAATTCGCTTTCTCGCTAGTGGTTTTTTGTTCACATGCGGCAATTTCACTTTGATTTTTTACTGTTTTTTCAATTTTTTTGATCAAATTTTTTTCTAAAAGTTTTTCCCAATCCATTCATAGTTCATTCTAGGCCTAGTTTTTTGTTTGAACCAAATTTCTCTTTCGCTAGTGGTTTTTTTTCACATGCGGCATTTTGACATTGATTTTGTTTTTTTTTTAAAAAACTTTAGTCTGATTTAGAAATGGTTTTCCCATTTCACTGCTAGTACTTTCTAGGTCTAGTTTTTTGTTTAGTCAATGAAAATTCTCTGAATTGTACATCAGGACTTGTCCTGCTATGTTTTTTTTATTTTCACAGTGATTGGCCTTGGTTGGTCATGATTTCCTAATTTCTGTTATTCCCACAAAAACTCACTCTGAAAGTTGACTGGGTAAAATTATCTGCATTATCTGCAAAGACGCGTAATAACAGCCAACATTAACTGTAAAACAAAAATTAAAAAAGGTGTTTACAATATACCTAGAATAAATTACCAAATTAGAATTAACTGTTTAGATCAGATATGTACATTCTTACACGGGAGAGAAATGAGGACCATCACTCTAATTATAGTAAATTTTTTCCCACGAAGTGTAGGTAAAGCTCAATTATAACAATTGTTTTCAAAACTTCATCTATTTTTGGGAAATTTCCCCGAAAAATCTTCGCAAAAAAAAATTGAAGAGGGTATAGGTGCAAATACAAATTAGAGTGGAGGTAAACTAAAACCTAAAATTGTAGGTTGTGGAAAATGCTTGCACGTTATTTCTAGACGAGACGCCATCAAAAAAGAATCTACTTGAAACTTTGTGATCTCTACCTTAACTTTATTGTTCCGACTCACGTTAGTGGGGGAGGAACTATACACTCAACCGGGTTTGTCAAGCGTAGAATTTGAAATTAAAAAGATTTTTTTACCCAAGAGGTTACGGAGGTTCAAGGTTTTTGTGAATTTTAGGCTCACTTCCGTTGTTCTGTTAACATTTTTCGGAATTTTGAATTAAAATTTTGATCAATTTTTGCTAAAATATGACAAAAATTGTTAACAATGGTCTCCTTAGTTTTACGTTTACAGATTGAAGAGAGTTCATCAATAGTTTGAAGTAGCTGCTTTACAAAATTTTTAGCTGTATTTTTTAAAACTCAGCAATTTTTTTTAATGTTATTCTAATAAAAAAACATCTAATTGTTCCAGTTTGTCCAGTTTGATAGGTGGTGAAAGCATGAAAAATGCTGACAAAATCTTCGTTTATTCGGATTTGATCTAATTACTTTACCAGTTCTTATGAAATTTTTCTGGGATTAACTTATTTTGGGGTTTTTTGCAAGTTTAAACCAACAAAAATAAGAAATGCGTAGTTTTAATTTTCATATATTAAGATTTTCGTTTATCAAAACTATTACACAAGTTTAAATGCAATAGAGTGTTTTAAAAGCTGCGCAGCAATAGCCAGGCCAGTTTCAGTCTCATTTCGATTAATTTAAAGGTTCAATTATTGACTTCTTTTTCATTTAAATGTCCAATTATGTTCAAATAAGGTCTATTGAAACAATATTGTGTTTATGAGTAAAGTTCATGGTTTTTATGGCTCCGACAAATATTTCGTGAGTTTTACCGGCATTTGATAACCTTTTTGTTGTCTTATGACCAGATCTAAATAATAAAATGTCTAATTCGGTATTGCTGGAGCAATTAAAAAGTATCTAATGCTTTCAGTTGATACATAATGGTTTATGGCAAAATAACTCAGAAAGTATCCAAAGTTCATCACTTATTATTTTACTTACTGACATTTTAGTCAACTGAGCCGTTTCGGTATCATTTGGAACAATTTGTTTGTAATAGTGAAGCAGCAACATCAAGATCAGTTACAATCTAGTTGTTGATTTTATTTGTTTAAAAACTAATCGGGTTGTAATGGAGTGCTGCATATATTTTTTAAAATACCTCTGCCTTTTTTGTTTTAGTTGCACACCAGAGTAATTTCCAATCGAATCTCAATTATTGACCAGACAAAAAAACATACAAGGAAAAGCCAATGAGCAGGCATAATAACTGTAGCCGAAAGCATGCGGTTTCTTGGTTTAGCACAATTAGCCAAAATTGCTCATGAAGAATTAAGTTCTTAGTGTTTTCGGTGTTGAAGTGTAGTCTTTTGACTTAGTCTCACAATTGACCTGTTCAATTGGCTTCCTAAGCAGTGACAAGTTAAAAAATGTTCCATTTTAAAGTTGAACTTTAGGGTTCATATGCATTACGATTTTAATCAATTTCAATCTTTTTTCTGCAAATTTGCAGCCTAGTTCTAGCAAACAGAGAAGTCACAATTTGCGAATTGAATCAAGATGTAGTCTTTATTGCTGTGTTGTTTTTCAATACTGGTTTTTATGCATATATAATACAAGTTTTCATAAAATTTTTAACTTTCTTTTGACACTTTCCATTGATGCTTTCCTTTGCTATCTTGTCCGATCATCGCAAAAGTGGCACATTAAAGAAAAGTCGCATATCACATTTTTGGAGCTGAAAAAGACTGCTATTGATTATGTTCCAAAAGATTGATTGTTTCTTATATATTGCGAATAGATTTTGTAGATTTTGTTCTTTTTGGCTGCGACATCTTTTACTCGCAAAACTGAACTGTTTTTGATTTTTGCCTGTATTTGCACTTTTTGTAGTATTATGACCTCACAAATAACGACAAGTCTCAACGTTTTTTTTGAATATTAAGATTTTCGTTTATCAAAACTATTACACAAGTTTAAAAGCAATAGAGTGTTTTAAAAGCTGCGCAGCAATAGCCAGGCCAGTTTCAGTCTCCTTGTTGTTCACTGCAATGATAAAAGATTTTGATTGTATTTTGGGACTCATTTTTAAAAAATTTTTGAAATATTTTTTATTCCAATCCACAGTCTTTTTTCATTCAGAGGTTCAATTATTGACTTCTTTTTCATTTAAAGGTCCATTTATGTTCAAATAAAGTCTAATGAAACAATATTGTGTTTTATGAGTAAAGTTCATGGTTTTTATGGCTCGACAAATATTTCGTAAAGTCATGAGTTTTACCGGCATTCGATAACCTTTTTGTTGTCTTATGACCAGATCTAAATAATCAAATGTCTAATTCGGTATTGCTGGAGCTATTAAAAAGTATCTAATGCTTTCAGTTGATACATAATGGTTTTTGGCAAAACTACTCAAAAAGTATCCAAAGTTCATCACTTATTATTTTACATATTGACATTTCAGTCAACTGAGCCGTTTCGGTATCATTTGGAACAATTTGTTTGTAATAGTGAAGCAGCAACAACACGACAAGTTACAATCTACTTGTTGATTTTATTTGTTTAAAAATTAATCGGATTGTAATGGGGTGCTGATATATTTTTTAAAATACCTTTGCCTTTTTGGTTTTAGTTGCACACCAGTGTAATTTCCAATCGAGTCTCAATTATTGACCAGACAAAAAAACATACAAGGAAAAGCCAATGAGCAGGCATAATAACTGTAGCCGAAAGCATGCGGTTTTTTGGTTTAACACAATTTGCAAAAAATTGCTCATGAAGATTTAAGTTCCTAGTGTTTTCGGTGTTGAAGTGTAGTCTTTTGACTTAGTCTCACAATTGACCTGTTCAATTGGCTTCCTAAGCAGTGACAAGTTAAAAAATGTCCCATTTTAAAGTTGAACTTTAGGGTTCATATGCATTATGATTTTAATCAATTTCAATCTTTTTTCTGCACTTTTGCAGCCTAGTTCTAGCAAACAGAGAAGTTACAAATTGCGAACTGAATCAAGATGTAGTCTTTATTGCTGTGTTTTTGTTAAAAATGGTTTTTATGCATATATAATACAAGTTTTCATAAAATTTTTATTTTTCTTTTGACACTTTCCATTGATGCTTTCCTTTGCTATCTTGTCCGATCATCACAAAAATGGCACATTAAAGAAAAGTCGCATATCACATTTTTGTAGCTGAAAAAAAGTGCAATTGATTATGTTCCAAAAGATTGATTGTTTCTTATATAGTGCGAATAGATTTTGTTCTTTTTGGCTGCGACATCTTTTCCTCGCAAAACTGAACTGTTTTTGATTTTTGCGCATTTGCACTTTTTGTAGTATTATGACCTCACAATTAACGACAAGTCTCAACTTTTTTTAATGAATATTCTCAGCGAAGCCAATGAATGATTTCAGTTGATAGCTAATTGCTTTCATGACTTTGAATTTAATTGTTCTCAAAAAGTGTAAACGTATTTTCTAATTTTGCCCTTTCTTTTTTGTCTATTTGCTGACTATTCTCAATGAAGACGGGTCTTATATTTTATTTGGTGAAATGCGAGTCAATTGGTTTAGTTTACATTTTATCTGATGCTATTTTGACTTTTTGATTAAGTTTTCTAAGAAAAAATTGAGACATTGAGTTTTGGTCGGAAGTAATACTTGTTTTTTACTTAGTTAGCTTGTTTGTCCTGTGACTTACTCTCCTTAATCGCAGGTATCATCGGCCCTCTAATGAGTTACTGTTTCATTTGAAGTCGAGAGCTACAAGCGATTTTTGAATTTAATTGAATAGACGTTATTTTTGAGAAGTGATCATTTGAGTTTTGTATCTCTTCCTCAGTTGGTGGACAATTAAGTCAAAAATTTGGTTGAGCGGGGCCGGAAAATTGCGTGCGAACGCAGATTATCGAGCCTCCTTGTTTGTACTTTATAATCAATATATCTGTAATTTCGGGAGCAAATGTCAAGACAATGGATTAGAGGTCAATGGATCCAATTTCTAAAGAGGGATTCCTTTAAAAATTAACTGACTATTTTGTCTAGCAAACAATGGCTGCCTTCACAATTGCAGAGGATTGTTTCACCTTCATTTGCTTCATAATATGATCTGCAGCTGTGTTTGTGGCAAATAGAACTTGATGCGGTTTTCATAATCTGAATATCAACAAGGTATTATTAACAGTACATTTTCGAAAAGTGGCAACATGGAAACAGCATTTTTAGCTAACGCAAGATTGAATAATTTAGCAAGTGTTTTTCTCCATCTTCAGTCTTTTTACTCGTAATATTTTTTCAAACAAAATCGTTTTGAAAAACTGATTCTTGAATTAACTGCCAGCATCAGACTCAACAATTACAACTGAGGATCCGAGGAGCGAGAACACTCGTGTATTTTGACAGAACCAATTTATTGCATTAACGTTAAGACGTGAAAGTTAATTTTATCGCATTTTTTTGCTAAATTTATACGCTAAAACCTTGAGAAGTTTTAAAAAAATAATTTGAAGACTTGAATTTGGCACGGTATTGGTAACTTCTAATGTTGGACGCCCGATTCAATTTAACAAACTATGATCGATTATTCTTCTAAATGAGTTTAAATAGCGAATACACCGCATGATATATGAAAAAATTGTTACTTTCGAAATTTGTTCGCTTTCGAAATTTAAAGCCTCCTTTTCCCGTGAAAACTTTATTTTAAATAGTTGTTTCTGACTAGTAAAATATAAATAACCAATTAGACTGAGCAAATATGTGTGATAAAAAGACAGGTGAGAAAGTTTTTTTCTCTTCAGTGGGAAAAGGAAACTACAATTTTCAGTCACAATGAGGCACTATTTTGCAGAGGGGTAAACGAAGCAGGCAGTACTGGTTCATGGCTTGTGACAGTAGCATGAAGGATCGACGGGTACTTCTGATTGCTCTTTTGGATCGTCCAATCGATACAACAGACCAGCTTTGTACCTGTAAATAATTTACCATTAAAAAGCGGTATTTTTGGCCCCATCTGCGTGTACGTATAACTTTTAATCCACCCAGAGCGCGTATACTATAATTTTAACCATAGAGGAGTTAGAATTTTATATATTTATGTAAATAATGCTAAGATATTTTACTAAAAGTGTTTTTGAACTTCTTTCAAGGTGTAATGAGTCAAGTATGTAATAAATTTGATCAATCTAGTGTTAAACTGATCTTATGATCTGCATCCTAAATTGATACCTAAAAGGTTTGATTTCGCTAAGCCTATCATTAGTTGCACCACGTTCGTTTCTTGAGGACTCTTGATAAAACTCCTCGAACTTTTGAATTAGATCAAGGATACTCAGAAATATTATGTCTACCTCGATCGGTTTCAGAAAATTAAAGACTTTAATTAATCAAAACTCCAGTCCCTCAAAAATATATTTTAAGGCAAATGCGTAAATAGGATAATGAGGTTCTAAACTCGCCCAGTTGCAGATATATATAGTTGTAAAGAGCTACTCATTTATTGGTTCCAAATGAAAACAATCATGTGAGGTTTTCAGAATGATCGAACGATTATATCACAACATCCGTCAAATTGTGACAAATTTCAGTAGTCGAGTCAATAGACAAATAAATACATTTTATTTTCTTCAGGAATCTGTACGTTGTTGATTGAACGAAAGAATGCGCTCAATTAGTTTTTTGGCAGTGTCACTGTGCGATCATGACGAGTTAGTAATATTAGTAGTCACAGATTTAAGTTTGGCCCACGGTTTTCAGAACCACTAATTCTGTTTACTGGTGCCAGTGTCAAGCCTTCAGAAAAAATGGTTTTTCATTTTATTACAGTTTTTACAGTTGCCTATTAGCTGCCGTGTTCAGGATTTCTGCATATTGTAGTAGTCATCAAACAGTTTCCAGTATATGTCTGGTTGCTACTCTTTTTACTCACTAGTCATGGCTCTACAATAAGAATTTCTCTGACAAAGTTTGTCAGCCGCTTCGCTCTTATGTAGAATTTACTGACAGTAATTTGTAGTCAATTTTTCGGCACTCTCAATACTCCTCGTGTTCGTTATAGAAATAGTACTCTTCGAGTACTATTTCTGTATAGGTAGGATAAGATGTATGAGTTGGGATCACTTTTTACCTTCATGATTGATTCCAAAAAACACAATTCAGCCCAAGATAGTAGTTGATTGCAGGCTGTTCTAGTTGTTTCAGTCCCTCTCTATATGTCTTTTCGCTGCCCATTATCAATTTCTTGGCCCATTTTGCACAAGTCGAAGCTCTTTCTGCTGACTAGAGCCCAAGCTTAGGATCCATACACCAGGGTTGGGACGACGTAGCCAACATGTGCACTCAGGCTCGTTTTGAGCGTGCGTGAATTTTAAAAGTTTCTCTTTATCTGGTGAAGCGCTGATGATGTGGCCTTCTTAGTTTGTTGGTGGCAATCGCTATTCCAGTTCAGGCTGCTTGTAGGAAACGAACCAACGTTTTTCTGCTTTGGCGGACATGCTACTAGTTTTGTGCTCATGGACGCTTGCAGTTTACACTTGAGGTTTAGCAGGTTGAATTTTCAAACATTCAGAAATATTTGGTTTTCTTCGCACCAGTTCAATGGTTTTCATATAGGCCTCAATTTCCTGTTCCGAGCGTGCTAAGATCTTAAAATCACCCACATAGCCAAAATTATTGCACTCTTTCAATCTTTCTGGAGTGTCCTTAATATAGACCAAGAACATCTGAGAGCCTAGAATGTATCCTTGCAGAACTCCGCTTGTTACATTACTGTCGTCAAATTTCAGACCAGAGATAGAGACTTACTAATCTCTATTCGAGAGATAACACGGAAACAATTTCAGTCAACTTCCTCCTAGACCTGAGTCTGCCAATTTTAGCTGCTTGAATTCAGAACAGCTTGTCTGCTTTCTTTAGCCAATGTTTTGAACCTCGAAATTTAGATCTTGGCGAGTACCATGTTAATAAAATACAAGGTAATACTTCTTCAATGCGATAACGAGCATCAATTACAGCCAGCATAAAAAGAATATCGTGATGTTCCTGGTACATTGAAATCAACAATTTCAGTTCATCTAGACGCTATTTATAACGTTTGTAACCGTTACATTAAGTCACTGTCTTCTGTATGCTGCTTGATACCTAGGGCAAAACAGATACTACGTATCCTACTCAGTCTTTGCGTTTTGAGAGAACTGTTGACCTCTTAGAGAAGTTTTCACGCCTTGCTGATTCTTCTCGCACAGCTTTCGGTTCAGGACAAACCCCGAGATCTTTTGGACGAGCAACCAGTTGAATCGAGTTTTTCCTGGGGTGTTGCATTTCACCTTCGATGTAAAGGATCTTGCTTTTATCATTGTTTAGAGATATCTGATTGTGCGAAGACCACTCCTTGATGGTGTAAAGTTCAATTTCACGAATTATGCATTGAAGTATATGTATATAAAGTATTTTCTGTTTAGGCCCCTCAACTTAGTTCGTATATCTTTCGCGCCCCCAGGCGAACGTGCTTAAATAGAAAAGTGCTAAAATCTCATGAATTGTAAGCGGACGTCATAAAAAACACTGCCGGCGGAAACAGAACAGATCCAAATTCGCATCTGTAGGATAGGCTTTTTTACCTTTGACGACCAACTCATCTGGTGTGTGTTGTCATTTCTCATTAACAAATTTGGGTTTGAACCTTTGGGTTTTTATCATAGAAGCCTCTTATTAGGGTATATTTAAGATAAGGGGGTTGGGATCTTTTCCGTTTGTGCCCCCCAGCTTAGTGGGCGCATATTATTTGCACCCCCCAGACGCACGTGCAATATATTTACATAATGATTTACTATGTAATGGCACGTGCTTTGCAACTGGGGGGCGCATAACGTACTGGGGGGGGGGGGGGGGGGGGCACAAACGGAAAAGATCCGGGGGTTGTAACCGGGGGCGTTTTATGACCACTAAGTGGGAGAGGGGTATAATGATAAAGACTCGAAAATTTTGTGAGCACCAATATCGAGTCGATCTGTGCTTCAATTCGGCTAAATTTTGCAAGTATTTTCCATTATACCCCCCCAGGCGCACGTATACGGCCAAAATAAGGCGCGTGCAAATATTATACACCTCAAAAGCTGGGGGAGGGGGTGGGGACAGAAGAGGTAGCTATCCCAAATTTTTCATTGATCTTTTCCGTTTGTGCCCCCCCCCCCCCCCCCCCACCCAGTACGTTATGCGCCCCCCCAGTTACAGAGCACGTGCCATTATATAGTAAATCATTATGTTAAAATATGGCACGTGCGTCTGGGGGGCGCAAATAATATGCGCCCACTAAGCTGGGGGGGCACAAACGGAAAAGATCCTTTTTCATTGAGAAAGAAGGGGCGAAATAAAACTAGGATCACTTTTTCTCTTGCAGACTTTTCAAATATGGAAGGAAAGCTCCTCACAAATAAAATCAACCTACACGTGGATTATTCACCGAATAAATCTAATTACCTTGAAAATGGATCGTGCAAGGGTGGCCTCAGTGCTTCGCATCTCCGTACAACGTACGGCCGCTTACTTTCTACTCTCTCTTGCCACTCAATTTCGTTTAAGCGTTCCCTCTTCTCCAGGAAAAGTGTCGTATTGTGCGGGCCCTGTGCATTGGGAATACCAGATGCGACAGCGTTCTAAAGAGTGAAACAATTCTCAAAGTATTAATCTAACAACAGCTTAGCATCTGATTTCGATAAGTAAAAAAGTAAGGTGCATCAAATTATTGCGAAGAGTGATATTGATGGCGACTATAAAATGAGAATGAAGAGGGCGATCAAAATAGGTTTTGAATCTTATGAGCTAGAAGTACTATACCGCCAATGCCATAACAAAAAATTATAATCTCACACAGAGATTAATTTTTTACCTTCAGTATAAGCTCACGGTTTTTCATGTCATGTCTCCACTCAGGCTCATAAATTCTTGGTATCAGTGGGTGACTTTGAGAGAACTTGGGTAAACTGAAAAAGTTATCACATTAAGTATCTTAAACTAATATCAAAATAAAATGAAAGCAAAAGTTATATTAAAATTGGCTAACCTTTGGTCATAAGGGCTCTTTCCGAATTTTGCTTCAGACTTCATGGTTGCTAAATTATTTTGTGAAGTATAAAAGGTGCACGTCTAAGTTTATTACGGTTTAAATTCTCTATCCTGACTGGAAACTCAAAAATTAGAATTCATTAGAAAAATTAGATCCAAATTTTCAAAGCACTCATGCGCCTTGAATTCTCTAAATGGGCACAAAACACAGGAGAATAATTGCAAAGTTCTATGCCAATGGACTGCACAATAATATTTGTTGTATGGAAGGTTGTTATCAATGGGAGGAAAACTTATGTGTGTGCAGATTTTGCGAAAGAACTATTTTATCAACAGACCATATTCTTTATTGTAGTCACTTTTTAAATTTGACACCTTTACAGAAGTTCTATAAACTCTTAGACAGTTAAATTTAATGCTCATTTCTGAATCTGTAAATAATTTGGACAATTTGTCAGTGTGATCTGATGTTTAATTCAATCTTCTTCTTCTTCTTCCTAAATGGGCACAAAAGCTCAACCATGTTTTCAAGTCGATTCAAACCTTAATAAGACACTCAACTTGCGGAAAACCAGCTTCAATTCCGCGCATCGTCTGTTCAATTCAATTGTTTTCAGGCAGCAACCTATAGCCTCAACATTTACACCGACGATCTATTCGAAATATAGATAAAGAAACACTACCGTAAAATTGAAGGAATTTTTTGGAAAGGCTGGTGCAGAGTGAGTAAGTACACTTTGACAAGAAAATTGAAGTTCTTTGACCAGCATGGGCCGAAAGATTGTCTGCCCAAACACAGAAGAGTGATCGCACTGTTCTATGAAATCTGTCTGCACGAGTATTTCTGCTGCAGTGGGAGGAAAACTTGCGCGTCTGCAGGTTTTGTGAAAAAACTGTTTTATCTGATGATCATATACATTGCGCTTCATTTTTAAAACTGTCA
This sequence comes from Convolutriloba macropyga, assembly GCF_964194025.1. Lineage (NCBI taxonomy): Eukaryota > Metazoa > Xenacoelomorpha > Acoela > Convolutidae > Convolutriloba > Convolutriloba macropyga. The sequence goes on along the minus strand of NC_134478.1, from coordinate 15,179,663 downwards.
CTGCTTCAAATTTTTTATAAACTCATAAATTGAACTTTTCAATTACACTCTATAAATAATTGACATTGAAAATATCATTTTTAAATTTGTCAGTGGTATTTGACATTCAAAATTCGTCATCTCAACCATGCTTTTGATGGTCGTGAGAGGAGAGTGCACCTCATGGGCAGAAAATATTTTTAAAAACTACGGCGTCGAAACAATTGAGATATTATTCTCAGTAAAAACACTATATAGAAAAAGAAACTTGCTTGCTTCATTGAATACGAAAAAGCATTCGACATCATAGTCGTTTCTCAAGGTCAAATATTGAAATACCTGATGATTGATTTTTTTCTTAATTGTTTTTATAATTGAAAAATTGTTTTTCAGCTTTAACAAAATTGGCATTCTTTTTAAAGCTGAATTACTGTTAGTTAAGTTTCAATTCAGTTTTGCGCCCTGAGTTTTACACATTTTACATCGATTCTGAAACACTTGATTGCAAATGTTCGTTCATATTGCCGCTGTTTCATCACCACGCCATTGTTGCAACAAATATGCGGATGAAACCTGCTTTTCTGACTGCGTGGAGTTTTTTTGTTAGAAAATACCAACAAAAATTCATTACGGAAGAATACTTTTGTCTGTATGGAATTTACTAACAAAGTTTCACAAGTAACATCCACTTTTGTGGAAATCCGTAGCCAAATCAGCACTTGGTCATTTCAGATGTATTATTATATAGCTAGTAATAGTTCTGCCTAATTATTAGCAATCTTTCTTATCGATGCTAACTCGACACTTTATAATTTTTGTGTTGAGGTTGCCGAAGCTCTGGGGAACAACAAAATTAAAAATGGTGAAAAAGACAGCATTGTTAGAACGGGTCATGCTGATGTCAAAAACGAAAAGAGCTAAAATCATTACTTCACCAATTCCAGGCAAAGCAGCATATTCCATATTAGCGCGAGATAATGTGTCAATACTCGATTTTATCTTGTGTAATACCCACATTGATTTTTCATGTTAGTGTTGTGTGTCAATAAAAGAACCATATTTCAATAGTTTGGGCTCAATATTTAGGCAAGTTTTTTATGGTAGTCTTTCTGTTTTGCAGATTTTACTGCTTTTTTGGTTTTACCTCATTTGGATTTTACTGCATACTTCCAAATAATTAACAGCTGTTTTTGCAGACTGATTCAGAAAGTGAATATTTTTTTCAGTACTGTAATCTTTACACAACATTTTAGACAAAAGTGGGTGCACAGAAAGCAATCAGCCAAGTTATCGCCTGAAAAATGTCTCACATGTCTAACATGAGTTTAATTGATCTCGAATGAAAGGCGGTTTCCTCCTCCGTTGTTTTATCACACGTTAGGGGGCGTATTTCAGTATATTGACATAAATCAGTTTTGCGCTCAGTTTTTGTGCCAAACGTGGCAACATCGCTGTCTAACATGCTTCAGAGTTGAAAATCATGTACAGAAGAATTGAACTAAACATACAAATTTTACTAGCAAAAATGACACGAATGAATGAAATGTCATGAACTCAACAATCAATGTTAACAGTGGAATTGATCTAAAATGGAAAAATATAACAGCAAGTGTATCACGAATGAGTGATACATAAATCAGAGACAACAAAATTGAAATTACATTAAATTAAATTAAACTAAATTGTGTGTGGAATTTTTGAAGTCTTTTAAATTTGGCTTTCTGCATCGAAAACACTCATGCTGACTTTTCGTTCATACTCACCATACTTATACTCATTGTCCGGAGGGGAGTTTGAGATTGCTCGAATTCGCAGGTCAGGTGGACTGACCACTGGTAATTCGAAAAATGTCTCATCAATTGGGGGTTGTGAAGCCTCCTCTTGAATGTTTGCCTCCGTGACGGGATTAGTTGTTCGTGGGCGTTTAGGAATTGGTGCAGCATCCTGATCACTCACCGAACAAACCGAACTTTCAAACCCGTTACGTTTTCCTTTTGATTTTCATGGGCTTGAAGTTGATGAAGCAGCCGAATTATTGGGAGTCACGGAAGGTTTGCAGCTTCTAATTGTGAATGTCTGAGGTTTAGTGGACTTCCGGGTACTCATGGCCTTAGAGATTATACTGTTTGCGGAAGAAATTCCGGAAGTATTATCGGCTTGTCGATGGCAAATTTGCACGTCGCAACGGTACTTCATCTTCAATTCCTTCGAGGGGAAGGCGAATTCCTCCTCCGTTGTTTTATCACACGTTAGGGGCATATTTGAGCTTATTGACAAATCAGTATTGCGCTCAGTTTTTGTGCCAAAATTGGCAATATCGCTGTTTCATATTTTCAAACCCCGGGCTCCATGATATCCGTAGTTGAGGGGGATGTATGAACAACGGTACTCCCAGGCGCCAATGTATCCCAAAAGTTTCTGAGACCTCCCTTAGATCTTTTGATAATTTTTCTCGCCAATTTAAATCCATGAGAAGCCTCCGACCGTAGAATGGGATTAGTGAGCTTCGGGTGGAGTATGAAGCGGGACACAGACTTGTTCTTGTGGCTATAGTATCTAAGGCCAGCATCCACTTGTGCTTTATTTATTGCTTCTACTATGAGAATGTCGCTCCTCTCACCCGTCAGCTATCCATTATCATGGAGGTTGTCCTCAACAGGAACTGTATCCGCATCTAAATACTGACTTATAAAGATTTCATATAGAAGATCTGATGATTTTGGTACTGTACTTATGTCGCTAAGTGGTGTCTTTGCTTTTCTTCCAAAATGTGCTTAGAAGGGTTTTACAATATGGTCTTTTGTTTGCATATACGTAATTGATACACTATTGATTTTAGTGGATCTTTAATTGTGATTTTATTATTTCTATTAGCTAATTTCATGCAGCCTAGTTGGCGTTTAATTGTTTGTATCAGACGTTCTAGTAATCCAATGGCTCTCTGATCGTTTGCAGTCGGTGTAATTATGTTAATTTTGTTTTGTTGGTAACTCCTGAATTGGGGGTCGACTGGTAAGTTACCCTTCCAGTGGTGGCAGTTTGTGGTGATATGTTCGATGGACTCATGATTGAACTTTTACTAGTTTGGATATGTACAGCGTTTACAGTTTTAGAGAGAAGCAACTGATTCCTACGGGTATTTCAAGTAGAAAACAATTTGTAATTGTTTGTATGCTGAGCAATTGAGGCACGAGTGGAATGTGTGTGATTTACTGCGTTAATGTGCTGTGATTGACAGCTTGGTGGTGTAGAATTTGTATAAATTGCTGCAATCGCGTCACAAATGCGGGTAATTGTTGCAATTGTTGTTTGTAACTTTTGCTTTTTGATTTGGTTTCAGAGAAATGTATTCTACCAGTCCCATTTCCGCGCCTCATATAGGTTTTATGTTAAAATCAAAGGGTAATATTCGATCTACCCAACGTGTAAATCGTCCATTACAAGATTTGTTGGATCTATATTTTTTCATGATTGATAATAGTGCTCTATGATCAGTGATGATAGTAAACGATTTTCCAAACAAAATTTTTTAAAAATATTCAACAGACCACACCAATCCTAATCATTCTAATTCATTAACAGTATACCTTTTCTCATTTGAATTAAGGAATCGTGTGGCAAATGTAATTGCATGCCAACCTGTGGGTGATCGCTGTTCTAATGCAATCCCTAATCAAGCAATAGAAGCATCACATTTGATGAGGATTTCCAAGCGTGGTTTGTAGTGTGTATTTTCTGTGGCGTTTAGTACCTTTTCCTTTATATGTTGAAAGTGTGTTTCAAGTTCATTATTCCAAATGAATTTAGTGTTTTTTTAAGAAATGGTCAAAGTGGGTGACATAACTAGGATAGATTTGGTAAGAATTTATCTAAGTAATGAACCGAACCTAAAAGTAAGCGTAGTTGTCTCAAGTTTTTAGTTGATGATAGATTTAAGATTGCTGAAGTTTTAGTCTCTAGTGGTGCAATTCTAGACTGGCTAAATTTTTATTGCAAACATTCTATTTCTCTTTTTGCAAAGTGACACTTAGGTAAGTGTCTTCTCAGATTATCTTCATCTAGTTTTTTCAAATATTTATAGACTAATTTGAAAAGGTCTTCTTCCAACTAACTTTGATAATATCTTCTAGAAAACAATAAAATTGTTAAGTACAATTAGGGTGTAATCCATTAATTTTTGGAATGCCGACGGCATGTCGGTGAGACAATAAAAACTCGTAAGAAAACGATATGTGCCGGTGGAGTAACCATTAACAAAATTAATGTTCCATTAGGGAGGTTTCCATGTCTAAATTTACAAGACTGAATGAGTACTTCAAATCCATTGTTGAAATGTTCGCAGTTTTTTATTGATGCGTTTGTATTTAAATTTTATTGTATCGTGTCAATATTTTGTTGTATCAATATTAGGCATTTGGTATTTATTTTTTGGTGTATTGATTTATTGAGGATTTACATATCCAGTGTTAGCTTAAAGTTTTTATCTCTCCTAACGCTTATAACAATTGGAGATATGAAAATTTGTCAGAGCAACCATCCAATTTTATTATGTGTTTTTCATTTACCACTTTTTATGTACAGCATTTACTATAATTTGAACATTCATATGAACTCGTCTTCCTTTTTGATTCTTGGTTGTGAAATGTTTATGAAATATAGATTTAACTCTGTGTTGGTGAGATTTACCAATTCTGAAGATGAGACCGGGAAATTAAAGGGCTATTTGTTTCTTGATTAGGCATTGGTCTTGATCAATGTTTATTAATTATTTCGATTGTGTTAGAAAAAATCGAAGTTATGGGAATAGATCCAAGCTAATTGAAGAACTGTTAAAATCTTCAGCGACGGTAACGCTTAAATTTGTAACTGAGAAATTGTTATAATTCACTTTAGTATTCATTACACCAATAGTCTTGATTAACTCATTGGGAAATATCTTGAGGTCGGTGAATGCCAGTGGATGTCTCCAGTAGGTTTCCTAATCTATCATTACCACCGCGTCTGCTAAGTTTTTATTTATTATAATGCAAACGCTCCCCAAATCCACTTATGCTTTTGTTTCGTTGTTTCCAAGTTGAATATGCATATTGTCTGGCTCTACTTCTCTCAGTTTGTCACTATCGGAGATAACTGCTACACAGTTGTCGTCGAAGTCGTGGTAGTTTGAGTCGTAATTTGCGTCGTATATGCTGTATTATCGTATCATCGTATCAATTTGATTCACTTTATCCTCCACAATTGCAGATGTGCCGATTGTTGCAGCATCTCAGAATTCATTGTCGACATTATTGATGTCTTGGTTTCCGTTTGATTTGAGTTTTTGTGTTGCGACAAACTTTCGCAAAAAGAATTGTGATTCTACAATTTTTGCAACTCCTGCCCCGTGCTGTGCAATTTTGACGATGACTAACTGACCAAGCATATCCGCAATTTGGACATATTCTGGGTTTGAAGTTATTGGTTGTTGCTCTGGTTCTGTTCCATGAGTTTTGAAGTCTTTTAACAGAAGCATTCGCTAGTTGATTTCAAACAGTATAGGCCGCAGTTCAAAATACATTCAGTTGATTTTGGATACCCGTTTCGATTTTTATTGCCATTTTCAATGCTTTTTTGGCCATCGTTGTCTCTTTTTACGGTTCTAGTTGTATCTCTCCGCAATGTATATTAGCAATGAAGACATCACTGATTATAGATTCCTCATGACTGCTTAGGTCACAATTTAAGGAAAACTCTGGAGACATCCTTAAAATGTTTCTACCGGTTCTCCGTCGAGTTGTTATTTTTTGTACGGAATGTGTATCGGTCGGATGTTTTTTTCCTTTATTTAGTGAAAGCAAACTCCAGGCTGTCCCAGAGATCCATCGTGGAGTTTTGATCGATTTGCTCTGTTGGTTCTTGAGAAACAAAAACCCGACGCCCTTTCGTGCCTAAAACTAAATATGTTATTGAGACGGCTTTGTTATCCCAAAGTTTTCATGGCCTAGCACCACACAGAATTCCTGCTGTTGCGGTTTTCTGAAACTTGTTAAGCCATGCTTTTTGAGTTGCTCGTTTCGTATTCTACGATCTCGCTCACTTTGGGTCAAACTGTTGTCTACGTTTTCTCGGTAAATTGGCTCAAGAGGGAAAGTGATTTTGTCGGGGGGTGATTCTCGTAGTATGTCAATAGAGCTGCCTTCCTTTGCTAGTATTGCCAACTTCAAAATGATGATCAGTCGTTGTCAAATTAATGGGGGTTCTAAAGTTGGTCGTTCCCAAAACAGCTCTATCCCTATAGGAACTCGTTCATTGGGTGCTAAACTGCGCTATTTGATACCTTTGTCCGCAGGGTATACAATTGAAGAGCGGATGCTTGTCTAAGTTTTCATTAATGGATTCGATGCACGGATCCACTATAGATGGAATAGCTTGAGATCACAGCTTTCAAAGTTTCTATCGAATAGTGTTACGATTCCAATTCTTTTTTCTAGTTAGGGAAAGCTGACTCAATTCCACTAAAAAACTATTCGTAGTCCAAAACAGGAGGTTTTCATTAGCAACTGAGTTGAAGAATAAGATAAGAAGGAATGAAATTACTAGAGTTAACAAAAGTGGGACGCATGAACATGTATGAACGAATGACTTTTTAGTCGGAGGTGAAACCTCCTCAGTGAACTGTTAAAAGTTAACGGATGAAAAGGATGGTTCATGAGTGTCAATAATTTAGCACGTATTTTCAATAATCTAATATGCATATATCACATTTAGGAATGTGTATCGGTCAAATGTTTTGTTTCTTTATTTAGCGAAAACATTATCCAGGCTGTCCCATAGATCCTTCCTGGAAATTTGATTGATTAGCACTGTTGGTTCTTGAGAACCAAAAATCCAACGGGCTTCCGTGCCTAAAATTAAGTATGTTGTTGAGACGGTTTTTTATCGCAAAATTTTCACGGCCTACCACCACACAGAATTCCTGCTGTTGCAGTTTTCTGACACTTGTTGAGCCATGCGTTTTTGAGTTGCTCGTTTCGTATTCTACGATCTCTTTCAGTTTGGGCCGTACAGTTGTCTAAGTTTTCTTCGTAAATTGGCTCAGGAGAGAGTGATTTTCTCGGGGTGTGCTTCTCTTAATATATCAAAGGAGATGCCTTCCTTTGATAATATTGTCAACTTCAAAATGATCCTCCATCGCTGCCATCTCAATTGGGGTTCTAAGGGCGGTCTTTCCCAAAACGGCTCTGTTTCTATAAGGGCTCGTTCTTTGGGTGCTGACTGCGCCATGTGACACCTTAGTCCGTAAGGTATACAATTGAAAAGCGGATGCTTGTCTAATTTTCTGATATTGGATTTGAAGCGCAAATCCACTATATAATGTACAGCTTCAGATTACAGCTTTCAAGGTTTCTATGGAATGGTATTATGAATCGAACTCTTTTTTCTGGTTAGGGAATGCTGAAGCGATTCCTTTAACAAATTATTTTTAGTCCAAAACAGGAGGTTTTGATCAGCAACTGGAATTAGGAATAAGTTGAGGAATAATGAATTTACTAGAATTAGCAAAAAAGGGACGCATGAACATATATGAACGAATGACTTTTTAGTCGGAGGTAAAACTTTCCCCAGTGAACAGTTAAAAGTGAACGGATGAACAGGATGGTTTATGAGTGTCAATAAATTAGTACATATTTTCAATCGTCTAATATGTATATATCAGAGGTGACTATGGCCACTTTTTTGCGTCTGAGACTTTCACGTGGTACTTTTATAGCAGCCAAGTTTTGTCAGGTTATGGTCAACCTGAAGCTATGGCTAAGTAAGAGCTCATCCTCACATGGACAGCTTCGCGGAGGCAGGGGATCGAACTATCGATCTTTGGCGTGTCACTCACACTCCTTAACTCAAATGGAATTCAGTCATACATTGACTACGCAAACGTCTGGGTTTTCAAACAATATTCGTGATTTTTCCGCATGAAATTGAGAACTCGAACGCATTTTATTAGCATTCTCAAATTTGACAGAGAAACATAAACAGCCCTCAAATTTAAATGGACTAAAATTGTTTACTGATGATCAATTGGTGGCTGTTTTAATTTCTTGATTACTACTCTTAAATTTTCCTTTCCAAAATAGCTTTTCAGTGATCGGTACGTCTAAGTTTTATTAAAAATTATAGTTAATGGATTATTTTTTTTAACGCAGTAAATGATAAAATTTCTTCATATTTTTGGTCATAACCTTCGTAAAAACAGCAGCTGATTAATTTTTTGAAGGAAAATTGAATTTACAAATAGTCAATTAGCGTTTGGTTGGCAAACTTCCTGTGACAAAAATTTTTTGAGCCATCTTATCATGCATGTCTGTGGTAAGAAATAACCTATACTGTGCCTTGTTCATCATAGCCTGGTTCACCCGTCAAACAACTATTCTTGAAGCATATATGATTTCCTAATAATAGTACATCAATCGTATATAATTTTTCTGGTTTCATAGTAGAATCCTACTAAGAAATCTGAACCCGGGCCGAGGTTTCACCCCTAATCCGCCTCTAATTAGCGGGGATTAGGGTGTAATGCGTATTCCACTCCTATTTATAGGGGAAAAGAGGGTAAGAGGGTAATTTTAAAAAATTACACTAAATTTACACTCTTTTCTCCACTCTTTTTACACTCTATGCAAAGAGTGTAATTTAGGGTGGACTGATAAAAAAATACACTCTTACACATTTAACAATATAGCCAAATTGAAACCTCTGGTACCAGTGTGAGTTGGCGCAATGGTTAACGCAGACAATGAACGTAACATGTTGGACAGGGGGAAGATGGGGGGATCAATCCTCATTACCTCCTTCCACCTTTATTTTTTAAAATTACACTCTTATAATTACACTCTTCCACCCTTAATTAGGCGGAGAAAGAGGGGTGTAATTTTTTTATTCATACACCCTTTACACTCTTTTCCCCGTTATTTTTGGGGAAAATCCTCGGCCCGGGAAGGCAAGGGCATTTAAAAGAAATTATTATCCTTGGATTAAAAGAAGGTTAATTTGACCCGTTAAGCTCAAACAGCGTTAGAAAACATGCTCGAATCGCTTTTGTAGATGATATTTTAGAACTTGCACTTCCTAAGAGTAAGTAATGATTACGCGACTCTGCTTGAAGTCACTGAGAACTTCTAGCGGTTATCGAGAACCGCAAAGCGTTTCGAGATATTAATATCTCGAAACGCTTTGCGGTTCTCGATAACCGCTAGAAGTTCTCAGTGACTTCAAGTCAAATATTTGAAGTGACTTCTGCAGTGTCACGTAAACATGCTTAAAACACGAAACGTGCACGTTTTAAAATCACGAAAGTCAACGGAAGTCAACTTCTGGCTAAGTCGGAACTTCTGGCATTTTAACTTCTGGCACTTTAAAATGTGCACGTGAGTGTTTTAAGTATTTGCATTTCCTGTCAATACTTTAGTTTAGTGAGTAATCTTGTGCTTGCGCACTTAAGTTGCTTGTATTACACCTACGCGAAAATCATGTAAAAGTTAGTTAATGAAGTTTAGCTTATATTTCATTAACTAACTGGATAACATTTACCCGGTAGGTGTAATAACATAAAGATAAACATGTAACGGCTTTTAAGCCATATATATATATATATATATATATATATATATATATATATATATATATACTATGAAAGAGTTAGTTTTTATTTACTCTTAAAAAGACTCTGGGTGACGAAAACTAGTCCATTGGTATCTAAATTGTATTATGCACTCTCAATTCATTTTAAATTCGGATGTAAAAAATGGTCGTGCATAAAAATTGCGTGTTATCACAAAAGCTAGCTGCCGCACACTTGTTTATTTTTTATGTTCCGAGTCGTCTTGACCCGTCTATATACTCAACTGGATTTTTTTTGTTAAGACAATTTTGGCCGATCGATAAATTCATCGTAGAGAGTTTTGAGTGGTATCATTAAAAAGCCCATCCAGCGTAGAATTTGGAATTAAAAAGATTTTTTTGAATTTCGTTTCATAGAGTGATTTATCGATGTTTAAATTTTTGTGATTAATGAGATTGATTTGTGTTATTTTTATTCAAATTTTCCGGAAGTTTAATCGAAAATTTCAAAATTGTTGAAATATCTTTAATTTGTTCACAATTGATGCGTTGTTGATTTGATTTTTAAAGACCAGAAATTATTGTTGACTACTTTGCTTTAATTTTTTTGGCTAAATTTTTGGGAAAATATTTCAAAGTTCAACTTTTTTCATCAAAATTTGCACAAAATAAGCTTCATTGGTCCACTTTGATTAATTTTGCTGGAAGTACACACCCAACAACAACAATTAACACAATCTTTGTAAACTCCAAGGGGCTAGTTCTAATTCCACTTCCATTGAGATTGCTCTTGAATTAACGTTTGGCCGTTTTTTGCTAATTTATCGATTATCAAAAACGCAACTTTTAACTAACAAATTATCTAGATCTATAACAATCAAAACAATTCAGAGTTGTTGATGGACAAACAGCAATAGCAAGGCCGGTTTTGGTCCAATCTTGGACTGTTACAACCGAAATTTAATTCAGATTGTAATCAGTCGGTTTTTTCAAAAAAAAAGAACTCGATCTTTTTCATGGTAATTAAACAACAGAACAATTCAAATCAAAGCTCACTGTTGATAGGTCCAATCGGCTTTCTAGCGGATCCAATTTGATGTATCTAGTTTCTTACTGGAGAGCTTGTTTTCGTTTTGAATATTAAATTTATTTGTTTTCTGAACAAACAAGGGCTTTTTGAAATTGTCACTATTTTTCTCTTAATTTGGTCATTTTGTAGCGAAGAAAGAATGTTTCTTCTTTCTACTAAAAAATAAATTTATTCTTCATTGCGGTTTACGCGTTAAGTTATGATTTTCTGGCATTGATTTTACCAGATTTCACAATTTTTTTTTTACTATTAGGCATTTGCGTTATTTTCAAGCATTTTTCTCGTTTTTTCACATTGCGACATTACTGATTGTTCAAAAAACACATTACTGGCGTTCTACACACAACACAAAATAATCAATCAAAATCTTTAAGGGTACAGATTATGGTTTCAACGGCTTTGGCACCACTTTCTTGAAGAATTTAATTGGTTTTTTTTACTTTTGACTTTAACGTCGTTTTCACTGTGTCTTTTAGTTGCATGAAAATTCCTGGAGAATGACAGGTCTTAGTAGCTTTTCTTGGATAATCAATACAGTAGATTATATTCTGATATGGGTAGATTGCTGATGGTTTTCATGACTTTGAAAACAATTGTTTAAGAAAACAATTTCTAACTTTGTTTTCTGGCTCTATTTTTTGTGTTTTTGTTAGCTAGTCTCGTTAATTAGAGATCACAATTGACACTTATTCGCGCCAAAAATTGTCGCGAATGTACAAAACCTATCATTTTAAAAAGAATTTGTTATGGCAGTATTGGCTTCGACACGGTTTTTCGCAAAAAAAAATTTCGCAAAAATTTTTTATTTTTGTCTATATTTGATGTTAATTTTGAGTATGTTTGTCATATTCTGAATAGTTAGAGATCTCAAGGGCCATCTTCGGATAAACGATCGAACCTACTTAATTATTGCATTTTCTAGCTAATGGTTTTCATGACTTTGAAAATGATTGTTTTCGAAGAACACAAAACTATTTCTTAATTTTATCGCTTTTTGTCAATTTCTTACCAAATCTCTTTAATGAGAAGTCATACACCACATTAGTGTCGTTTGAAGAACCGAATGTATTTTGAGGGGCAAAAATGGTTTTACGGCTTCAACACCGTTTTCTCACAAGTTTCTTTTGAATTTTTGTTTGTCTATATTGGTTGTTCTTTTCGTAAACGCAAGAAAAACTGAATAAAGACTGGTCCTAGTGCCCTCCTATATAAGCATCGATGATAATAAAACGTTTGTCTAATTTCAGTTGATATCTTATGGTTTCCTTTACTTTGAAAATAATTTTTTAAAAAAAATATAAGCGATTTTATTAACTTTGTTGTTTTATTACTAATTTTTTGATCTAATTGCAACAGAGCCCTATTATGGACTGGTTACGTATTTTTTTTACCAAAGTAAAAGTTAATTTGCTCAGTATCAGTTTCAGCGCTATCTTGACGTTGCTATCAATTTTTTTTTAAAAAAATGAAGATAAAATTTTGGATGCAATTAATATTTTTTTGTTTGTCTTGCCTCGCTTTCTTAATGATGGCAGATCTCATCAATCCAACGCAGCATTTTTGTTCCACTTAAGTGTTTGCGTTGGAGGCGACACTTTTGTTCATACACTAAGTTTTTAGAAAATGCTTGAGTTCTTGGGGTTTTCTATCTGTTCTCATGTGGATGAGCGGGGTCGGAACTTAACTTTGTGTGCAAACGCACATTACCGAGCCTCCTTGTTTTTTAACAAAACACTTGTTGGGGAAACCATATTTGGGCATCTAATGGCAGCCGAAATCAGAAGAGCAACTATGATTTGACTTTTTCTGGAGCGCGACAACTCTGATCGATAATCTTGAATCTTTGACGTCTTCAATGTGGAACCAAGCACACCGACGACATCCTACCTCTAAAACCGCACATATCAAAAATCTCTTACGTTGAAATACTAAACATTTTGAATTTTCCAGAACCGAACACACGGAATTCTTCTGGCTTCCAAAAACGACAATACTGAATCTCTCTTTGAGTTCAAAAACGACAAAACGGAAGATTTCGAAATTCTCTTACGGTTAGCACGGACTGTTTTAAGTTGGTTTAAAAGAAAAATATTGGTAAAAAATCACTTTTCGGCACTACCCACATTGCATGTAATCACTTTCAAATTATTTACTGATTTACTCTGGCTGGCATTTGAGTATGACAGCTTGTTCTTATAAGAACTGGCGGCGGTTTTTCTAATTCAGTTTTGACGAAATTTTGCGTTTTCATGAAAACATTTGTGCAGATGGCCCGCATTCCCTCGATGCTATGGTTTAATCATTTTCAAGGATTTTAGAGGGCAATTGGTCACAATTGGTCACAAAAATTTTAGAGGGCAATTGGTCACAAGAACGCTGAGGCATTTTTAAGAATTATTCATGAAAGACATTGGTAAAAAGCGTGTTATCTACCAGCAGCTTAAATGGAGATCAAATCAATGATGCAAAAAGAGAAAACAAAAGAGGGCGTAGAAGAGAGATCATGAAAGAGAGCAATAAATGAAAAATAGGACTGCGATTGAGGGTGGTTTCTGTTTGGTTAGTGCTTCCTTTAGTTCTTATTTGCCGGAATTTTGCGGCCAATTTTTCAACTTATCATCTCAATTTGCATCCATTTATCCTATGAATGCTGCGCAAATTTGTTCCTCTAATTGTTCATGAATAAATGTCCCGAAAATTTGCTATCAAATTTTTTTCTCGATTCCAGTAATTAAATATTCTTTAAAAGAGAAAACAGCGTGATAAATTGACACCTTTACAACTTTACCACCTCAACGTACGAGAGTACTCAAGGGTATTTGAATACTTAGAAAACTCAAAAATCGAGAGCCAATTTTATTCGATAAAATTATATTGAGAGCAACAGAAACAATATTCATTTTTCAAAAATATCACTTAATTCACATAAACGTTTGTAGATTTGATTGTTTGAAACGTAAAGTTTATTTGGGTTTTGCTGGGGAAAATAAAATAGAATCTTGAAAATTCTCCTTGCAGTCCTTGAAACGTAGTTTTTACGGACGGACTTACAATTTTCGGAGGAAAACAACATGCAACTTTAAATATTTTCTTTGATTTCCTATTAGTATCATACATGATGTCTGAGGTTTCGTATTAGGATCATATATGATTTGTTAAGTTAATTGCTAGGCTCAATATTATTTTTATTAACTTCTCTATTAAAATCTTCTGTTAAAGGTTTAAGATAAGAGCGAAAGACAGGACACCTCAAAAATTCCACTCTAGAATCACCGTTATTCCACTTGTGCTATCTTTTCCCCAGCTAATGCATGCTACTTCTTCTTCTTGAAGTGCCGTGTCAAAAGACTTTGGCAACCGTTAATGTCCTGCTTCTGACTCTGTTCATGACATCAGCGACGCTTTGAGAATTGGTCCATCGCATTATCTGATCCAGAAACTGTGTCGGGCGTCTACCACGTTTCCTTTTGCCGTCGATTTTGCACGTTGTCACAACCTGCTCAATACCTTGTTTGCGCATGATATGTCCGAAGAACGATGTTTGTCTTTGCATCACTTTCGCAAGCAGGTTCCTCGAACCAATAGTGCTTTTCACAATTTCCTCGTTCGACTTCTTTTCCTTCCAGCTTATCTTCTGCATTCGTCTCAGAAACCACATTTCAGCTGCTTCCAGTTTCTTTATGTCTGATTGCGGAAGGAAAATTCGTAGATTTCGTCGGCGAGATGTTGTGGCATTCCGATCCCAGTTTCTCCCAAACACTTTAATGCATGCTACTATCACAGACAAAATATACATTTCACTTCTAATTTTACAGTTTCCAATTTTATTTCCACTCTTCCATTTCAACTCTGCCTTCCCATCACGAATATGTTCAGTTTTTACACTCTAATTTCATTTTTGTTTTCTTTATCCGAATTTGTTCCACTTTCAACTTTGTGTGAGAAATTACAAGGATTTTCTTAAAAAATGATTGGTTGAGATGATTGGGATAACAAAGATTCCCATCACGTCCCTCGAATTGCTGTCGTTTCATAAAAAAAAGAATTGTTAGATATTATATTTTGTCCTGTACGGCAAATAGAATCTTAAAACAGATAATTTGAGCAGCGTCAACAAAAAACTAAATGATCAACTAAGAAGTCAAGCAGTTAGAAATGAAGAATATTTACAATACCGTTCCGAATTATGAAAGAAACTTAAATAAAAAAGAAAAACAATCCCATAATAATCCGATAAATCCATTATCCGATAAAAAAAATAGGAGATCTATTCTGTTTCGGCCCGAGTTTTTTTATAATCCCCTGTTACAAATTATATGTTGTTATATAGCACGTTACCATGTAAAAAGTTAGCACGTGCGCCGGGGGTGGGGGCGTATAAGATGGGGATATGGCCAGTCAGATGCCCAGTAAGATGGGGGGATGGGGCAAAACAGAATAGAACCAAAATTAGTTCAAAAGCAAGGAATATTTTTTTCACTAAACAAGTGAAATTTTTGACAATCTTGTGGAACTACTCTGGAATAAACGGTGCCGAAAATAGACTGGCTCGAGCCCTCTTTCCTGCGTATATACGAGGAAGCTGAATGCTGTCTCGGAAATTGACCGAGTAGTTCGTTTCCAAGTTATCATCGTTCGTGTCTGTCGGTTCTCGGCTCAAATTTACGGGTGTAACTTGATTCGGCATTTCTATTTCATCCACATCGTCTCGACTGGATCCAGGACGGTCAGGTTGCCTTTGATCTCGGCCGACAACATTTCTACTGTTTGCACTGCTTATCCGCTCAGGGTTTAAGTAGTCATGTTGTTCCACCCTGAAAAGATGACAATCATTTCATTCATCACCTCTCATTCTGATTACAAGGAATACAGGGCTTCAGGTGCCACGGGTACAACTAAGACTTGCGTTGAATGTGGCAAACCCAGGGCGAGTTCCGATCAAACCCACGTCGAACGAGCACTGGGTCATCCCAGAGGACAACTAAAGGGTCTGGCCAGACCGTTATGCGAACTTTAGTATAATAAAGGTCTGATTTAGTAAAATAATAATAATAATTTGTTCCTGTGTCATCGCAGCGGAACAGCATTAGGCCACAGCGGCCTGTTCTCAGCTGCCCTTTTTCTTATTAAAAGTATAATAAAGGTCTGATTTGAGTCTGATCAGCTCAGCTATAGCTTTGACTTGGACGGTCTGAGCAGAGATCAATTTGGTATAATCAGATCTAATTATGATCTAGTCGGTCTGATAAGCAACACTTTTGAGCAGTTTTGGTCTCGACAAACAAGCATGCGGGGATTGAGTCTAGTCAATGGTCGTGCTCGAGTCTGGGAAATTATTTTTTGTGGCTTTTCATCAAAAGGTCTAATCTTAAGTTAATTGAGCCTGATTGTCCTATCAAGGATTAACAAGTCCTCCTGGCCTGAAAAGAAGTCAGTTCTCGCCCGGGTTTAAATTTTTTATGATTGCCTGAGGTGGATAAATTTTTTGGGGTAAATGAGATTTTTTTCATCGCATAATTAGTTGTCACGAAAGTTTGAAAGTTAGTATACGTCAATAAACCAATGAAAGCGCTTTTTAATATTTATTAATAAATGAGCACTACAGATTGTAAATTGATAATATATAGCAGAAGCCAACAAAAGGTAATTGCAAAGAGAATTCTAAGTTAGCCGCTTTTTCTTACTCAGGCAATTAGGGCGGCCGTTATAATTCGCGTTGACATACAAAAATTGTATCTGGATAAATAATCTAAAATACGGAAACAATCGAAGAGAACAAACTTTGAAATTTGTTTCTCTCAATAATTATCTTGTTTCGAATTAGATGTTTTAGCCAAATTGCCGATTTTCACATTCAAAACAATTGCATATCACAAAAATAGATACGATTGATCCCCATGGCCCCGATAGCGATTGAAAGAAGCAAATAAAAGAAATAAGAAAAAGAAAATAATTGTTTGCAAGAGAAAACTATCACTAAAAAACTTACAGCTTTTTGGATTTGGTACTTAGCAATAACCCTTCTTATTCACAAAGTTTAAATAACGGGCATCTAAATTACAGTTTATTGGATTATCTAGCTTTCATAATCTGACGTTGCCATTAAATTTGTTCGTTTTAAACTGCTTCGGTCAGCAACTGCTGCCTTAAAAGACTTTGAAAAGTTGAACAGTGGAATAAAAAGTCCAGGAGAAATAGAAAAATTTTCTCAACATTTCTGAATAAAAACGAAGTAAAACAAAAAACAGGATAACATCAGCACTATTATAGCCGACTGGGAGGCTGACGCGATTAAAAAAAAATAAAACGAAAAAAAAGAAATGTAACAAAATTGAACGTTTTAGTTCTTTGTCATTCTTAACCACATAAAACTTTCCGTCAATATCTAGATCTTTTCATTGTTAAAATGCGCAGCTCGTAAAATCATCAACTGTGTTGGAAAAGATATAAGGGCTAGCTATTGTTAAAAAAGCTGGCAAAATAAAATTTACGGTTTACATGTTTAATTTTTTTTCTACTAAATTTGATCATGCAAAAAAACCAAACAAAACAAAACAGAAACAATTGAACAAACGCTACAAAATTTGTTTCAACGCAGTAGGAAATACACTGGCTGACCGCATTGGTATGATGATCATACAATTTTCATGAGTGTCCTATTTTTTCATTTCATTCTGAGCGCAGAAATGAGTAGTTCAATAATAGTACAATAAGAGATCACTAAAGGCCTTATTTTTGGTTCCAATGTCACCTGCTTCCGCTAAAAGCATAAGAATAGACGTTTATTCATGACTTTTTCATAATTTTCTGCAAGTTTCACGAACAAGTATTAACGCTTAAACTGGGACGCCTTTAAAAGAAGAACATAAGGAGACTTTTAAAAAAAGTTTTACATCTCTAATTTCTCTGTATGTTTCGAATATGTTTGTGACAATGAATCTGACTTATGACTGTCAACTTTTTTAAATCCTGAACGCTCATAACTGTTTTAAAGGCCTAATTCAAAAATCCTTTATACGTACTTTTTATCACCTAAAGTTTTCTGATGATTTGGAACTCTGTGCGATCGCACATTTTTTATAGTAATTGTTTTCAGGTGTATAACAATATTAATTCACTTGGACATTCATCACAGTAAAAATTAAACAGTATGTGCTCTAAAACAGGAGAAAAAAACACAAACCATCCCGGACCCTAGTGCCATAGTAAATCAGTGCTGAAACGTTGTATTCCAATTGTATATCGTCAACCCAGTACTGTATCAGTGCATCCTAAGAGTATCTTTCAACTCATGATGTGCAGTATAACTTCCATAGATACTTTTTTTCTGAAAAAAGAGTGAGCATACTTGGTTTTGATTTCCATGAAGTTCAGAGCAAAATCATGAAAAATTGCTGGTTTTACTACTTGTGTTGGTGGGGGGGGGCTGCACTATAAAAAATGAATTATAAAAACGTTTTATTAATTTTGTTTTGTGCTTTCTTGAAAACTATTAAATATCTTGCTGCTGCTTTTGTTCTGTTTTATGTATCCGCAGCTGATACTCATTGTATTCTGAATGAGGTGGAGATTGTTCTCCTCTACAACCCCGACCGAAGTGTGACTACATCCATTATCCACAGCGTTGGAGTCAAAGTGAACTGTGAACAGATTAACAAGGAGCTAGTTATAAATGTCCAATTCCTTGAAAACTTCCATTCGCATGTGATCCAGTACACTAGAAGGCTAATGTGATCCAGCGGCACAAATTGTAGTTGGCACAGCACAGAGGGATAGAGAACACATGCCACAGGGCTAGCTCTCTCAGATTGCAGCTTTTTGAAGATGGAAAATGTCTCAGCCGTCGAAGCCCAAAAAGCAAGACTACGTCGCAGGACGTAGCCAAAGGGACAACATGCCACAAGGCATGACAGTTTACGTCAAACTGCAAACACCCCAAATACTTCAATTGTATAAATAATTTTTATGCGTGATAGTTTTAATAATCAATCAAAATTTAAATATTATGCTGTTGGTTTCTTTCTTTAAGTAAAGTTTAGTGGTGGTAATTTTTTCCGGAACGATTTATTATACTATGTTATGAGCTCTGGTCAGAGAAAAAAACTGAAAACAATTCTGAACAATTTAAGCTAAGTATAAAAATTCAATGCTGTTTTTACACTGAACAGACTTTTGAACAGACAGTTTTTTGTCTGAAATTACACTTTTTATCCATTATCCACAGCATTGGAGTCAAAGTGAACTGTGAACAGATTAATAGTGAGCTAGTTATAAATGTCCAATTCCTTGAAAACTTCCATTCGCATGTGATCCAGTACATTAGAAGGCTAATGTGATCCAGCAGCACAAATTATAGTTGGCACAGCACAGAGGGATAGAGAACACATGCCACAGGGCTAGCTCTCTCAGATTGCAGCTTTTTGAAGATGGAAAATGTCTCAGCCGTCGAAGCCCAAAAAGCAAGACTACGTCGCAGGACGTAGCCAAAAGGACAACATGCCACAAGGCATGACAGTTTACGTCAAACTGCAAACACCCCAAATACTTCAATTGTATAAATAATTTTTATGCGTGATAGTTTTAATAATCAATCAAAATTTAAATATTATGCTGTTGGTTTCTTTCTTTAAGTAAAGTTTAGTGGTGGTAATTTTTTCCGGAACGATTTATCATACTATGTTATGAGCTCTGGTCAGAGAAAAAAAACTGAAAACAATTCTGAACAATTTAAGCTAAGTATAAAAATTCAATGCTGTTTTTACACTGAACAGACTTTTGAACAGACAGTTTTTTTTTGTCTGAAATTACACTTTTTATAGTAAATAGTGACATGATCATAATATGTTCATAGTGAAAACACAGACTGAGAAATACTATGATTCAGCGCTGATATATTCTGTTGCTATGATCCGGGATAGTATTAATTGGATCAATTGATCCGTTCCAAGTATCTCTTTCAGGGGAATAAATTCAAATTTGAATATCATTTAAAGTTATGTTTCTTTGAAAAATGACAAAAATAGAAGGAATAAAACTACTTAAAATTGATTCTCCTTGTTTCGCTGGGGAGCCACATGATTGCGCTGGGGAGCCACATGATTTTTTCTAGTCTGCGTTGCGGTGTGATTAGGGTTCTAGTATGCTCCAAGTGGGCATGATCGGTAGCAATTTCATTGTGAGTAGTGTATTGCTTCTATATAGACATTAAAAAAACATTTTTGCAACTAATGGCACTAGAAATAGTGGCCGACAGGGCGCTTAGCCGAAAAAAGGTAAGAATTTTAGCCGACACCTTAATTCTGATTGGTCGACAAAAATGATTGACCAAATATCGCTATAGTTGGCTCAACCATAACAGTTTATGGTCGAGGGAAGTCGGCTTATATTCTCAATTTTTGGTTATATCGGCTAAAAAACTGTCGGCCAACTCGGTGATCACTGGAACTATTGTTTAGTAGAGGTGGGACGTGTCTCGTGTACTCACGGTTCGTCATAATCTTCAACCGCAAGACTGTACAGGTTTTCATCAACAGTAAAGACTTCATCTGAGTTCAAGTCGTTCGCGGGGGCTGTTCTCGGTCTGAAATAAAAAGACTTCATTGCCCATTGAATTAAGAGTACAGACATTATAGCAAAGAAACTATTTATTACTTGTCAACTCGATTCAATGTTGTTAACGGTAGGCACCAAATGATTCCAGAATTTTTTCGCCTAAGATTTTACAAGTGGTCTTTTTTCAACCCCTAAGGCGTTATCAGTTATCACAATGAAAATATTGCTTTAGACACACTTTTATTGCACAATATTTGAATAGATACAAATATAAACATACAATTTCATAAAAAAAACCTACCCTACAGATTGCCGGTAAATAGCCGCCGTTGGTTCCTATAACCCGGGTTAGGATTGAAAAAAAGAAAACAAAGATTTTGTAAGAAAAAAATATTTTTGGAAGAAAAAAAATGAAATAAAAAAACATTGCAAGAAAAAAACAGTTAGAAAAAAATATAGGTAAAAAAGAACAAGACTTATCAGAACACAGTTTAAGTAGTGGGCATCTAGATTGGCCTTTACAGGTTTAATTTGATTGTATTTTTGATGTCCAATTTTGATACTGATTCTGTTCATTTAAGATTGCTTCGCTAAACAACTGCCTCTTAAAAGTTCTCTGAGCTTAATGAGCGAAAAATGAATTTAAACTCGATATGTGGAAAAAATCAATAAAGATATTGAAAAAGCGACAACAAGAAGCATAGCGAAACAAAACTTTATTGGATGAAGTAAGAAAACAAAAACATAGGCAGAAGAATTCTGGAAACAACTCAAAGTAGAAAAGTGACCAACCTCGCTGACTTAATGGAAACTCTACCTATTTATACTAACCATTTCGAAACCACAACCAGCGGAATAACAAATAGTTTGCAACAAAAACTTACCGATTGACATAAAACCTCAAAAAATAGGTTCATAAAAAGAAAATCAAGGAAAGGGAAAAGAGATGACAATGGACAAAACAGAAACAGAAAAAAACGTTCTCCATAAAATCTCAAACAATTTTTTTGCAAAATACTGAAATGCTACTTCCAAACCATTATTGTTAGAAAAATCTTAATTACGTCCTCTTTTGTTCCCCAAATATTTGGCGAAGAAGTATGAAACAACAATAAAAATGAATAGAACAAAATTTTAAACAATAAGTGCCCTATATAGCTGACACGTTTCTTCACCAGCATTATTCAAAGATAAATGTCTATAACTTTTTCTGCTTGATCAGTCACTCGTCCAATACGCGGGAAAGTAAAGTTAAACAACAATTTGAAATGCAATTTAAAAAGCACAGAACATGTGTAATATAATTCAATTAAAAGTGTCATGTGTACACTTCAATTGCCAGCTCATGGTGGTAACACCTGTAAAATTGCTCCTAATTGAAAATTGACTCACACAAACTGCAGCGAGAAGCGTAAAATCAGAAATAGACAAAAACCTTAAAAAACAGAAAAAAATGGCAAAAATATGCTCAATTTTACTCATTTTTGTTCAGCAAAAACAACTCAAAAAGTATTGTCTATGAAATTGAAATATCACCAAAACTGCTCGAAAATAATTTCAAAGAAACTTAATCAAAACTCTATTCCCCGAAAGCTATAAAAACTAAAAACGAAAAAAAAAGTAAGAAACAAGGCAAAATCTTGAAAAGAAGAACTGAAAACTGAATCTAAAATAATATTTGCTTCACATGGCCAAACAAAAAAATTTCTTGTCAACAATTTGCGAGCAGTTTTGCTCGTGGTTGTCATTGCTATATTATGAAAGCTACTATTTAAGATATTGCTTAAACAACTTTTCAAATTTAGGAATTATCAGACCTTACACGATCACAATTTCTCAATCACTCTGGACACTTCACTTCAACAAGGGCACAATTTTATAGCCGAAGCAGTTAAATTTTAAATAGATTAGAGTTATAGGTAATTAAATATACCCTACGATTTTGGTGACCACATTAAAAAAATTGAACAAAAGTGAGCAAAATAATTAGATGATCGGTAAAGTTTAGCGAGAAACGTAAAACTAATAAAATAGGACCTGTATCTTTTTTCACATCTTCTGTCTAAAAAGTGAACTACCAATTTGTTTTGAACAATTTGTTTATTTTATTTAAAAAATCGGAACATCTTTTTTGTGGAATCATCAAACTGCGCTGATAAATATTCAACGTAGGAATCTTTTCCATTTGCGCCCTCAGTAAAATAAGTGAGTGGCGCCCAATTAGAGAGCACGCCTCATTACATATTTTTAATGAAAAAACATGGTACTTGCGTATTTGGGTACCAAAGAATGTATCAACTATAGTGTGGGAAGAGCTAAATTGGAGACTTAAAATTCGTTTTCATTATTTCAGTTTTTTGAAGGAAATTACTTCTGAGACCAAAATGCAATTATAACAAAAATTTTGCTATCAAAAATCAAGATATTGATACGAAGTGTTAAATCCTGAGAAAATTGTTTGAAAAGTGAACCAGAAACGTTGCAGAACTTTCTCTTTTTTTGCTCAACAAAATTTGACAAAAGATTTTTAAGATTCCAATTCTTCGTGACCTTCGTGTAAAATTGTCAATAACATTTCAGTTGTTACAAAAAAGCGCCAGGTACCTTTGTCTCCAGTTGTCCATAGAAGATGTAAATGACTTGTTTTGCATATAGTGCACATATGTTTTTCTGTAAATTATACAGCTTAAATATCAATTTACATAAAGTGTACCCAAGTTTTCTTCAACGTAAAAAAGTTTTTTTTTAAGAATCATGTTTGATTCAGATGCTATTCTCAATGCTATTTTTGAGCTACAAAACCTATTAAATGCTACAAAAGTATAAAAACTAAGATTGATATCAAACAATTGTTCTATTTATTTAAGCGTGTTCATTTAAAAATTTGAGAACGCTGCATTTCAGTAAAGCACAAAATAACGTTATTTGAACGCATATGAAATTTGCATTATAATTGAATCAACTATGTTCCGTTAAAATTGCGTCGTAATGCTGTTGAAACAGTTTCCTAAGCTGCAGTTTCCTAAGCTGCACAAAAAATTTATGTTCGGTATCACAGTACCCATCACAGTTATTTGTGTTTTATTGAATGTGCAATTTCTGTAGAATTTAACTTGCATTGTAAAAATTTGCACAGAACTGGAACTTTCGTAATAACTTTACGAAAGTAAAGTTGAGTTGCTCCATCTGCCTGAAATTGGGCCAGTAGGTTAAAAGGAATAGCGTGAAGACTGCCGGAATACATGTGTAATAGTGTTGTAGATTTTAGTCTCAAAAAACAATTCGACCAAATAAAACGTAAGAAACTAAGATAAAAGATTTTTAAAAGATAACCTAACTTTGAAGTCTTAAAGTTAGTTCAACTTGAGCTTTAGTCAGAAAACATTGCCCTAACATAAGCTTTAATTAGCGTGATATGCTGTTATATGAACTCAAATCTTCAATTTACAGAAAAAATTTTTGCTAGTAAGAAATCATTTTGAGCATGAGTGTAACCAAAAAACATTATTCACTCACATGAACAAACAACAAATTCTTGGAAAAGTAAAAATTGACGTCACAATATCAACTCAGAAAAAAACCTGCACACATGAGCAAACGCGCGGATTTAAAATCCAGGGCAATTGACTAATAACATATCCACTCAGCTATCGCTATCAAAGCTATAAAAAACTAAAAAATGAACAGCAAAAAATTTAAGTAAACAAATATAGGGTAAAAATCTGGGACCTTCTCCTGGTAAGGAGTAGAATCTACATGGAGAACAATTTCTATCAATCAAAATTGAAACTTTAAGCTTAAACGAAAATTCGATTTTGTCATTTTTATTAAGAAATCTGTCTTTTTTTCTAAGAATCAGAAAACCTATTAACGTTATAGGGTTGAATTGGCAAACGTTACTTGCGGGGATTTTTCTTGCGGTACATTTTGCGACCACACTAGGGGAGTACTAGTCCTTGCATTGTAAAAAAACTTGTAAAAAATAAGGATTCGTGCACGGTGCTTGAACTTAATATGCACTCACTGAGGAGATGAAGATCCGAACTTCGTTTTATGTTCTCTAGTTTTTTAAAGGAAATTTGAATCTGTTAAAAAGCCTTGCCTTCAAAAAACGCATAGTTTGCACATGATCTATTTCAGCCGATTTTTTTTTCAAAACAAAAGTGAAAAAAAAAATCCTTACACTTTTTTGCTTTTTCTGTACTCAAGAAAACTCAACTAAAAAAAACTCTTTTAGAAGATATACTTTTTTTCATTAGCGTATAACAAGCGTGTGTACCTTAGTTGAAGCAAAATTCTTTTTCGGTGCTGAAATGTGATCCAAAAGTTTAACTGCTCTAAAGCAGAGAAATGATATTATATTTTATTTTGGGTAGCATTGTAATTTTTGATACCCAAATATTAACTGGCGTCGGTAGATACTAATTGCAGAAAAAAAGATCATATGCAAAAGTTACAAAACATTTCACCGATTTAATGTATTCAAATAATTACCGTTTTGTCTTGCAGAGGTAAACACACACAAAGATAGCAGCAACAATGATTAGCAAAAACACAAGTGGCAACACCACAGCCAGAATTGGGAAGGAATCATCACCAGAAACCTGTTGATCATCGTCATCGTCATCACCAGGTGCTGCTGTTGGAACTTCTGTCCCGGATAAAGCCACTGAAAATAAGGGAAATGTGATTGGTTGAAGGACCCAGGTCAAGGCATTAATGATATTATCAGAATATAAGAATATTACAGTGACTGATTTCGTGTATGTGTTCAAACAATTTGTTTTGACAGTTTTGAGATGAAGAGACTAACTGATTTGAGAAATTAGGCGTCATCACTCAACCCCAAAAACAGATTGCAATTAGAAATTGAATGAAATAAACACAAGTAGCAAGCAGATTTCAAAGATAAAATTTGAAAAAGTACATATTGTTCAATTAAAACTAGGCAGCTCATCTAGTGATTCAATTTCTTAATGTCACCATGACCAAAGACCAAAGTTTTCAATAAAATCAAAACAAACACAAATGAGCAGGAACAAAATTGGACATGCAGTAGTTAAATCATCATTGAAATTCTCCCATTCTGTCCTCCTTGTACTATGCAGCTACAAATTGAGGGAACTTATATTGTTTTTCCCCAATGACAGGACACAACCATGCTTCTTTCAACGCGGTTTATATTACACCGCAAATGCAGACCTAAATTGCATCTGGCTGATTTTGCCCCCCCCCCCCCCCGTGAAGTTCGGTTTGGTTAAGTTGCGGAATTGAGGTTAAATCCTTTGTAGCCTGAATTCCGCAAAAACGGATTTCCAAAATGTGACGATTTGCGTTACCTTCAAAAATGGACTTCGGTTACCAAATCCAGTAACCCAATTCAACATTGTAACCAAATTTCACATCATTAAAATCCACATTTGGTGTTCCAAAAATCCAGTTTCGTAGCTAATTGTTCCGACCCTCTTGAGGGGGGAGGAACTATATACTCAAATGGGTTTTTTTTATTCCGTGAATTTTCGCCGCTCGATATATTCATCGTAGAGAGTTGAGACTGATATCATTAGAAAGCTCGTCCAGCGTAGAATAAGGAATTAAAAAGATTTTTTTAATTTTCGTTTTCTATAGGGAGTTATCGAGGTTTAAACTTCTGAGAAAAGAAGAGTGAATTCACGTTGTTTTTATTCACATTTTCCGGAATTTTTGCCTAAATTTTCGTCAATTTTGCTAAAATTTGTTATAATTTTTAAGAATAGTGTCGTTGATTTTATTTTTGAAGACGAACAAGCATTGTTGATTGTTTTGATTTAATTTTTTTGGTCAAAAAATCTGGATAAACATTTCAAAATTTAGCCTTTTTCATCAAAAACAGCACCAAAAAAGCTACTCTAGTCCACTTTGATTAAATTTGCCGACAGTACACCCCCAAACAAAACTCATACAATCTTTGTAGACTCAGAGGGGGGCTATTTCTACTTTAGAGTCCGCTGAGAGTGCACTGTAGTTGAAATTTTGCCGTTTTTTGCTATCTTTACTAGTTGATTATCAAAAATGCGGAATTTATTTTGAGTTTTCAACTAACAAATTATCTATATCTACAACATTCGAAAAATCAATTGTTCCTAACGGACAATAAGTATTAGCAGGGCTAATTTTGGGCAATTCTTGGACTGTTACAATCCAAAAATATCGGGTTGTAATCAGTCGGTCTTTTTTTTTTTGAAAAAAAGACTTTTTTTTGAATAATAAAGAACAGAACATATCAAATCAAAGCTCAGGAGTGATAGGTCCAACCAATTCGCTTGCTAAGCAGCTCCAAGCGAATGCATTTAGTTTTTTAATTGAAAGTTTATGGTCGTTTCTTTTTTTAAAAATAATTGACTTTTCAATAAATAATGGCTTAATTAACTTTTCCTCTATTTTCTTCTTAATTTGTTCTTCCTTCTTCTACTGATTTAACATTTATTCTCGGTTGCAGTTTTAAGCCTGAAGTTATTTTTTCTGGCTTTGATACTACAAGATTTCAGATTTTCGTTTGTTTTGATATTTGCCAGTTTTTCACGTTTCCTAATTTTGTCACATTATCACAATATTTACAGTTCTCATGTCACCTTATTAGCATTCAAAATAAGGCAAAATTAAAAATATTAAAATCTTGAAATATATACATCATCGTTTTAACGGCCTCGACGCCTCTTTCTTGAAGAAATCAATTGAATTTTTTAATTTTGTCTATAACTGTCATTTATACTTTGTCGTTTCGGTCGTATGAAATTTCCTGTATAGTGATAGCTTTCTTTGGCTTTTCATGGAAGATTAGAAGAACCGATATTCTGATATTAGTAGATAGCTGATGGCTTTCATGACTTTGAAAACAATCGTTTTCCAAAATTTAAAGAAAAAACTTTTTACTTTCGCAATTTTAATCTTTTTATGTTTCTTTTTGTTACCTAATCTCGTTAGTTAATTACAGGTCAAATATGACATTATGAGTGTCAAGGGAATAAAAGGGATTGGTGTCCAAAAAACTTTTTTTTAAAGAATTTGTTATGACCTTACTGGCTTCGACACCGGTTTTTCACAAAAAAAAGTAAACTATTTTGATTTTTGTCATATTTGACGTTCTTATGTAGATGCAAGAAATATTCTGGATAATTACAGGTCTCAAGGGCTTCCTTTTCATGAATAAAGGACCCTATTTAAATAGCTCTTTTTGTAATCAATGCTTTTCATGACATTGAATGTAATTTTGTTTCGAAAAAAAATTAAAAGTATTATATACTTTAGCACTTCGCTTTTTTGTCTACTTGTTACCTAGTCTTACTATTGAATGGCCACGTACTACATTATAGCTGTTTGAAGAAGGCGCAATCAAAT
The DNA here is from genome assembly GCF_964194025.1 of Convolutriloba macropyga. Lineage (NCBI taxonomy): Eukaryota > Metazoa > Xenacoelomorpha > Acoela > Convolutidae > Convolutriloba > Convolutriloba macropyga. The sequence goes on along the minus strand of NC_134478.1, from coordinate 15,152,068 downwards.
ATATTTTGAGTGCCAAAGTTTGGCTTGACGGTTTTGACAGCGTTTTCTGGCAAGTTTCATTTGAAATTTTGTTTGTTCATTGTTGTTCTTTTAGCCGCTTTAAAAAATGAATAAGGACAGGTCCTAATGCCCTTCTATAGAAGCAGTGGTAATCGTAAATTTGCGGTAATATTAATTGATTCATAATGGTATTTATTACTTTGAAGTTAACTGTTTCAAAAAAGTAAGTTAATTTTTTTACTTTACTGTTTTTGTTCTTTTTTGTATAATTGTTACCAAACCTTTTTATGGACTGGTCGCATATGTTTTCTGGTGATTTATAAGTTATTTTTGTTTAATTTTAGGTTTATCTGACGGTATGTTGACTTTGTTATTAAATTTAGTTTTTAAATTTTTTGATGTAATTAATGTTTGTTGTTGTTGTTGTTTGATTTTGCTGTTCGTCTTGACTCGCTTTCTTAATATTGACATATTACAGCAATCTAATGCATCAATTTTTACTCCACTGAGTTATTTGCATCTTATCGTTCATACAGAATTTTTTGAAAAAGACTTGGGCTTTTTTGGGATTCGCAAAAAATAATTTTTGGGTTTTTCTATCTGTTCCTCATTTGGTAGACAATTATGCCAAAATTGTGGATGGGCGGGGTCGGGACCTTATGTGCCATCGCACGTTACCAAGTCGCCTTGTTATACATTTAATTTCACTTAATTGTAATCGGATTAAATGGTAGCCAACACTGGCTATTATATTGTGTTGAATCTGAATGAGGGGGTCAAAATTTTCAAACTAGGGACGACCCTTCACACCTTAAATTGTCTCCTCAAAACAGTTTCTGTGAATGGCATGCCTAAAAACCAGCAAGGCGTAAGCCTCTAATAGTGCTGCTCAGCCACATAACGCCCTTCGGGAGTTACCTGTCTACCCCAATTTTCAGGAAAAAATGTCAAACGAGCCAGACGAAAAATGGCTCAAGCAAAAATTTGCATAAGAAGACCACAGGACTAATTTAATTGCTAAAAAATTCGTTTGAGAGCAATTGACAGCAAAATAACCTCGATGATACAACACTTGTATGAAACGTAATATTTTTTTCCGATCTAACGAAGAATCGCATGAAAAGGAACACAAGGTTAAAAAATTGACCTAAATGGATTCGAAAATTTTATGACCAAGTCAACCCTTTGTCGTTTTACTCACATATATGTAGAAATTTTTTTTTGGTTTTTGCAAATTTTTCTCCAGACGGTTGGATATGGGGTCAGGATAAGTTTGGCCAAAAATGAGATAAAACTTTACTATTTTGCGCCCGAAAATTCGAGCTAAATTCGAGATAAAACTTTACTATTTTGCGAGATAAAACTTCGAGATAAAACTTTACTATTTTGCGCCCGAAAATTGAGAACAATTCTCACCATTTAAAGAAACTACACAAATTAGTTCTATTTGTATCAAACCAGTCACATTTTATGCATATTTTTTAGGACTCTAAGAAATGTGAATTCAAATTTTATTAGAAAAACAAAAAAGTTTGTTTAATAATTTACATTTTAAGAATCATTTTTTATAAGAATATGGATAAATTGATCCTTATAGATTTGGAGAAGTAAGATTGTATTTGTTTATCGGTTGGAAATTTTTCATGTAACTTCATCATTTCGCTATTTAGTTTTTGCTTAAAATCATTTCTGTTCTTCTTTCCGGATTTCTCTTGGTATGTTGTTGCACTTTCTCAAGAAATTTTTTATTCCTGATTGGTCATTCAATTAAGGCACATCAGTAAAAAAAAGCTGATACATTTTTTTGGGAAAAAGGGGCAGTTGGATTCTCTCACTTTATAATTTCCCAAGATTTTGAAAGATGTTTTTCCGCTATTTCACTGCTTTCTTTAAAGTGCTTAGTTGTATGGATAAAACGTCATACGAGGTTGGATAGATAATACAAAACATATTCTGTACAAATCAGTTTCTGTAAGTGTGTCTGGGTACCATAATGTCCAATATCTCACATCAGTAACGCTTTCCTTTAAATGCAACAGCGCTTAATCTGAGTTTGTTATTTTTCTGCTATGACAGTCCTGTTTGCAATGAGAAACTATAGCAAGTTATTGTCTAGTGTTTTTTCCTGCGACTGCATGAAAGTTCTCACAGCGGCAATTTCCATGACTTTTTTGAATTTCTGGTAATAATGCTAGAACGAGTATGGGCTGTACCTTTTACGACGGCTGCTTTTTTTTAACTAAACTAGCACGAAGGCTGTGTTCCCTGTTTTTTCCACTAGCATATGCTTTGTCTAACTAAATTCAGTTTTGAGAAATCGTTTTTTTAAAGAATAGAGCAGAATAGAAATGCATTAAGTAAGCACTAGTATATTGTTAGAAAAATATCTTCATGGTATAAACTCTGAAGGTATAAACTCTGTGTTAAAACGTGCAATTTTTCCTATTAGCAAGATCAAGAAGCTTCCAAGACCACTTTGTAAGACCAGTCAATATGATTCTTGCAAGATCAAAACTCCCAATTAACCCAATCTTTCTTAGGCTCATCCGGCTCAGATCATAGTCAGCTCATTCACCCAGCTAATTTCCTTGTTTATTACCTGTTCGGGCGTCTGCAGTGTATTGAACTGGAATTGTATCTCCAAGCAAAGATAGCTTCACAACGGCCACATAATCTGTCTCTGGACTCAGTCCAGTCACTTCAAAAGTGCAAAGCGACAATTGGAACTCACATGACGTGCCAGACACGTTCCTTGAAGCCACAAGTTCACTAGATTCCGTTGACTCGTTTACGGCGTAAAACTGAAAGAGGAAGATTTTTTTTAAACCATTTTTTTTAAAAACTTCTGGTTGACTTTCATCATTTACGCCCCAGTTTTTACATAGTAATGTGCTATATAACATTACCTAATTTGTAACTGGGGATCATAAAGAAGTCGGGTCCGAAGTCGAATAAATCTGCATCTTCATGCAATTAAATTGTAATTCCCAAAAATTTGTTTTTGTTGAAAGTGTTAACATTTGAACAGGTTGCACAAAAAAATCGGTATATGGTTTAAAATCCGAATAGGTGAAAACAATTTTTATAGAAAAAATTGGCAATAGATTTCAACACAAATATTGTAGAAATTAGTGGAACTTGAAAATTTGATTTAAATTATAAAGCAGTCAAGTTCCCATAACGTTTTTCTTCACTAGTGATAAAGTGTTACAAAATATAATAAAAAATCTAAGTTGCAAATTTTTAATTGTCTCGATTCAGTTTAAATTAATTCAAAGAATATTATTGCTCATTAATAACTCAAAAAAATTAGATTGAAGCTGTGAAAATTTTATGCGGCCACAAAAAATATGGCCGAGCAGCAAAAAAGAGGGAGGAGGAGGACTGTGGTGGAAGAGGTGTGGAGAAAAATAAATTTTATATAATGTTTTTTGAATTGCTTATATGAGGAGACGCAGGTTAAGGACAATTGAATACTTTTCAATATCAAGGGTATTCTTAAAAGCGCTTCTTACTTTTTTTTTCTTGCTGTTCCCTAACTTTCGAGAAACTGTAGTTTATAACTTTTGCCTCGTCTCCAAAAACTCTACCCACATTATTAATTTTTGCCGTATTATCCTATGCCTGAGAATTTTTGCTTTATATGTGAATTGCTTAGATACAAAACTGTTAGTAGAGATTGAAATGTAAAGCAAATCAGCCGAAGCAATTCTATTCGATGGCTGTGTCTCAGTTCAGCGCAGTTTTTCAAAATTAATTGGGACCTTTAGGAACTTTCAGGAACTATTGGGTACTTTCTACTTGGAGTTTGCTGGACCTTTATGATCTTAAACTTTAGAAAACAAATCATTTTTGTTCTCAAATGCAAATTTGGTATCAGTGAAATGCTCATTCAAAATTAAACCAATTAATAAAAAAAATATTGGCTTTTAATTCTCGGCGATGAATTAATGGTTGAAGCTTTAAAGTTGTTACATTTCTTTAAAGCTTCACATAAGGGTAGGAATTCATAATTTGCAACAGCTAAACTATGTTCTAAAAAAACTTAGTAGCCGATGGATAGAGGAAGAGAACAATACCAAATTTTAGGCCAAAATATTCTAATATTTTCCCGGGTTGACCACCATAGATAAATCTTGGCAACCATATCCAAGCCATATATGGTGACCAAGAAAACTTGGCAACCATATACCTGCCCATACGAAATTTCAAACGTAGGCTGAAGAAGCGTGAAATAAGTGCCTGTGACATATTTTAGTGGTGAAAAGTCTCTGTTGAAACTTTGAAAAAAGTTCAAGTTCATGGTTTCTTGGCAACCATATATATGACCATAAACGTTCATGGTGCCATGGATGACCATATATGGTCAAATTCAAATCGTTCAAATGCGAATTTTTAGCAGATATCGGAAAAGATCTGTTCTCCAAAAAAGTGTTTGGAGACGTATTGCAGAAAACTTGTTGTTTATGGTTTCTTGGCAACCATATGCAAGACCATGCACCTTCATGGTTCTTACAGGTACCATGAAACTTTATGGTCTTGGATATGGTTGCCAAGAATTTTTTTAAATCTTGACTTTTTAATTAAATATTTATAGGGCTCAGAGTCGCAAATCATTGGATTTATAGATAGATCAAAATAATTTTAAAAAAGAGGAACACTGGCGTTTAACACTTTTCGATGTTTAAAATTTTTACTGAAAAAAATAGTCCTAAATTTTTCCGCCTTCGCGGCAGAGGTCTTCGGTGTCCTTTCAGTAAGCAATGCTATTATATTGCGTCCGGAATTTTGCGTTTGGATTTTAAATCGGCCTGAGCAAACATTTATTAAGGTGTAACTTTAAAAAAATAATTCTTTTTATGCGTTATGCTTAACTGATACAGTTTTTATAGTAATAAGCGCTGTTTTTAGCTGGAAATTTTGTTATCTACGCTTGCTTTGGGTTCATGAAGTTGTCCGAGCCAATAGTTCCTAGTAATTTAACAATTTTTTTTCATTTTTTGTGAAATCATGAAATTCTTGTTGATGTTGTTTTTTGTCAAAACACACAAAACATCCTGGCCTTTACGGCGGTGCGGGAAATTTTTTCTCACTTCGCGGTAGAGGTCTTCGTTGTCCTCTCAGTACGCAATAGACTTGGATTGCATCCGGAATCACGTTCGAGGCGCAGATTTGATTTGTTTTGTAAGAATTTGCTAGAAGTTTCTATACGCTCAGAGGTCAAAATTGAGGTTACAGCTAATTGTTTTGCTGATATCTTACAAAATATTGTATCAAATTGAATGCGCGAGTAAGCATTCTGTTCCTACTGAACTATGTATGCTTTCCTTTTTTAGTTTGGTCTTTGAATCGGCCTGAGCAAACATTTAATATGGTGTAATTTTAAAAAACAATTGATTTTATTCGTTATTCTCAATTGATGCAGTGTTTAATGTAATGAGCGTTGTTTTTACCTGCACACTGTGTTATTTACGCTTGCTTCGCGTCCATGAAACTGTTCGAGCCAATATATCTTAATAATTTAACAATTTTTCATTTTTCGTGAAATCATGAAATTCTTGTTGATGTTGTTTTTTGTCAAAAACACAAAACACCCTAGCTTTTACGGCGACGTGGGAAATTTTTTCCCTTTCGCAGTAGAGTTCTTTGGTGTCCTCTCAGTACGCAAGAGACTTTGATTGCATCCGGAATCACGTCCGAGGCGCAGATTTGATTTGTTTTGTAAGAATTTGCTAGAAGTTTCTATACGCTCAGAGATCAAAATTGAGATTACAGCTAATTGTTTTGTTGATATCTGACAAAGTATTGTATCAAATTGAATGCGCGATAAGTATTCCGTTCCTACTGAACTATGTACGATTTCCTTTTTTAGTTTGGTCTTTGAAGCGGCCTGAGCAAACATTTAATATGGTGTAATTTTAAAAAACAATTGATTTTATTCGTTTTTCTCAATTGATGAAGTGTTTAATGTAATGAGCGTTGTTTTTACCTGCAGACTGTGTTATTCACGCTTGCTTCGAGTCCATAAAACTGTTCGAGCCAATATATCTTAATAATTTAACAATTTTTCATTTTTCGTGAAATCATGAAATTCTTGTTGATGTTGTTTTTGTCAAAACACACAAAACACCCTAGCCTTTACGGCGAGGTGGGAGTTTTTTTCCCACTTCGCAGTAGAGGTCTTTGTTGTGTTCTCAGTACGCAATAGACTTGGATTGCATCCGGAATCACGTCCGAGGCGCATATTTGATTTGTTTTGTAAGAATTTGCTAGAAATTTCTATACGCTCAGAGATCGAAATTGAGGTTTCAGCTAATTGTTTTGTTGATATCTGTCAAAATACTGTATCAAATTCAATGCGTTTGTAAGCATTCCCTTCCTACTGAACTATGTATGCTTTCTTTTTTAGTTTGGTTTTTAAATCGGCCTGAGCAAACATTTATTATGTTTCAAATATTTTTTTTGTTCGTTATTCTGAATTGATGCAGTGTTTATTGCACTGAGCTTTGTTTTTATCTGCAAACTGAGTTTTTCACACTTGTTTTGCGTCCATAGAGCTGTTCGAGCCAATATTTCTTAGTTTTTTAACAATTTTTCATTTTTCGTGAAATCATGAAATTCTTGTTTGTGTTGTTTTTTGTCAAAACACACAAAACACCCTGAACTTTATGGCGAGGTAGGAAATTTTTTCTCACTTCAAGGTAGAGGGCTTGGATGTCCACTCAGTACTCAATGGACTTAGATTGCGTCCGCAATCACGGCCGAGGCGCTTATTTCATTTGTTTTGTAAGAATTTGCTAGAAATTTCTACATTCTCAGTGATCGAAATTGAGGTTACAGCTTATTGTTTTTTTGATATCTGCCAAAATACCGTATCAATTTGAATGCGCGAGTAAGCAATCCCTTCCTATTGAACTGTGCATGCTTTCCTTTTTAGTTTGGATTTTAAATTGGCCTGAACAAACATTTATTATGGTGTAATTTTTAAAAAATAACTCTTTTTATGCTTTATTCTGAATTGATGCAGTTTTTATTGTAATGAGCGCTGTTTTTACCTGCAAATTGTGTTATTTACGCTTGCCTCGGGTCCATGAAGCTGTCCGAGCCAATATTTTTTAGTAACTTAATAATTTTTCATTTTTCGTGAATTCATGAAATTCTTGTTGATGTTGTTTTTTGTCAAAACACACAAAACACCCTGGCCTTTATGGCGAGGTGGGAAATTTGTTCCCACTTCGCGGTAGAGGTCTTGGGTGTTCAGTAATACTGAGTGGACTTGGACTGACTTCAGAGGTGCCAACTTCGTACCGTTTTTAGTCGTTTTGCGTGATTTTGCCAGAAATTGGGGTCTCCCAACAGCCCAAAAATCGGGGTACGCTTCATGTCTTTGAAGATTTCTGCAAAACTACTGGACCAAATTGGATGGTTATTGTCTCCTTGTGTTGGCCCTAAGCCCCCTTTGACTGCAGTGTTAAGTTGGTTTCTCAAAGAGTTGGTTTTCGTATCAAGAAGTTATTATTGTTCAAAGTTGAAAAAAGTCGAATTTTTGGGCTGTTCTGGGTGACCCAAATTTCGGTTTTTTATTGTAATGAGGGTTGTTGTTACTTGCAATTTGTGTTATTTACGCTAGTGTCGGGTCCAAGAAGGTATTTGAGTCAATAGTTTTTAGCAATTCAAAAATTTTTCTGTTTTCACGATTTCATCAAATTTCTGTGGATGTTGTTTTATGTCAAAACACACAAAACATCATAACCTTCATGGTGAGGTGGGAAATTTTTTCCCACCTCACGATGAAGGTTTGCAGTGAACTAGAACGTGGAAGTGGACCAGAATTACACCCACAAATACGCCGGGAACGCTGTTTCACGTTGTTTTACGTCGGTTCAGGAGATCTTGGGCTTCGATTTTAGCCCAAAAAGTGGGGTACGGAACAGTATTTTGTTAATATCTTCTTAAGTACTGAACCAAATTAAACGGGAATGGTCGCATTTTGTTGGCACTGAACCCTTCTTGCTTGCAGTGTTTGGTTGGTTTCCCAAATCGGCCTAATCAAAAAGTTATTAATGTTCAAATTTGAAAATGTTCGAATTTTCGGGCTATTCTGGGTGACCCAAATTTCGGTACAACAAAACACGCGATTTACCCAACAAGTGTTGGTGTTTAAGAATCCTCAGTTAGTGAGGAGTATCCCCATATATAGTTTATATAGTATTTTATGTAGTTGAGATGGTCAATTTTTACTCTGCAGAGCGGTCACCTCGCTTTTTTGGGCATTTGGTACGGTACCTTATAATTGCTATAACTCCATGAAGAATGTACGATTGTGCTCATTTTTTAATATGATGCGTATATCAAGCAGTGCTAAAAACAGTACTAAGGGCGTTCATTTTTGTTCAGCCGTTTTAGAGAAATTGGCCAGTAAACTTGCCCTCGATTTTAGCCCCAGAAGCGGTTGACACCAGCGGGTGACACCAGTGACACCTTGAAGCTTTGAACTATATTATGAAAGTTGAGTGTTTTGAATTCCTCAGTTAGTGGGGAGTCTCCCCATATATATTTTGTATGTAGTTATACGTAGTCCAGATGGTCAATTTTAGCGATCCGTGACCCGTACTTGTCCTAATTGGGCATTTGGTACGGTACCTTTATGTTGGAATTTCTCCTCGTAGAGTGAACCGATTTTTGATCTGTTTGTTGATTTGAACTCAGCTTGAGCCGTACTTGAATCCCTGTAAATAGCGTTTTGTTTCTTCCAGCCGTTTTCGAGAAATTGGCCAGGACACATACCCCCATTTTCACCAATTCGTGTCCGGTACTTTTCGGGTACGTACATGTGAGACCAACAAAAAAGACGAATTTAGCCCCGCGAATTGGTTCTTTAGACTGCCCCGATGATGAGGATTTTCCCCGTATATGTTTTATAGGGCGTTTTCCGTAGTTTAGATGGTCAATTTTGGGTCTGCAAGTCACCTCTCCTCGTTTCTGTCGAGATTGGTACGGTACCTTAACTTTGCAATATCTCGTCGTAAGATGGACCGATTGGGATGATATTTTGACACAAAGCGTGCCGCAAGTAGTACTCATTTTGCTGTAAGTTTGGTTCTTTTTTGTTCGATCAGTTTTGAAATATTGACCATTAAATATACCCCCAGTTTGACCATCTGAAACAGGAGAATTGACATCTCCAACCTGTTACTGACCACCGTAGATGTTACTTTTACCGTTGTTTGGGCAGCTGGGTAGACTCAGTGTATCCCAGTGATGTTCCTAGCAAAATTTGGATTTTATAATTATAATCTTTGATGAACTTGTATGGGACATTTGGACATTTTGGGTCATCATGGTCCTTTTTTTGGACGTTTGGTACCAACGGCTCGATCGTTTATAACTCTGCCTACAGTTATATTTTTTCCTATTGAGTTGCATAGTTAGAGAGCTCATTATGCGTGCTTTCTTTTGATATAATGAAACCTGAAAAAATGTTCACCAGAAGTTGTAAATTTGTGTACGAGCATTGGAAACGTCCCAATTTTCGATCGGATCTCGTTGGTTTATCCTTTTAACTCTGTGTAGAGAGGGATTATTTTCAATTTCTTTAATGATTCTGACAGGTCAGTTTAGGATGGTTTTAATGGTATACATGTCGTTTTGTTTCGTTTTCAAAAAGCTTCTGAAATTAGCCAGCGAGCAAACCTTAATTTTAGTCGTTTTCTGCGTTTCTGACATCGTATACCTGAGTTACTAACTCAAAAAGTGGTCCGAACCGACCCAAACTTAGTATGCAGTATCCCCTGTAAAAGTAGAGTCTAGTACAGAAAGAATTTTGGCTATAGCTTGTCTCTGAAAAAAGTTGTTTTTTCGTACGGAAATTTGCGAATTTCGCAAATAACGAATTTTGAAAATAGGTCTCTTTCATCGGATCAAGGAGTTGTTGAAATCAAACCAAACTTGGTATGGAGTATCTCATGTGTACCTAGAGTGTAAAACAAAAAGAATTTTTGCTGTAGCGTTCGTAGGAAAAAAGTTAGTTTTTCGTACGTAAATTTCCGGTTAATTCGAATAATTAATTTTAAATAATTTTTAAAAATAGGTCTTTTTGATTAGGTCATAGAGTCGTCCAAAGTGAACCAATCTTGGTATGGAGTATCCCCTGTGTAGGTAGAGTGTAAAACAAAAAGAATTTTTGGTATAGCTTGCCTAGGAAAAAAGTTAGTATTTCATACGGAAATTTGCGAATTTCGCGAATAAGGAATTTTGAAAATAGGTCTGTTTCATCGGGTCAAGGAGTTGTCTAAATCAAACCAAACTCGGTATGGAGTATCCCATGTGTACGTAGATTATAAAACAAAAAAATTTGCTATAGCTTGCGTAGGAAAAAAGTTAGTTTTTCGTACGGAAATTTGCGACTTTCGCAAGTAACGAATTTTAAAAATAGGTCTTTTTCGTCGGGTCAAGGAGTTGTCCAAATCAATCCAAACCCGGTATGTAGTATCCCATGGGTAACTAGATTGTAAAACAAAAAAATTTTTGGTATGGCTCGCCTAGGAAAAAAGTTAGTATTTCATATGGAAATTTGCTATTATTTCGAATAATTTTGCGATTATAATTTTAAAAATAGGTCTTTTTCGTCGGGTCAAGGAGTTGTCCAAATCTAACCAAACTCGGTATCGAGTATCCCATGGGTAATTAGATTGTAAAACAAAAAGAATTTTTGGTATAGCTTGCCTAGGAAAAAGTTAGTATTTCATACGGAAATTTGCGAATTTCGCGAATAAGGAATTTTAAAAATAGGTCTTTTTCGTCGGGTCAAGGAGTTGTCCAAATCAATCCAAACCCGGTATGTAGTATCCCATGGGTAACTAGATTGTAAAACAAAAAGAATTTTTGGTATAGCTTGCCTAGGAAAAAAGTTAGTATTTCATACGGAAGTTTGCTGTTATTTCGAATAATTTTGCGATTATAATTTTAAAAATAGGTCTTTTTCGTCGGGTCAAGGAGTTGTCCAAATCTAACCAAACTCGGTATCGAGTATCCCATGGGTAATTAGATTGTGAAACAAAAAGAGTTTTTGGTATAGCTTGCCTAGGAAAAAAGTTAGCATTTCATACGGAAGTTTGCTATTATTTCGAATAATTTTGCGATTATAATTTTAAAAATAGGTCTTTTTCGTCGGGTCAAGGAGTTGTCCAAATCTAACCAAACTCGGTATCGAGTATCCCATGGGTAATTAGATTGTAAAACAAAAAGAAATTTTGGTATAGCTTGCCTAGGAAAAAAGTTAGTATTTCATACGGAAATTTGCGAATTTCGCGAATAAGGAATTTTAAAAATAGGTCTTTTTCGTCGGGTCAAGGAGTTGTCCAAATCTAACCAAACTCAGTATCGAGTATCCCATGGGTAATTAGATTGTAAAACAAAAAGAATTTTTGGTATAGCTTGCCTAGGAAAAAAGTTAGTATTTCATACGGAAGTTTGCTATTATTTCGAATAATTTTGCGATTATAATTTTAAAAATAGGTCTTTTTCGTCGGGTCAAGGAGTTGTCCAAATCTAACCAAACTCGGTATCGAGTATCCCATGGGTAATTAGATTGTAAAACGAAAAGAATTTTTGGTATAGCTTGCCTAGGAAAAAAGTTAGTATTTCATACGGAAGTTTGCTATTATTTCGAATAATTTCGCGAATAAGGAATTTTAAAAATAGGTCTTTTTCGTCGGGTCAAGGAGTTGTCCAAATCAATCCAAACCCGGTATGTAGTATCCCATGGGTAACTGGATTGTAAAACAAAAAGAATTGTTGGTATAGCTTGCCTAGGAAAAAAGTTAATATTTCATACGGAAGTTTGCTATTATTTCGAATAATTTTGCGATTATAATTTTAAAAATAGGTCTTTTTCGTCGGGTCAAGGAGTTGTCCAAATCTAACCAAACTCGGTATCGAGTATCCCATGGGTAATTAGATTGTAAAACAAAAAGAGTTTTTGGTATAGCTTGCCTAGGAAAAAAGTTAGTATTTCATACGGAAGTTTGCTATTATTTCGAATAATTTTGCGATTATAATTTTAAAAATAGGTCTTTTTCGTCGGGTCAAGGAGTTGTCCAAATCTAACCAAACTCAGTATCGAGTATCCCATGGGTAATTAGATTGTAAAACAAAAAGAAATTTTGGTATAGCTTGCCTAGGAAAAAAGTTAGTATTTCATACGGAAATTTGCGAATTTCGCGAATAAGGAATTTTAAAAATAGGTCTTTTTCGTCGGGTCAAGGAGTTGTCCAAATCTAACCAAACTCGGTATCGAGTATCCCATGGGTAATTAGATTGTAAAACAAAAAGAATTTTTGGTATAGCTTGCCTAGGAAAAAAGTTAGTATTTCATACGGAAGTTTGCTATTATTTCGAATAATTTTGCGATTATAATTTTAAAAATAGGTCTTTTTCGTCGGGTCAAGGAGTTGTCCAAATCTAACCAAACTCGGTATCGAGTATCCCATGGGTAATTAGATTGTAAAACAAAAAGAATTTTTGGTATAGCTTGCCTAGGAAAAAAGTTAGTATTTCATACGGAAGTTTGCTATTATTTCGAATAATTTTGCGATTATAATTTTAAAAATAGGTCTTTTTCGTCGGGTCAAGGAGTTGTGCAAATCTAACCAAACTCGGTATCGAGTATCCCATGGGTAATTAGATTGTAAAACAAAAAGAATTTTTGGTATAGCTTGCCTAGGAAAAAAGTTAGTTTTTCATACGGAAATTTGCGAATTTCGCGAATAAGGAATTTTAAAAATAGGTCTTTTTCATCGGGTCAAGGAGTTGTTCAAAGTGAACCAAACTTGGTATGGAGTATCTCATTTATGTCTAGAGTGTAAAACAAAAAGAATTTTTGGTATAGCTTGCCTCTGAAAAAAGTTAGTTTTTCGTACGGAAGTTTGCGAATTTCGCGAATAAGGAATTTTGAAAATAGTTTTAAAATAGGTCTTTTTCATCGGGTCAAGGAGTTGTCCAAAGTGAACTGAACTGGGTATGGAGTATACCATGGGTGCCTAGAGTCTAAAACAGAAATAATTTTTGCTATAGCTTGCGTAGGAAAAAAGTTTGTAATTCATACGGAAATGTGCAATTATTTCGAATAAATAATTTTAAAAATAGGTCTTTTTCATCGGGTCAAGGAGTTGTCCAAAGTGAACTAAACTGAGTATGGAGTATACCATGGGTGCCTAGAGTCTAAAACAGAAGGAATTTTTGCTATAGCTTGCCTAGGAAAAAAGTTAGTTTTTCGTACGAAAATTTGCGAATTTCGCAAATAACGAATTTTAAAAATAGGTCTTTTTCATCGGGTCAAGGAGTTGTCCAAATCAAACCAAACTCGGTATGGAGTATCCCATGTGTACCTAGATTATGAAACAAAAAAAATTGCTAAAGCTTGCGTAGGAAAAAAGTTAGATTTTCGTACGGAAATTTGCGAATTTCGCAAATAACGAATTTTAAAAATAGGTCTTTTTCATCGGGTCAAGGAGTTGTCCAAAGTGAACTAAACTGGGTATGGAGTATACCATGGGTGCCTAGAGTCTAAAACAGAAGGAATTTTTGCTATAGCTTGGCTAGGAAAAAAAATAGTTTTTCGTACGGAAATTTGCGAATTTCGCAAATAACGAATTTTAAAAATAGGTCTTTTTCATCGGGTCAAGGAGTTGTCCAAAGTGAACTAAACTGGGTATGGAGTATACCATGGGTGCCTAGAGTCTAAAACAGAAGGAATTTTTGCTATAGCTTGCCTAGGAAAAAAAATAGTTTTTCGTACGGAAATTTGCGAATTTCGCAAATAACGAATTTTAAAAATAGGTCTTTTTCATCGGGTCAAGGAGTTGTTCAAAGCGAACCAAACTTGGTATGGAGTATCTCATTTATGTCTAGAGTGTAAAACAAAAAGAATTTTTGGTATAGCTTGCCTTTGAAAAAAGTTAGTTTTTCGTACGGAAATTTGCGAATTTCGCGAATAAGGAATTTTGAAAATAGGTTAAAAATAGGTCTTTTTCATTGGGTCAAGGAGTTGTCCAAATCAAACCAAACTCGGTATGGAGTATCCCATGTGTACCTAGATTATAAAACAAAAAAAATTGCTAAAGCTTGCGTAGGAAAAAAGTTAGATTTTCGTACGGAAATTTGCGAATTTTGCAAATAACGAATTTTAAAAATAGGTCTTTTTCATCGGGTCAAGGAGTTGTTCAAAGTGAACCAAACTTGGTATGGAGTATCTCATTTATGTCTAGAGTGTAAAACAAAAAGAGTTTTTGGTATAGCTTGCCCCTGAAAAAAGTTAGTTTTTCGTACGGAAATTTCCATTATTTCAAATAAATAATTTTAAAATTAGTTCTTTTTGATTAGATCATAGAGTTGTCCAAAGTGAACCAAACTTGGTATGGAGTATCCCCTGTGTACATAAAACCTGGAATAGAAAAAAATTTTGCTATAGCTTGCCTGTAGAAAAAGTTAAGTTCTTAAACGGAATTTTGCGATTATTTCGAATAAATAATTTTGAAATTTCGATTTATGTATTTTTGATATAGTCAAAGAGTTATTTAAATTGAACAAAACTTAATATGTAGTATGAGCTTTGTATGTAGATTGCAGAACAGAAAAGTTTTTTGCTATAGCTTGCCCCTGGAAAAAGTTAGGTTTTCATACGAAAATTCCTATTAATTCGAATAATTATTTATGAAATTTTGAAATAAGTGTTTTTGATTGGGTCATAGAATTGTCCAAACTGAACCATAATTGTTATGCTGTGTCCAGTGTGTATGTAGAGTCTAGAACAGAAAGATTTTTGGCTATAGCTTGTCTCTGGAAAGAGTTACGTTTTCGTAGGTTTTCGTATATAAATTCGCAATTATTTCGTATAATTAATTTTGAAAATAGGTCTTTTTCAAATGGTCAAAAAGTGGTCCGAATCGAACCAAATTTGGTATGCAGTATCCCCTGTGTACATAGAACCTCGACTAGAAGAAATTTTTGCTATAGCTTGCCTCCAGAAAGAGTAAGGCTTTCATACGAAAATTCAGATTAATTCGAATAAGTAGAGGAAGTAGAGAAATGATAGTCTATATGGTTTCGTAAAAGATTGTATTTTGTCACTTTTTGGTACAAAACGCAAACCTATCGGTCCAACCAATACTGAATTTGCAAAAAATTTGGTCAGAATTTGAGTTTTAGCAGAAAAGTTGGATTTGTGGTAGAAGTTGCCAATTTGCGTACAAGACGCTAAAATTTAAAGTCTCTCTGGTTTCGTAAAAGACTGTATTTTGTCACTTTTTGGTACAAAACGCAAACCTATCGGTCCAACCAATACTGAATTTGCAAAAAATTTGGTCAGAATATGAGTTTTAGCAGTAAAGTTGGATTTGTGGTAGAAATTGCCAATTTGCGTACAAGACGCTAAAATTTAAAGTCTCTCTGGTTTTGTAAAAGATTGTTTTTTGTCGCTTTTTGGTACAAAACGTAAACATATCGGTCCACTCAGTACTGAATCTGCAATAAAATCTGCTGTAGCGTGCGAAGGAAAAAAGTTATTTTTTCGTACGTAATTTTCCGATTAATTCGAATAAATAATTTTAAATAGTTTTTAAAAATAGGTCTTTTTGATTAGGTCATAGAGTCGTCCAAAGTGAACTAAACTGGGTATGGAGTATACCATGGGTGCCTAGAGTCTAAAACAGAAGGATTTTTTGCTATAGCTTGCCTAGGAAAAAGGTTAGTTTTTCGTACGGAAATTTGCGAATTTCGCAAATAACGAATTTTAAAAATAGGTCTTTTTCATCGGGTCAAGGAGTTGTTGAAATCAAACCAAACTTGGCATGGAGTATCTCATGTGTGTCTAGAGTGTAAAACAAAAAGAATTTTTGGTAAAGCTTACCTCTGAAAAAAGTTAGTTTTTCGTACGGAAATTTGCGAATTTCGCAAATAACGAATTTTAGAAATAGGTCTTTTTCATCGGGTCAAGGAGTTGTTCAAAGTGAACCAAACTTGGTATGGAGTATCTCATGTGTACCTAGAGTGTCAAACAAAAAGAATTTTTGGTATAGCTTACCTCTGAAAAAAGTTAGTTTTTCGTACGGAAATTTTTGAATTTCGCAAATAACGAATTTTAAAAATAGGTCCTTTTCATCGGGTCAAGGAGTTGTTCAAAGTGAACCAAACTTGGTATGGAGTATCTCATGTGTGTCTAGAGTGTAAAACAAAAAGAATTTTTGGTATAGCTTGCCTCTGAAAAAAGTTAGTTTTTCGTACGGAAATTTGCGAATTTCGCGAATAAGGAATTTTGAAATTAGGTTAAAAATAGGTCTTTTTGATTAGGTCATAGAGTCGTCCAAAGTGAACTAAACTGGGTATGGAGTATACCATGGGTGCCTAGAGTCTAAAACAGAAGGAATTTTTGCTATTGCTTGCCTAGGAAAAAAGTTAGTTTTTCGTACGGAAATTTGCGAATTTCGCAAATAACGAATTTTAAAAATAGGTCTTTTTCATCGGGTCAAGGAGTTGTTGAAATCAAACCAAACTTGGCATGGAGTATCTCATGTGTGTCTAGAGTGTAAAACAAAAAGAATTTTTGGTATGGCTTGCCTAGGAAAAAAGTTAGTTTTTCGTACGGAAATTTGCCAATTTCGCAAATAACGAATTTTAAAAATAGGTCTTTTTCATCGGGTCAAGGAGTTGTTCAAAGTGAACCAAACTTGGTATGGAGTATCTCATGTGTGTCTAGAGTGTAAAACAAAAAAAATTTTTGGTATAGCTTGCCTCTGAAAAAAGTTAGTTTTTCGTACGGAAATTTGCGAATTTCGCGAATAAAGAATTTTGAAATTAGGTTAAAAATAGGTCTTTTTGATTAGGTCATAGAGTCGTCCAAAGTGAACTAAACTGGGTATGGAGTATACCATGGGTGCCTAGAGTCTAAAACAGAAGGAATTTTTGCTATTGCTTGCCTAGGAAAAAAGTTAGTTTTTCGTACGGAAATTTGCGAATTTCGCAAATAACGAATTTTAGAAATAGGTCTTTTTCATCGGGTCAAGGAGTTGTTGAAATCAAACCAAACTTGGCATGGAGTATCTCATGTGTGTCTAGAGTGTAAAACAAAAAGAATTTTTGGTATAGCTTGCCTCTGAAAAAAGTTAGTTTTTCGTACGGAAATTTGCGAATTTCGCGAATAAGGAATTTTGAAACTAGGTTAAAAATAGGTCTTTTTGATTAGGTCATAGAGTCGTCCAAAGTGAACTAAACTGGGTATGGAGTATACCATGGGTGCCTAGAGTCTAAAACAGAAGGAATTTTTGCTATAGCTTGCGTAGGAAAAAAGTTTGTATTTCATACGGAAATGTGCAATTATTTCGAATAAATAATTTTAAAAATAGGTCTTTTTGATTAGGTCATAGAGTCGTCCAAAGTGAACCAAACTTGGCATGGAGTATCTCATGTGTACCTATAGTGTCAAACAAGAGGAAGTTTTGGTATAGCTTGCCCCTGAAAAAAGTTAGTTTTTCGTATGGAAATTTGCGAATTTCGCAAAAAACGAATTTTAAAAATAGGTCTCTTTCATCGGATCAAGGAGTTGTTGAAATCAAACCAAACTCGGTATGGAGTATCCCATGTGTACCTAGAGTCTCAAACAAAAAGAATTTTTTGTATAGCTTGCCTCTGAAAAAAGTTAGTTTTTCGTATGGAAATTTGCGAATTTCGCAAATAACGAATTTTAAAAATAGGTCTCTTTCATCGGATCAAGGAGTTGTTGAAATCAAACCAAACCTCGGTATGGAGTATCCCATGTGTACCTAGAGTCTCAAACAAAAAGAATTTTTTGTATAGCTTGCCTCTGAAAAAAGTTAGTTTTTCGTATGGAAATTTGCGAATTTCGCAAATAACGAATTTTAAAAATAGGTCTCTTTCATCGGATCAAGGAGTTGTTGAAATCAAACCAAACTCGGTATGGAGTATCCCATGTGTACCTAGAGTCTCAAACAAAAAGAATATTTTGTATAGCTTGCCTCTGAAAAAAGTTAGTTTTTCGTACGGAAATTTGCGATTAATTCGAATAATCAATTTTTAAAATTAGGTCTTTTTGATTAGGTCGTAGAGTTATCCAAAGTGAACCAAACTTGGCATGGAGTATCCCATGTGTACCTAGAGTCTCAAACAAAAAGAATTTTTTGTATAGCTTGCCTCTGAAAAAAGTTGGTTTTTCGTACGGAAATTTGCGATTAATTCGAATAATTAATTTTAAATAATTTTTAAAAATAGGTCTTTTTGATTAGGTCATAGAGTCGTCCAAATCGAACCAAACTCGGTATCGAGTATCCCATGGGTAACTAGATTGTAAAACAAAAAGAATTGTTGGTATAGCTTGCCTAGGAAAAAAGTTAGTTCTTCATACGGAAATTTGCAACTATTTCAAATATTTAATTTTTAAATATAGTATTTTTCATCGGGTCAAGAAGTTATTCAAATTGAACCAAACTCGGTATGGAGTATTCCATGTGTACCTAGATTCCAAAACAAAAAGAATTTTTGCGATAGCTGGCCTAGAAAAAAAATTGGTATTTCATACGGAAATTTGCGATTAATTCGAATAAATAATTTTGAACTTTTGAATTATGTGTTTTTGATTTGGTCATAGAGTTGTTTAAATTAAACCAAACTCGGTATGAAGTATCCCCTTTGTGTCTAGATTGTAATCTAGAAGGAATTTTTGGTATAGCTTGCCTAGGAAGAAATTTAGGTTTTTATTCGGAAAATTAAGATTAACTCGAATAATAATTTTTAAATTTTGAAATAAGTATTTTTAATTGGGTCTTAGAATCGAAAAATTTTTTTTTAATTTTTTAAATAATTATTTTTAAATGCGTCATAGAGTTGTCCAAATTGAACCAAACTTGGTATGCAGTATCTCCTGTGTACCTAGAGTCTAGAACGGAAAGAATTTAGCTATAGCTTGTCTCTATTCAAACTTGGTATGCAGTATCCCCCGTGTACGTAGAGTCTAGAAGAGAAAGAATTTCTTCTATAGCTTGCCTGTAGAAAAGGTTAGTTTTTCAATAGGATCTTTGCGATTGTTTCAAATAATTTTGAAATTTCGAATTGTTTTCTGGATTTGGTCATAGAGATGATTAAATTGAACCAAATTTTATATGTATTATACCCTTTGTATGTAGACTGCAGAACAGAAGAGATTTTTGCTATAGCTTGCCCCTGGAAAAAGTTAGGTTTTCATACAAAAATTCCGAATATATTGAAAAATTATTTCGAATTATTAGTATAGTATTTTTTATTTGGTCCAGTCAATAATGAATCTTTGAAAAATTTGGTAAAAATGTGAGTTTTAGAAGAAAAGTTGCGATTAGGTTAAAAAAATTTTCTCGGAATTCTTCTCTTTCTTTTTTAATCGAGATGCTAGTGAATTGAGATGTATGAGTTGTTTGATAATGTCTCGTTTTCTATCAGCTTCAGAAAGTGTGTATACTCGATTTTTTTGGATGTGGAAGTGATTTGCTCTATAAGTTTAGGTTGGAAACTCAGAAGAGTTAGGTGTACTTTTGCCTCTTAACTATACCTCCTTTTTCGCAAAATATCTCTCTAAATTGCCCTGGATCATTCAAGGCCAGTTATTGCTGTAGTTTTAGTTAGTTAATTCGGAACATAATTTTCAGATCAATCATTATGAGAAAGTCCTCACGCGCTAATTGTGGATTGAACCCGCAGCTAAGAATTATGACTGGAGCTGACGAAAATCTCGATAAAGAAGCCAGCAAGCATGTCTGGGTTTTCTACAAGAAGCACGATAAAAAAACCTTTTGAATTAGAGTATAATAGCCCAAGGTGGCCTCGTGAGTATACAACTGCGATGAAGATGAATATGAAGCCAAAGGAGAAGGTTATGCTTTATTTCGATCATGGTTATATTAAAAGCTCGTTGTGCGCTATTCCATTGAGGTCAAATAAAATTGAAGTGGAGAGAAATGTTGAGGCCAGGGTTGCGCAAGCTGAAACTTCACTCACTGACGTCAATTTCGCCCCTCAGTAAGTGGCAATTATTTCAAATACTGCAAATAGTTAGGTAGTTTTTTAAATCGTTTCCGACTACATCGTTTTCGACCCCTAAAGAAACCTAGGCGTTAGGTTTTGAACGTTCCTTGGAATATACTACAGACTGGCATTAGTATTAAGCTGATTGTTCTCCATTGTACAGGCATAATTTCCATATTTATCAAATCTAATAAAACCGCAAAAATTTTAGAACACTTTAACACTTTGAAAAATTGTTGGCCTCCTGTCGATTTTTGTTTATCTTTTATACCTGCTTCAATACTAAAGGCGGTCCGAGGGGTCCACGGTGGCTTTTTTCCGGCATTCTATCCACTATGTTTTATTTGACGTCATCAAAACCTCATTTCTTTTTCCCCTAGGGTGGAGAAAACTTCTAGCTGTCCAGTTGAACGAAACGACACCAATACGAACGAGGCGATGGTTTCTCAAAAGACAATTCTGAAGCGAAAGGGCGCTGAGAAACAAAAGTCCGCAAAAGCGTCGAGGTCTTTGTGTTTTGACAAGGGTACTGTGGGTTGCTCTCAGCAAACGTCAACTGCACCTCCAATTGTACTAGGAGCCTCTTCCACCCCTGTCAATGAAATTTCTAAAGTTAGTCTAGTATTGAAAGTTATTGAATCACTTCGGTACAAGTTCGCATTGCTACTCATTTTTATTAGTGCTATGAATCGTCCCAAACCTAAACAACCTAACAAAAAAATTTAATTAAGCTTCGAAGATTATTGATTTGTTTTTAAGACTTTATGAATGATATTTTTGGTTTGAAACGTATCATCCTGTTTTTCAGAAATCTTCCGCGGACTTTGAGGAAGCTCTCGCTGGAATGACAAGTGTTGTGACCAGAAGGTTTGAAGAATTAATAAAAGTTCAGGAAGAGCATTCTAAGAAGATGGCTTCTGAGAACAAAATGCTTCGATCAAAACTTGCAGTATTAATGAAAAAATCGAAGCAGAAAGTTGCGTCTTTAAATACTGTGCCACTTGAGGCAGGAGAAGTAAACAGGGAACCATTGATGTTCCATGGTACCGATCTTTTGACAGTTGATGCGTCACATGGTCCTTCAGCATTTGGAAGAGCGATTGGGGCTGTGATGTTCGGAACAGGAGAGGAGAGTGCATTGATTAATCTTCGTGTCGGTAGTAAGATTAATAAAAGTGGTGCTCGTATACCATGCAGTGCTGATGACGGTAGACTCTTCCGTGAGGCAGTTGAGCGTAACTTCCCATATGATAAAGAAGGAGCTTTGTACAAAGCGTGGGCGGGGGCGAACCAATATGGAGCTGAGATGAGTCAAAAGTATCCACATAAAAGGGATAAGGAGAATTCTGAGCCCATTCAATAACTTCGATGTTTACTGGCTATATATTTGCTGCTTTGTTCTATTTATGCTCACCTTTATGCGCAAGTTTGTTTTGTTTTTTTCGCCTTGCCCTTTTTGCAAGTGGATGGATTTCCATTCAGCTTTGATACAAAATTAAATGCTTCCTTTTGTCTTCAAGTTGCACGTTTTTTTTCTTTTCAAGATTGTTAATGATTGTTATGGCAATTAATACATGTTTCCATTTTTCCCTACTCTTTTCATCTATGTTGCCAAAGTGCTCAATTTGACAAACATGATTTAACGGTTGGTTGCTTTTTCAGATATGTCTGACAGTGTTGCAAGTGATGAAATTTTTGGGGAAGATTCTTTTGATTCTTGGTCAGATTCCTCTGAATGGTCTGCTGATGAATTAGTTTCGCAACCGCGAAAACGATCGGCTAGATTTTTGTCGGACTCCTCTGACGACGGTGCGCAAGTTGAAGTTGGAGGCAATGAATTAGTTCGTTTTCATTCGGAGAGCGTCACCACTGAGACAAGTGCCAATTTAAGGGACGACAGCAACGAAAATCTTTATGTAAAACAATTGGAAAAGAGTCTTGGCACATTAATTGAGTCTCACAGGCAGAAGTTGAAAGACTTCAGAAGAACTGAGAAAGCGTCGAATGCTGAGCTACTGAATTCATTGGGCCTAATTCTGTGCGATGAGAATGTTTACATTGATAATGAAAATGCGGTTGTTGTAATGTATAATAGTCAGAACCTGATGGAGTTAGAAGCAGGCCCCGAAGCTTCAAAATTCGGTCGACTTCTTGGGAGAAAGATGTTTGGTGAAAAAGAAGATTGCTTGCTCAAAACGCAGATGCTTGGACCCGGCAGAAGCTGTACGGAGCAAAGAGAACGTGTTGCAAAAGAAGCTGAAGACGCATTTGATAGTTAGTTCTCTTTTCTCATTTGTGTTCTCCAAAACCAAACGTTAAGTTTCTGTGCTTAGAAAATCACTAAGCAATAAAACTACATCAATAACTGTTCCAAGTTTACAAAAAAATTTATCTCACTTCACTGAAATTTGCCATGTTTGCGTTTAGATGTTGTACGGAACAAGTACCCGCGTAACCCTGAGCTGGCCCTCATAGAAGCAAGGAGCGCTGCTAATCAGATGGCTCTGGACTTCAAAAAGCCGCCCACGAAATCCTCAAAGAGAATTCGGGAGGAAAGATCTTGAGTGGAAGCTAAAGAAGGGCGAACGAATGACAAGGATGATAACTTTCAGTCAAAGGAAAATAAGAATGACTAAAGTAATGAGACTTCAACCGCTGATAGAAAAAAACGGTTGCGCAAATTATTCCTGAGCTACTCGGTAACTTTTTGCATCTTATTTTGGTTTTTTTCTGATTTTTTTTCATTTCAAGCGCTATATGCAGTTTTGCTATGCTTTTCCTTCTCTATTTGTTTTGAGTGTTTTAACTCTTGCTTTAATTCAAGCTATGATTGATAATTGTTTCGTAATTTTTTTTTGTAATTTTCTTACGAGTTGAAAGTTTTTAGCCAACAAATTATGTTGCAGATCAGAATTATATCCTTGTTTAGTTTATTTCGGCAAAAATAATCTATCTTCAGTCGTTTCTTATCTTTCAGTTCGAATAAGACAGAAGCACAAAGCTCTAATTTTGGCTCAATGTGACGCCCATGTTACTTCTCAGTTATTATCTCAGGAATCTCGAGATGTACAACCAATGGTTAGCAAAATCACACCCGATGAGTACTGGGCTTCTGTACGCGAAAATTCTTTATACGAAAAATATGATAAGTTGCTTCGAGCATGCTATGCTGCATCTAAACATTCGCTTTTCAAAATTTTGCCTGACAATTTTGGCGGATTTGGTTTTTTTATCACGGCAGTGAGTTATTGAAAAAGTCAAATACGTGCCCTGAAAATGTCTGGGCTCTTCTCGAGAATATTGATGAAGAAGATGAGCATCTGATAGAGCCAATTTCGGTCTTCAGGCCAACAGACGCTTGCAGAAAAGCCAGGTTGATGGTTGGAGCTGTTAGGTTCGTAAACCACTCTTGCGTTCCTAATTGTGAGTACATTGTGTCCAACATCAAAGGAGTCAAATGTATTAAGCTGAAAATAGTCAAGAATCTGTTGCCTGGCGATGAACTTTTTGTCTTTTACGGAAGCGATTTTTTTGACGCCGGTAACAGAAATTGCAAATGTCCCAACACAAGTTTTCACGAAGTTGCTGAGACTGGTTCACAAAATGCAGCGTTTTCTCGCCAACGGTATTCTTTGATTGACTCGAAATTATTGACACACGTTGTCAGGGAAAGGAGAGGATTCCTTTTGGCAAGTACGAAAAAGAGGCGAAAAGTTAGACCAAACCTCGGAGAAGGACGAAGATATTCCAGTAGTAGTTCTAGCAGTTTGTTCAACGACTCAACTGATGAGTCTTGGTCTAGCCATGACGAAAACGACCTTAGGCAGACAATTTGCGCTGAAAACGAAACAACAATAATACCTGAGGAGAATCAGGAAGACGAAAATTCAACAATGGCACTGGAAGAGAATGAAAACGATGAGATTGAAACGATGATACCTGAATGAAACGAGGGAGATAATCGAGTGAATCCTTTTTTTCTCCACACCAGACAACTCGGAAACGGATGCACAGTTGTGGTTTAATATCAGTAATGATCTACAGGATTTGTCGGAGATTCTTTATGTTTCTAATTTGAATGCAGATGAGCAAAAACCTGACGAAGGATCCTCTGAAGATGAAGCTGTTGACTCTGGTTCTCTTTCAAATTTTGTACTCTGCGTTTTTGCAATAATCGCCAAGCACGGAACATCTGATTCTGAAGCAACTGATTGGGTTAAACTGATTCAAGCTGTGCGCCCTCAAATTGTTGTTCCAAGCTTCAGATAATGAAGAAAAAGTTCAACTTGACGGAAAAAGAGAAGGCAAATCATGTGAAAAAATGTGGATTTGGTTTCTGATGGCAATTAGATTTTGTGGACGAGTTGTTATCCGTGATCACGAAACACTTGAAGTCTATAAAGAAATTTGATGCCAAACGAAATCAGGAAAGTGATTTAAATCTCCCACAGTTCTTCGTAACGACTTCCAATTTGTTTAATGTATTCCTCATTTTGAACTCGGATGGTGTCAAAATAATGACATCAGCCTCCAAGTCGATCTGGCCTGTCTGGCTTGCGATAGCCAATTTACCTCCGAAATTGAGATCATCGTTCGAGAACATTGTTTTGGCTTCCCTTTGGCTAGGAGATAACAAACCGAATTGGGATAGTGTCTTTCAGGCAAGTCTGAACATTTCTTTTAAACAATTTTTTTGTTATCAAAGTTGTGTAATTGTTCTTGTTTTTAGGACATAGAGGACAAACTGCAGGAGAAAGTGCGCACAGTCTTTTTCTCTGGTGTCAGTTACAGAGTCAAATTCAAAATCATTTTGCTGGTATCGGATATTCCTGCCACTGCCTCAATCTTGAATATGCACCACCATTTAGCTAAATATGCTTGCACGCTCTGTTTAGTGCAAACTCAGCTCGGGGATGAGATGCGATTCTTTCCTAATAGAGCGTTTGTTATGAGAACTCCCGAAGTTCACAACGAGTGCCTTCAAAAACTCGAAACAGAGAATTTGAGATCTTACCGGGGTGTCAAAGGTCGTTGCAAAATTTTTGATTTGATAGACAACCTGCCCTTGGCTGCGCCTGTGGACGTGATGCATCAAGTTTACATGGGAGTATCTAAAGTTTTGATGATAGTCATTTCGAGCAAAACTGCGAAAGGGGAACTCGAAGTTTTGGATCGATTGGTTCAATCTATTCAGGTTAGTTTTACTTAATTCAGCATTTTTTTGACATCAATTTAGCTATTTTTTTAGCTCACCTGTGATTTCAAACGAAAAGTTCGCAGCCTTAAAGATATCAATTTTTTGAAGGCAAACGAATTGAAAACATGGCTGCTGTACATTGGTCCAGTTTTGTTTCATCTCACTGTAAATGAAAGTCTCTTCGAACGGTTTCTCCTTTTGAGCTACAGTATTCGACTTCTTCTGACATCTCGGACTTACGCTGATCAACCCGGTAAATTGATACATTTGTTTCTAAACAAAGTCGAGGAATGCTATGGCAACGAAGTTTTCTCAGCGAATATTCACGCTCTTTCTCATTTATCTTGGCAGTTAAAAAATTTCGGCCCGCTGTGGACAACATCTGCCATGATGTTTGAGTCAGCAAATTATCTGCTGCAGTCAAAGTTTACGGGAACTGTTAACCATCTGGCCTTGCTTGTCGAACGATACAGACGAAACAAAGCATCCTATGCTTCGAAAGTTGACACAGATTCTCTCACTGGGCTCTGTCTTGAGCTGAAACTTAGAGCGAAATCTTTCACAAGGAAAGCTGTTAAGTCAAGTATCCCTGAAAGGTTTCAAGGCGAAGGCGATGAATTCTACAGTAATGCACAAATACGAGGTCTCGAGTTCGATTCGGTGGCTCATTTCTCTTCTGTCAACAGCTATGTCAGCTTCAGTACACACAACTCTACCAAGTACGGTCGAATTCGAATATTTATGGTTAAAAATGGGTTAGAAAAGATTGGAATTCAGCTGTACCGAGTGGTCAATGCTGTCAAATGCAACCATCCAGTGAAAGCGCCCTTTTTCTCTTTCCTGAAAGTTGAAGAATCGTCAAGATACGACACAATATTCGCAGACTCGATAAAGGAAAAGTTGCTACGGATTGATGCTCTGAATGAGATATACTTCGTGCCACTCATTGAGGCTTTCGAACACGATTGAGACTTTCGTCTTTTTTTCTATTTTAATTTGATTAGCATTTTTTATTGCCCAGAGCAAGAAAAACTCAAACCAAACTCGTTGTTATGAGGTTTCCTAAAAAAATTGTATGTTTAAAAAACTTTTTTCAGAGATAAAGTTCCTCCTTTCGGTCAAGCAGTTTTTTCCACTGAGCCAAATAGGAGCCCTACATTGTCATATTAATAATAAATGCAATGAACAACGATTTTGATCCAGCTCTTCTAGTTAAAAAAAAGTTTGCGTTTTAATTTTGTTTGCACACAGTTTCCTATACTGATGTTCCCTTTTCTCGTTGTTTCTGCTCTTTGCTTTAGCATTGATCTTAAGTTCATGCACTATTGATATTTGTCTATTACATCGCTATCGACTGCGTTGTGCCCAGATCCGGAAAAGTTAATTACAACTGAATA
Source organism: Convolutriloba macropyga (assembly GCF_964194025.1). Taxonomy (NCBI): domain Eukaryota; kingdom Metazoa; phylum Xenacoelomorpha; order Acoela; family Convolutidae; genus Convolutriloba; species Convolutriloba macropyga. The sequence continues at coordinate 15,125,410 of NC_134478.1, read as the reverse complement.
TTTCGAGGTTTCGTAAAAAAAGACTAATTTTTTTTTAAAATAAGGCGTTTCTGTTAGGTCAAAGACTTGTCTAACGGAAACAAATTTAAAGCTATATTTTTCTTCAAATTTTTCTTTACCCAAAAATGTTAATTTGTCTTTATGACTTCCGATTGTCTCTCTGCAGTTTTCACCCGATATTTAAACTTGTGTTTCTTTATTATTCTATGCTTGCTTACAAGTGCTTACAAGTGTTTTTCATAATTTTGATGCAAAATATATGTTTTTTTAGATGTTGTGCCACAGGAAGTATTGTATTTGTATATTAAGGACCCCTTAGAGACAAAAGTGGTCTAATTGACCCCACTTGATCTCACGAACTTAAATTTATTTAAACAAGAGAACTAATTGCTGCAATAAACACTATCGTGGCTTCTTGTGGTTGGGTTACGGTTTTCCTGTATGCCATAAATGCTTCTCATCTCAAGCTTACGAGATTAATAAATGATTGAAAAAATTCTCTCTTGACCATTTATAGCCGCTTCATTGTTTTCTGGTCTTTATCGTTGATTCAAGTGCTTTCCTGGATGCCATGGAAAGTTTCGTGGATGCCATACAAGAATTCTTGGTTGCCATACAAGATTTCTTGGATGCCATACAAGAGCCAGACCTGGATGCCATACAAGTTTTCTTGGATGCCATACAAGATTTCTTGGATGCCATACAAGAGCAATAGAGACCAAAAATGTTCTGTTTGTGGTTTATCCTGTTGGATATGGATATGGTTAGATATGTTTTCTGTTGGATATGGTTGCCAAGAAAGGTCAACACGGGTTAATTTCAAATTTTTCTAATTTTTTTTCAACAAGATTTGCGCGTACTATTGAAACCGTGATTCTCATTTTACAAAAAAACTGATCACAGACTTGGTATTCTCATTACATTTCACCTGAGATGAATTAAAGGAGTTTTCCTTTCAGTAAAGATTTACTAGTTTTCTAAAAATATTTTAGTGGAAACTAACATCAAAACTCATTCAATTCGAAACAGAAATTTGATGGGTTTGACAATATTCATCGATCGCACAAAAAAATAGAGATGAAGTTTCAAAAAATCTACAAAAGGTCACATATGTCTTTCTGTTTTGGTGTATAAATGAACGAAGCGTTAAAATTGGCTATCAGGGAAGAGTTTCTATTTATATATACTAAGTGTTGGACAATTGGAACTTAAAAAGCATGATTTTTTTCACTACTGTGGCCTTTTAAATACTTTCCATTAATTTCTATTAATAACAAGGTTCTATTAATAACAATTAGTAAGTTCTTACGAGCAAAAAAATATTTATTTCTCCAGGCTAGTCTGAAAAAAAACTCTTTATCCAAAAGTTAGTTCTTTTGAACATTATTGTTAATGCATATTTTAACGTTACAGTGCAGAATAGCAACATGATTCAAATAAATGGCAAAAAATTGTCGTTGAAATGATTTTCTTTTCAAAAAATAACTGTTATATAATTTAACAATGTTTTCAAAAAAGGGGTGAGAAAATGGAGGAAAAGTTTTTTAATGAATTTTCTTACTCTGGTACAACAAAGAGCTAACATTCTGCATCTGCGGTTTACATTTCATTGCAGTGAAAAAACTGCATTTGAATTTCGTGCGTTTGAAGTTTCGTGGGGCATTTCGAATTATTGTCTACGGTAACAAACCGATACCTTAACTATTGTCAATAATGACAAAAAGCGCATGAAACTTATCACAGTTATGCAAAGATATTTCAACCTGTATTCACGATATTGAGCATGCAATTCGTCGCATTATTCTTAATTTAACCTTAACTATATAAAAACTTTATGGCTCGAATTTGTTTGGTAACTGCTTCAGACCAAATAAAGAAAATTTATTGTTTTTATGAGCTGTGATTTGGGCAGCTGCAAAATTTTTATCTTCTTAACCCGCTTTTTGCCTTGTGAGGTTTTTGTATCTATTAATTAATTTTTATTTCTTTCAATTTAGTCTGATCTTCAAGTTGTTCGCGGAATTATCGCCAAGTCAATTTCAGTACTGGGCAAGTCTAATCACAAGTCTCCCCAGGTTGAGGTCGCGCTCGAAATCGCCTCTGATCAGACCGTCCCAGACAAGTGGGACCTCTGATCAGACCGTCCCAGACCGAAGTGACCTCTGATCAGAGGAGTATGCGCTCGAAGATCATTGTGTGCTCGAAGTGCGCTCGAAGCCGCCTCTGATCAGACGAGTTCCAGACCGAAGTGACCCCTGATCAGAAAAGTTCCAGACCATTGTCCAGACGAGTTCCAGACCATTGTCCAGACCAAAGTGCGCTCGAATTATTGTCCCAGACTAAAGTGCGGTCGAAATCACCTCTGATCAGACAAAAGTGCGCTCGAAATAGTCTGGTCAGAGAATGATTTTGAACACGAGCAAATCTCTCGATATCGTTTTAATATATTCATTTAATCTATTATTTTATCAATCTGATATTCAACTAACAAAAAACCAATCCTGAAAGAATTGTTAATGAAAGTAAATCGAAAAAAATGATCAAAAAAGTTACTGAGTATGCCATTTTTTTATGCTTTTAACTGAAAAAAGGAACTTAGACAGCTCTGCATAAAAACGTCTTCATCTACTTTGATTCAAAATCTTTTCTCGAGGGGATCGGCAGTTGTTATCAGCTGGACCCCTTGGTTCTGATCAAACCCATCAGATTTTCAGATGAAGTTCCGATCAGAATGCTGTTTTATTGTTGACTCTTACCCGAGACAACAAAAGTCAGTAAGAAAACAAAAAAAAAACTTGAAAAAAATTTCGCTCGAATTGGTCTCTGGTCAGACTAGTGTGCGCTCGAATCGCCCTCTAATCAGACTACTGTGCGCTTAAAAATGCCTCTGATCAGACCGTCCCAGACCAAAGTGCCCTCTGATCAGACTGTCCCAGAACAAAGTGGCCTCTGATCATGCAAGTTCCAGACCATTGTCCAGACAAAAGTGCGCTCGAAGCCTTTTCCAGACCATGTAATTCGAGCGCATCTGGAACATGTGTGCGCTCGAAACTCGTCTGATCAGGGGTCACTTCGGTCTGGCCACCTCGACCTGGGTCATTTCTTTGCTCATTCAGAACCATCATCATGTCAGATGCAAATTTGGTATCAGTGAAATGCTCATTCAAAATTAAACCAATTAATAAAAAAACAATATTGGCTTTTAATTCTCGGCGATGCATTAATGGTTGAAGCTTTAAAGTTGTTACATTTCTTTAAAGCTTCACATAAGGTTAGGAATTCAAAATTTGCAACAATTAAACTATGTTCTAAAAAAACTTAGTAGCCGATGGATAGAGGAAGAGAACAATACCAAATTTTAGGCCAAAATATTCTAATATTTTAATTTCAAATTTTTCTAATTTTTTTTCAACAAGATTTTCGCGTACTATTGAAACCGTGATTCTCATTTTACAAGAAAACTGATCACAGACTTGGTATTCTCATTTCATTTCACCTGAGATGTAATTAAAGGAGTTTTCCTTTCAGTAAAGACTCACTAGTTTTCTAAATATATTTTAGTGGAAACTAACATCAAAACTCATTCAATTCGAAACAGAAATTTGATGGGTTTGACAATGTTCAACGATCGCACAAAAAAATAGAGATGAAGTTTCAAAAAATCTACAAAAGGTCGCATATGTTTTTCTGTTTTGGTGTATAAATAAACGAAGCGTTAAAATTTGCTATCAGCGAAGAGTTTCTATTTATATATGCTATGTGTTGAACAATTGGAACTTAAAAAGCATGAATTTTTTTCACTACTGTGGCTTTTCAAATGCTTTCTATTCATTTCTATTTATAACAAAGTTGCTATTAATAACAATTAGTAAAATCTTACGAGCAAAAAAATATTCATTTCTCCAGGCTAGTCTGAAAAGTAACTCTTTATCCAAAAGTTAGTTCTTTTGAACATTACTGTTAATGCATATTTTAACGTTACAGTGCAGATTACTAACATGATTCAAATAAATGGCAGAAAATTGTCGTTGAAATGATTTTCTTTTCAAAAATAACTGTTATATAATTTAACAATGTTTTCAAAAAAGGGGCGAGAAAATGGAGGAAATGATTTTTAATGAATTTTCTTACTCTGGTACAACAAAGAGCTAAAATTCTGCATCTGCGGTTTACATTTCATTGTAGTGAAATAACTGCATTTGAATTTCGTGCGTTTTGAAGTTTCGTGGGGCCTTTGTAATTATTGCCTACGGTAACAAACCGATACCTTAACTATTGTCAATAGTGACAAAAAGCGCAAGAAACTTGTCACGGTTATTCAAAGATATTTCAACCTGTATTCACGATATTGAGCATGCAATTCGTCGCATTATTCTTAATTTAACCTTAACTATATAAAAACTTTATGGTTCGAATTTGTTTGGTAACTGCTTCAGACCAAATAAAGAAAATTTATTGTTTTTGTGAGCTGTGATTTGGGCAGCTGCAAAATTGTTATCTTCTTAACCCGCTTTTTGTCTTGTGAGGTGAGTAGTAATACGGTGAGCGACAGTCCCCGGGGGGGGGGGGGGTGACGAACCCATGTTTTAAGATTGGTTATTGCGGCTTTGACCGCTTAGGGTCATCCCTAATGTATTAAGATTAGGGATAGAATCTAGGGGCGCCTACATGTATTAAGATAGGGTATAGGGTGCATGTATTAAGATTAGGAATAGAAACTCCATGTATTAAGATTGGGTATAGTCGCCATGTATTAAGATTGGGTATAGCTGCCATGTATTAAGATTGGGTATAGCCGCCATGTATTAAGATTGGGTATAGCCGCCATGTATTAAGATTGGGTATAGCCGCCATGTATTAAAATTAGCTATAGCCGTCGACATGTATTAAGATTAGTTATAGCCGCCGATATGTATTAAGATTAGTTATAGCCGCCGACATCTATTAAGTTTAGTTATAGCCGCGGACATGTATTAAGATTAGGTGCCGCCATGTATTAAGATAGGGTATAGGTTTTGTGTATGTATTTGTGCATGTACATATGCTAGTAGTATAGTCGGTGCAAATGCAGGGGGTAGGTTCGGAGACGCTCCTGATTGGCTGAAATTTTGAGGGGAAAATATCAATAGTTGTGTAGTTATTAAGTTTTTACTTGAGAACAATTGAATTGGCGTGGGTAATTAATTGCTGTAATTATGTGAGGGGTAATTATGTGACATGTTGAATTTTGTTTACAAATTTTATGTTATTAAATTGTGAAATTAATTGGTGGGAGTTTTCAACTACCCTAGTTATCTGAGGGGTAATTATGTGACATGTTGAATTTTTGTTTACAAATTTTAGGTCATATTAAATTGTGAAATTAATTGGCGTGGGTTTTCAATTACCCTAATTATGTGAGGGGTAATTATGTGACATGCTGAATTTTGGTTATGAAGCTTTCGGTCAGTTGCAAAGATTGTTCCCCTAATTGTTTTAATCAATTGTGTAACAATTGTCTGTTGCACGCTCATTAATAGGAAAAAATTCATACCGTCAGCTAGAACTACTCGCTTGGGATAGAAATAGGACAGTCCCTTCTTTGTCTGCTCATGCGTAGCAACACAATGGTTTATTGTTCTGAAACCTCTATCTGTTGAAGTAAGATTGATAATTTCATCCATCACACGTCGATATTTCTCCATCGGTCCATCTACAGTCTCATCCAGAGTTCTTTTGTTCAGGCCTTTGCTACTGAATTTGTACTTGTCTGACTTATCATCGTAGCAACAATAGGTTTTACTGCAGAGATAAATCATTTCGGTGCATCTGAATTCTTCCTTGAAAAGACCTGGTTCCCGTTTATCATATTTCTTATGCTTAGAACATGTTCTAGGGAAAAAGTTGTGTGAGGCATCTGCTCTGAAGGTGTCATCACAGTCCTTTTCTCGCAAAGTCTCCCATTCTTGCTTTTTAGCAGGTCAAATACAACCATACAGGTTCTCGTACGCTAGCGCAAAATAAAGAGAATCTGTATCCATCTCTAACTCTTCGAATTTATCCACATCGCAAAATCTTTCAAAGAAGTTATAGTAGAGCTTCAACATACGTAATTTAGCGTATTGAAGTATAAAAAACCCAACTATTATAGGTTCTCGATGCTCAATTTTGGATTTTGCAAGCTCAACTTCGTAAATTTCTTTTGACACATTGTTCAGACGCTTAAACATTTTCCCATTGATTGCTTTGTGCGTCTTCTCATCATTCAGGTATTTGGTCTCTGTGTGTCTACTTCTGTCCATAATTTGATATCCATAAGAGCTGTTACCCAACAATTTCATTGTCTCAGCCACAACGCTAGTGTCAGGATTTTCATCACCCGCTCTTCTAGCATCTACCACTGACTGAACAAAGTTGTTGAAGCACATTTTGGTTGTGTATTGTACAAATCTATATATTTTTGTGCATTTCAGACCAAGACTGAGATAAAAGTTGAGTAAAGGAGTAATGATTGACCCATTTTTCAACTTGAAGCTCGAAATCAACATTCGTTGAGGTTGTTTGAGCAGGTTGTTTTCAATTGCATACTCTCTCATATAATCTCCAATATCGGCTCGACTGACATTAAAGTTCTTAAAAATAGGAGGGAAATTAGAGAACTTGTACTTTAATCCGTCTGGAACTTCGAGATCGCACTGTACATATCCAAACATTTTCCCATCTCTTATTTTCGCTAACAGAGACTCTTGCTTCACAGGTAGTTTGAAGTGAAACATCTTCCTCAAGTGATTTCTGACATTTTCCTCTTCTTTATCTCTTTCCCACCAGTTACACTCGCAGACTTCAACAATATTGTATCCTTTGTTTCTCAAATAATCTCTTCTCAGTTCATCATGTTCTCTTTTCCTGATTCCTCTCTGCATTTCCTCCTCCGAGAGGCTCGCTCGAGATTCTTGGCATAAGCAAAAATGGAAATAAAAACCCATGGCTTCGAATATTGTGTCACAATGAGCACAAAAACCGTCCACGCTAAAACAGTCAATATTTTTCTGTTTCCCGGTTGTATAATAATTTCCCTTTCAATTCCCTTTCAATTGTGCATTCTGGGCGTTTTGATTGGAGATAAGACATGACCATATTCTCAAATGTTCGAGATTGATTGGTTCGAGCTTTGAATTTTTGAGAATTTCTGTCGAGCTCCCATCGTGTGTAAAGCCCTGTTGGCATTTCTTGACACATTGAAAAAGGATAGAAATGACTAGCAGCAATACCCACGATAGATTTACATATATTTTCTGAATTCCTGATGTAGGTTTGATCAACTACTGCCTTTCTTTTGAACACAAGAGAAGGTCCACCAGTCATGTCCTTGCGTATTTTATCATGTAAATCCTTGTCAGTTTCAACAAATGGAAAAATTTGTGTTTTGTTGACTTGTGAAGACAAATGTTTGCTAAATTGGGAAGTGTACATCCGAGTTTTAACATGTCAATTCCTTTGTTGTGATAAAATTCCATCATTTTTTGCTTTGCTTCCAGTGTTGGAACAACATCCTTGTTGTTGTACCACTTGACAAAATCTCTAAATGTAGTCATTTGCTCTTCCTCCCAAATCACTTTCAAGTAATTGCAGTTATCGACTCCAGATGGGGGAACTTCTTTTAGACTCAATTTTTTTCAGAGCTTCTTGTTGAGATAGTCCACTGTTCAGCAACTTAGTAAATTCAGTGAATTCTTTCTCCAAAGGGTTGTGATCTTTCAGCTTACTGAAGAAACATTCATAGGGGGGTAGGAAAGGTGCGTCAAGTTTATTTGGAGAATCAAACCCTTCATATGGGAAGAAACCCTTAGTCTCGCTGGTCTTGTAAGCTTTGAGAAATGAATCGAGAGATGTAGCTCCACCAAGGAAATTTAGAATGTCAAGGAACTGCACGTCACCGAATTTGAAGGAAACAAAATGATTTGCCTTTTTGATAACTGTAGGTTGAATATCCCGTTCATGAATGAGATAAGGAAAGAACATAGGATTTGATGAGATTCAAATCGTACTTTCCACTGTTGAACCCAAATACAGGTAATGTGTTGATATAACGCTCAAAGTGTTGTTGCAAGTCCAAAAGTTAATTTTTCTGCATTTGTAGGAACTGAGTAGACATATCAGCTTCCTCCTCCTCTTCAATGCACTCATCTTCGAAATCAAATGCAGGAGTTGTGCGAACTTTCCTTTCGTTCAATTTTTCAAAGATGGCTTTAACTCGGCTATTGATTATCTCTGGAATTGATGCAAATTTTGTTTGCTTTTTCGATTTTACTCTTGTTAGCTAACTCCTCAAGAGCTTCGACAAAAGACACAATCAGGTTCTTAGGGTCTTTGTCGCATAGAAACACAGGTATCAAGTTGGAAGAAATGGAGACAGATATTGGTTCATTCATGTTTTCCAATCCAAGTAGTTGTATTTGTATCTTTTAGCTCTTCAGTAGGAACGCAGATAGATTCAAAGTCAAAAATAGCCAAGTTTTTGAACAATTTTTGATCATCGTTGCAGGAAAATCCGAATGCGTCGAGTTTATCAAACAAAGTTTCTCGCAGAGCATACACACTCTTTGGGTAAATATGCTGTACTCTGTCTTTGCAAGATTTTACATGACGGTTGAAATTACTTGCGTGCTTTATAAATGTATCGCAACTGGGGTAACGGAATCGTTTAAAGAATGTGTTAATATCATCCACGTAGCATATATGGTTGTTGTATCGCAGTAAATTAATGTTCTTTTCATACATTTCAACACTTCTTCTCGCAAGTTCTCCAACAAATTCTCCTTCCTCTATATCAATATCATATATAAGGATGTTATGCTTTATCGCATTTTCAACAAACACGAGGTGATCGATTGATACTCCCCTGAAGTTGATTGCGTCATGTCCAGATTCATGAAGAAGAGCACTAAACAAATTTGCTGCATTAGTTTCCAACTCAGATGATCCGTACAAGTGAACAGCTATAGCTCTGAACAGGCAAAGATAATCTTTGTAAGTCTCACCATAGCCATTCGATACGAGACAATTCACATCTGGTCGTCTGAGTAACTGTTCAAGAAGAACAACATCGATACATCCCATTGGAATGGATTTTAGGAGAACGCAAAATATTGTTACATTTGTATTCAAAGCAAATCGCCACTTTGTATTTTCCCTCTCCTGTGCACACGTCTCCACTAGATCCATTTTCTCTACTCTGTCTTGAAGAGAGACCAAGTCTCTTTTCGAGCAGAGCAAATGAGATTTTTCAAAGAAAGTGTCGTTCTCATGCGCATAAAAGTACCGATACTCGTCTGTGTCCACCTTGCGCAAGATAAATCCAAAAGCCAGATTCACTTTGGCAGCACAATTTAAATTTTCAAAAATCTCTTTTAATTTCTCGTTGATCTCATTGGGATCGAGCTTTGGACAATTTGAAGTTAAACACTCGATGTCTCCCATTCGCCATTTCCGTATTGTCAAAAAAGTGCTGACAAGCACTAAGTTCCTGCTGTAATTGCTCGTTGTTCTGGTCTAGCTCCTCTGATTCTAGGACTTCTTTGAGCTTTTCACTCGATTTGGTCCCAACTTTTGTCGAAGTTCCATGCTTTCTCTTCTTGTGTTGTTGAAGAGAACAAAAGCTTGGGAGCTCTTCCAAGCACACAGTACACACAGTACTAAGCTTAACATCTTTTAGGTCATGATGCTTGGCAAGGTGATAATTCAAGTCTTCCTTCTTCTTTGTAAAAAAGTTGGGACAATTGGGACATGATAAAGTCCCACTAACACAAGATTTTTTGTGTCTGGCCAAGTTATATTTAGCAACCATTTTTTCACACTTTGTGCATTTCACTGGGAGATTTCTATCGAGAGCAGGCATTGTTATGTTAGTTCAAGATGAATTTATGAAAAATTCAGGTAAATTGCGGAGCAACTGAATCTGAAAAAACAGAAAGTATAATGATTTAAAGCTGCTATGTAACTTTGAGGTACTCGATCATGACTCATCACTTCCATATATGGAAATGACGTCATTTCTATTTTTAGTTTCAGGCGTCATGTCAGAACATTCTAGAAGATTGACATCATTCCAATTGCGACAGTTCTGCATATAATAAACTAACTTTCAGTTTAAATGTACAATTTCACTCCGTGGCAAAAAATTCGAACTTTACATTATTTTCTCATTTTCCTCTCACAATTATTTGTTAAACTTTACTTGAATTTTCCCATACAGAAAATTTCACCAAAAAAATTACAACAAGAAAACTATTCTTTAAAAAATCACGATTGTTACAGTATTTTGAATAGATGTAGTCCAAAACTGTGTATCTCAAATATTGATAAATTTTACTGTCTGAGATCAAATTTAGTTTAAATATTAGCGCATAAATGTGCTTTCAACACAACAAAAGAGAGATCAAGAAAAAGTTTCCATCTATTATTGAAGAACAAGTTTACGTTGTACAACTTAATGTTGTTGTAATAGAACCCCCATCCAATCAGACTTCAGCTTTAGAAATCTATTTCTCAAGTTAAACGATTTCATTTTATGCATTGCTTTTTCTATTTTAATTTTCTTTTATTTTAACAGGGTTTTACTTGATACCGTATTCATTTGTGAAAAATATTCATCAAAAATCACTTACAACTTTTGGAAAAAATTTACAAAAGAAAGGAAGGAATCGCTGATGCTTACAGAGTAGACGAAATTGATGTTGACTCTTATTTCTTTTACAATTTCTTGGACGTTTTTACTCAAAACAACAGAATCTTCCAATTTAGTAAAGGATTTGAATATGCAACCTTTTCTATAAAAAAATTGGAGTATGATGACTACATAACAAAACAATCTTTTGATTTATCGTCAGAACTACACATCAACAAACTTGAAATGCTTTTCATATTGAATTCTGTCCCAGAGATAATAGAACAGTACAGAAATTTGTGTCAATCTAATTATATCCCAATTCCTGAACCGTTAACAATTACTTCATCTCTACAGAGTTCGCTGTTCTTTCATTATTACGAGGACTACAATGCAGAGGGGGTAAGAGTACGATTTGGAATACGACTCCCCAACATTTATATACAAAAATTTAGTTCCCAATTTGGAACATTTTCCGAGATCGATTTGAGATTCAACGAGATGAAGAGAATTTATCAAAGCTTGACTTTTTTGGTCAATTACGTCAACTCAATTCCTCTAACTTACCCATCTTTGGCTGTTAACTCGGGCAACACGTGTAGAAGTTACCTTTTTTGGTGTTTATTCAGTATTGAGCTTACTTGTTTCGGATAGTAACGTTAGATTTTCTATGAGTTGACTCCTTCTTTGGTAACTTTACCATTAATACATTTCCTTTTTTGGAAAATAGCGTCACTTTTTCTGCTAAACATTACCCTTTTTGGAAACTTTGTTCTCATTGGTTGGAGTTTAGTATAAATAGAGCTGAAAAGTTCACCCAGCATCACTTGCTTTCTCCTCTCTAAAAACAACATCACCTCTGTCTCAACTACCTTTGACTCTAGTCTCACCACATTAAGAAATGGAATTTACAGTGCAGAACAACAGCCTTCTCTACTCAGTTTCTTTCACAGAGGAGACTGCTCGGATCAGCATCAGAGACTTGTTGAATGGGCTCTACGAGTCCGTTGTAACCCTACCTATCACAGTGTGGCACATTGAGCACCAGCGACAACAGTTTGACACATATCAGCAGGTTCCAATCACGGAGAATCAGCTTGGAACTCAAGCAATGGGCCACGGAGTTGCTGTGATCAGTGGGCATCAATACCCTCACGTTAACGGAACAGATACTCCCGACAACTACGTTGCTGGAAGCATTCAGTACACATTTCCGTGGGAGGAGGGACAGATTCCCAACAAATGGTTTAATACACCAGAGACAAGTCAAGTATCCAGTCCAGAGCCGCAAAGCAGCCTTCTCCAGATAGTGAGCAATGCTGGCAGCAGTCAACAAAGCGAATTGAGTGTCTATACTAGCACCACGTGGTCATTTAACGATCTGGAAAACAGTGGTCATTTAACGATCTGGATCCAGTTCAGTATTATGGTTCGACTGAAATGTCGACTACACCGTCAATGACAACCCCCTCTATAGAGGACGGAACAGCTCACAACCCCATTGTGCTGACAGATGAGGCTCCCGTAACTCCTATTAGTGTTCGACCTAGAGAGCCTCCAGCAATTGTTGAAAGAGTCCGTCCATTTGGCAATGAAATTCAAAACTTGCCAGATCACGTTTTGAGAACTCTTTTTGAATAAATTTGATATTGTAAAATTTGTACTTGAATTCTCTGGGATGTATTTATACTTTTGTTTGAAATCATTTCTTTTTACGTTGAACTTTCTTTTTACTCCAAACACTATGCAGGCTATGTTGAAGCAAAAACACAGCAACTTTTGTCAAAATTTTATAATTACTTTGATTAAAATTCTGCTTCTTAACAAAAAAAGTCGATTTAGACATTGATTTGTAGGAAAAAAACTGAAACCGTTTTTCGGTTTTTAATGAAAATTTTTGTTTTGAAAATTGATATTTATTGAAACAAAACAAGTTTGAAAGTTGTCATTTTAAAACTAAAAGAAAATTTCTATTTTTTTTGCGCAAAATCATATCGTAAAATGAAGAATTTTTCTGCGTTTTTAAATGACAGATTTTGAACAATTTTTCGACATTTAAGAAAATTTTTTTATATCCAAAACTCGATATTTAAGAGAAATTGTTGAAAAAATTTTCGATATTTAAGAGAAAAAATTGAAAATTTTCTCGATTTTCAACAAAAAAGTTGTTTGAATTTTCAATTTTTAAGAAAAGTTTTTGTAAAATTGATTTTTATCAATACATTCTTTCAAATTATAAACACAGATGCAAAACACAAACAAGAAATTATATACTTTATTTTCTAATTTCAAGATACAAAAGATGATTATCAATTATACCATGTCCATCTAACAAACAATCGACAATCTTTATAAGTTTACTCTCATACTTTGAATTTCTAAGGGAATGCACCCTATCTAGAAAAGATGATCCAAGGGTTTGAGTGCTCGCATTTCTTTGCTCAGCGCGTAGTAGGTGACGCTTGAACTTCTTTCTGCTCAATCGTTTTTTGGAGATACTGGCAACTTTTTCCACGTACTTATTCTCCAAGTTGTGCTCCACCGCTCTGGTTAACTGAGCAAAGACCAGACCTAACTCTTCTAATGGAACCAAAGAACTGGTGTTTACAGAGTGTGTACAAGCAATCAACTGTTTGATAAACATAAGACAAATTTTCTATTGTCTCTAATATCTCTTTCACTGAGGATGAAATGAGAATAATGTGGTAGCGACAAGTCTTTAATGGACAAAAATTGTCACTATGAGTAGCAGCGGAGTATTTTTTCGTGAGTAGATAAGGTTTATACTCCTTAACTGATACAGAAAGGAATAAGGTCTTGTCATTATAATCTCTGTAAAATTGAGGTAAAACCTGACACATTAATGCTGCCATTTCTATATCGGGATAACAGAATAGAACCTATATATGGAAACAAAAAATACGGTAACGTAATTTTCTATTTTTAGAGGTTGCAATTTCTGTTTCAAATCATTTTCATAATGATGCAGTTCAAGAAACAGAAGACTAAAAGAATTCGTTGTTATACTTGTTCAAAATAATTCAAGCACTATTTTTCTTTAATGCAACACAGACGAGTTAAACACCAGGATCCGTTTGAATTTCTGGTTAAAAAAAATTTGCGAACCTCAAGATTTCCGAATAGATTACCCTATAAGGAAATAACGTCATTTAGCATACCTTTTTTGGGTATACATGACGTCATTACCATTAAAGGAAATTTTAAGGTATTGAGGGGAATTGCGCACAAATACAAATCATTTATTTTCTATTTCACTCTCAGCTCAAGTTGTTGAAATGTCTCTCTCTAAAGTATCATCTTTTCTTTCGAGTGCTCCTTCAATGTACACTCAATCCTCACCGAAACCAGGGACTGATTCGGTTCCTTTTATATGGACTTTGGATCCAATTCAGAAAGATTTGGGGGATTTACTATGTCCCAGATTTCAAGAAACGGACAAATTTATACTGAACCAACCTTCCAAGTCTTTAGAAAAGATATTTCTGGAACTTTTGAAACGTACCAGCAACTGCGAATTGGAGACTATGATTTTAAGAATTTCTGCTTCCTCAAGAGAACTGGAGATGAGAGAAAACCAACCTCAATTCGACAACAATATAGGCATGGAACACGTGCTGGAACAGTGTCACAAAGTGAGAAAGATTAGCATTGGACGAAACCGCAGACTCTATGTTACTTTCATCCAATACATCAAGGACAACCCAGCTTCAACTTATGTACAAATTCGACTTTTTTGTAGAAAGGAGAACAACGAGTTCAAACAAGAGACTTATATCAGCTACACTCTGGATGAATTCAAGGATTTGATACAAAATCTGAAGAACTTTTCTAATATTCAACAATGTACATTTCAAAATATGTGTAATTTTATAATGTATTTGTCTTTTTAATTCATATTATTTGAATCATTTTTCTTTTTTTCAAACTGAAAATGAGTTGGAATATTGGTTTCTCCAGAAATATTTTTTGAGTCTAAGAAATAAATCAAAAGTATTCCACGTTAGACTTCACTACGAACTAAAAGTCTTCTTATACAGTTCTTGAAGCTCTAAATTTTCCCAAAATTGATAAAATTGACAGTGAGTCCAATTTTTCAGAACTAAAGTGGGTCATTCATAACGGATTACGACGCACTACTTTAATATAGCAATCTGATAAACACGAAATTTCCATTTCACAACATCGTTGGAATGGAGTTCAATGGAGTTTTTTGACAAAGATTGAACTAAAAAAGGAGGAATACAAAAAATTATTGGAACATCTTCCTGATCTTCTTTCTTATGTAGAGACTTTCAAAAAGACTAGTATCACTTTAGATAAATAAAGAAAAAAATTGATGGATATTGTCACACTTCTAAACATTTTTAATTGTTACAGTAGTATTTTTCCAATGTTTCCCAACAACGAAAAACGAAAAAACTGTTTCCTGGCTGCATGTAAAAATTGGGATCAATACATTAATTTGGAGGAAATTGACCAAAACTTCCGCCACGGAGGACTTATTGGTTACGGTATTTCAATTCTGGACTTTTTCCTAGCAAGATCCAAAGTGTTTCGTTTACATGCAATTTTACACGATTCTGCTGGATAGGTTAAAGCAACTACAAACCAAGGACCGGGTTATTGTTACATGTTACCTCAATTTCCGAGCTCTTGTCTCTTGGGTCACATTACTGGTCTGTTATTTTGTGTCTTTATAAAAATTTGTCATCCACGTATTTTCAAAATGCTAGACTGTTGATCATTTTTTGAAAAATCATCACAGAAGAAAGAATGCCTCTCGTTGTACTAGATATTGAATGCTTAGAAGGAAAAATTGCCGAAGAGTTGGGAGTCTTTAAGGACTGAATTGTACTTGGATACAGTTTTCTCCCACCAAAAGACAACAAGCCGACTTTTCAAGCAAAATGGAGTACAAAAAATATGCACGGTATAAATTGGAACCATGGAAAGCTCGATTATTCTGCGCTGGCTTTTATTATACATCAACATTGCTCACCAACAACAGAGTACTTTGCTAAAGGACTTGAAAAATGCAAAATTTTATCACCCTACTTGTGTAAACATGTAGAAAATCTTGATGATCTTGGTTGTCCGAAGGCTTCCAAACAATTAGAAAAGGATGATGCTGAATGGAATTGCAGCAACTACCCCTATCGAGACAAGAAGACTCTTCATTGTGCAGAAAAGAAGGCTTACGTTTATGAGATATGGACTTTAAGTTTTTTTGATAATATTTAATGTTTGTATTTGTGATTGTAATTTCTCATTTTCATTTGTAATTTTTTTCCTCTGTAATTAGTATAAGAGAATGAGTTGGTCAAAAAATATCGAAAAATACTGTGTTCCCATACTTTATTATTCTTTCATAGTCTTGCTCCTAACTTTGGTACTTTTTTTCAATTTTGATGCTTTTTCTCACTGATTCCTTTGACGGAAAAATATTTTGGTTGCGTGTTATGTTTAGTTCAGTTATCTTTTTATTAATTTTTGGCATTTTTTTTGTTGTTTACGTTTCAATTCAGTTGCACAGTTCCTTTATCCCTAGGGAAGAAGATAGCGTATAAATGACTGATCACACTGATAAGGGGCTTCAATTAGGTAATTTTGTCTTTGATGACAATAATCAAGAACGTCAATCTTGGAAATGTTTTGGACAGACGTGTAACCGGTCTTTAGTAGTTTTTTGTCCCAGTTTTTTGTCATACTATTGATTTTAGCTTGTTGTATCGTAAGAATTACATTAGCTGAGACTTGTGAGGAGACAACAGTTTGGATCGCCATTTTGTCGAGTACAGTTGGATATATTTTACCTTCCCCAAAATTATGAACAAAATAATTTCCACGAAAGAACGAGTTTTTATTTCATTGGTTGGACCAAGTGGGTCTGGAAAATCCCATCTCATCCATGATTGGTTAGTTTTTGGAACTTTTCAACCAGAATTTGACAAAATTTACTATTTTTATCAACACTATCAATCTTTTTACGGACTAATGTCATGAACTATAAAAAACATTGAGTTCGTTCAAGGTGTTGATTTTGAATTGATATAAACTTTACCTAATAATGGAACAAAGTATTTACTTATTTTTGATGACTCTTGTGAAGAAATTTCTAGTTCGAAAGAATTTGTGAAAATAGCTACTGCTGGTAGACATAAAGGTTTAAGTACAGTGTACATAAAGCACAATCTCTTTGATCAAAGACGACTAGGAAGGGATATTGCACTACAGAACACCCATATTGTTTTATTCAAATCACCCAGAGACGTCTTACAAATAAACACGCTCAGTCAGCAGTTGGGATAGGGATTTCGACTAAAAGACTGGTATACCAGAGCAACTTCAGTTCCCTATGGTCATTTACTTATTGACTTGACTCCAAAAACAGTCGACTCTCTAAGATACTGTACTAACAGTGGCTCAACGCCATCTTTATTTTTTCTGCCTCAAAGCAGGCAACAGATTACATTTTTGACGATGAGCATACAACATCTCTCTACTCTGATCGCGTTCAAGAAAAATTCCCAGAGCTTCAAAATAACTTTTCTCAAAAATTGTCCCAAAGACTTCATCCAGTTTCTAAACGAGTGCATAGTAAACCTTCTAAGAGGAGAGCTAAGCGAAATTCAAAAACGTTTTAAAGAAAAAAGTTTTAAAGTTCAGAGAAGAAGTTCATCTTCTTATTTTAAAAAGAACAAGTCTCAGTAAAAGAAGAGAGATCCTGAGTTCCAAAAAAGGGAGCAGTCTTATATCCATTTTGAACGTCAATCATTAATCGTCTCTCCTGAAATGGATCAATTTGTTTTGATTCCTCAACAACTTTATGATCAGAAAATCAGGTTATCACCTCAAAGATTGGACAAATATAACGAAAAACAGGATTCGATTCCAAAAATTTTGGAAACTGTTTATAGAAAAGTTAACGCTAAAACGAAATCTTCCAGCAACGAATCGAAATTTTAAATTCACCTAGCATTAAGCTATCCCTATCTGACTCCATTTTGTTAGACGGAAGAGATACAAACGTGGCATTTGTCGATTTCGTATACGCTTTGAAGAGGAAAAGCGTCGAATGTCTCGATATTTAAACCCACATAAAATTGGCTTAAACCCACATAAAATTACAAACAAAGATACCAAAAGCAAACAACGAGGAAGCTGGATCCCTTTCCAAATCTGAAAAAGCTAAGCTACAGAGGTTGTACAGGGAAGGAAAAGCCGCATATGGATCGGTTCAAAACTTTCAGAATGCCAGTGGGTTGTCAAAGAAGAAGGTTACTGATTTTTTATACAGAAAGAATTCTTATACTAAAATTAGACAAGCAATTCGACATTTCAAAAGATTACCTGCTTTTGCAAAACGTATCAATGAGATCTGGTGTCTTGATTTGGCTTTTATGGATAAATTGTCTGAATTTAATAACGGTGTGAAATCCGTGTTCAATCAATGAAAATGTTAAGAAAGAACACTTATTGATATGTGTTGACGTCTTTTCTCGCTTGGTCCGTGTTCAATCAATGAAGTCAAAATATGCCTCTGATGCTCTAGCTGCCTTTAAAAAAATGTTAAGGAAGAACACTAAACCTGATAGAGTTTGGGTTGACCAGGGTACTAAGTTCGGGGGAGAATTCAAAAAATTTTGCAAGAGTAGAGACATCCAAATCTACTCTACAAGAAGTGAAACAAAAGCTGCAATAGCAGAAAGAGCAATTAGATCTTCAAAAAATATCATTTATCGCTACATGGAGGAAAACGGTGATAAATACGTTCACAAAATGGATAGTTTTGTTAACACTATGAACACAAGAGTTAACAGATCTATAGGTAAATCCCCCAAAAACGTTAAAATTTCAGATTTTTTGTCAATTTTTTACAAAAACCCTATTATTGAGTACAAAAAACCACGCTTCAAAATTGGAGACAAAGTTCGAATCTCCAAGTACGATATCCCATTTAGAAAAGGTTACAAATCTCAATTCACAAATGAAATTTTTCAAATTGTTAAAATTGCGACTTTAAAACCACCAACCTATAACCTTCACGGAGAACAAGGTGATGAAATTTTAGGCAAATTTTATGAACAGGAGCTTGCAAAGGGTATCATTTAGAGATGAATTCTTTTACTGCAGAGTTGGTTTCGAATGCTTCCTTTGATTGTTACCCAAATAATACATTAAGTTTTTTTTACAAACTTTCTTCTGGAACAAATAAATCTCGAAGGAGAATGGGAGGTTGCAATTACAGAACTATCTTATCCTTCCTTGTACCGGAAGGGACATCACGGAAGGGAAATTTTTCTATCTAGACGAAGCAACACCGACTACAAAACCATCAGACTATTACACACTTGATCCAGGTCTATATCCTTCGATCTCTGATATTGTAAACGAAATGAACAAAAAAGTTCAGGAACGAGAAAAGTATGAAAAAACTCCAATGAAATTAAACGTTAACAAAATTACACAGCGAATTACTTTGAGTCTTCCCCATGAGAATTCTTTACTTGTTATAATTAGTGCTGATCTTTGTCATGTCTTTGGATGTGAAGAGGCTGTTTATGGGATGGGGGTTTTCATGAGTGGTGCTGGTCCACATTTTCCCAAGTTCCCTTATGACATTGTACGAATACATACCATGATGATATATAGTGATATTGCTGAATACAACTTTGTGGGTGATACAAAAGCTGCTCTTTTACGATGTATTCCTTTTATATCAAAGGTCAAGAATGGAGACATCATCTCAACTGGGCAATACATGAATTATCAAAATTTTCCCAACCTACAATTTAAAAAGATTCTGAAAAACTCATTCCACAGCATAAAATTAGAGCTCCGAGACTCTTATGGTGAAAAAGTACCTTTAAACTCTGTTGTAGTAACCAGAGCAGTACTAATGTTTAGAAAAACTCCTGAAAATCATTTTTAGAATTAAGACTGTAAAAAATGGTTGCTGATAGTGATTTACCGTATTTTCGCGGATATGCCAGACAAAGGGGTAGGGGATTTGGAGCTTTAGCGCAAACAATTGGGAGGACAGCGATTCCGTTTTTGAGACAATATGTTGTCCCAGCATCAAAAAGAGTGGGGCTGATTTAATTGAAATGGCTGCTCCTGAAATTGGAAATGTTTTGACTGGGAAGAAAAAACTCAAATCTGTTGCTGCTGATGTTGGAAAGAAAACTTTACGTAAACAGCTAGGTGCAGGAAAAACAAGAAAGCGTCGGATTATTTGTAGAATACCTCCAAAAATCAGTCGACATCGTCGAACAAGAAAAGATATATTTGCTAATCTAAAATGAATTCTAGATCAACAAACGATTCCAATTTTCGATATGGACACTTTACAAACTCTTGCTTGGAGGTTTTTGACAAAATTCCTGTTTCGGAACCAATTGAGTCTACTCATGTTCAAGAAGTTTATCCTAGTACTTCACTGGATGAAAGCGGCATTGAATTTGAATTTGAAACAGATAGAAGCATCTATCTTGATATGAGAGATATCCACCTTCAAATCAAAGTTGGACTACAAAAGGGAAGATTGTTTGATGACATTATGAAAAAAAGATGAGCGTGGAAAACCAGATATGGGTATGTCTTTCACAGATGACGATTTATATTATCTAACTCACGTCAACAATATTTTACACTCACTCTTCTCCAACTGTGAAGTTTATCTGAACAATCAACAAGTATACAACTCACATGGTCTCTATGGACACAAGGCTTTAATTTCCAATGAGTTTAATGCTTCAACGAGAAATAATGAAGGTATTTTGGCTTGTCATGGATACGAATTTGAAAAAGAACCTAGTGATTATAAGAAGAGCCCGTTTATAGACCGAGAGGAAAAACTTCTGCTGAAAAATGGAAGCACTTACTACGGTAAATTAGCTATTGACTTGTTCCAATATAAAAAGTTACTGCTTCCAAATACAAAAGTAAGATTGAAATTGATTCGTGCAAGACCTAATTTTTACATGATTTCCTACAATGCTCACGTTTCCCTTAAGGTTCTTGACTGTTCCTTATTTACAGGACGCGTGGTTGTTAACGAAGTGTATCACCAGACTATCAAATACCAATTAACTCATCAACCTGCTTGTTACAACTTTATGGAAACCATTGCACGTACATTTATTATTCCCTCAGGACAGAACCAGTTTATTCAGGAAAATGTTTTTAACAATGCTCCAATCAGAGGAGTAGCTATTGCGAAGAACACCAATTCGGCATTCACGGGACATTTTCAAGAAAATCCTTTCCATTATCAGAAATTTGGTTTGCGAGAACTTAGAATTGTTCGCGGAGGTAGAGCTATAGTATCACTTGATACAACTAATGACTGTAGAGCATAAGTAACAACAATGAAAGCAATGAATTTTAATGAGGAAATTCCTGCGTTACCACATCATCAGTTTCAGAACCACTACATACTAGTATTCGATCTCACTTCACTTCAAGATGCTGGCGAAAATATTCATTATCCTGAACTCAGCGGTGAAAGTATTTGATTGGAAATGTTTTTTGATCGTTCGCTAAGAAACGTGACAGAAATCATTGTTCTGGGAGAAAGGATGTCCAGTGTTAAAATTGATCCGTTTGGGACTGTTGCTAAAATGTCTATTAATTTTCCATCATTTTTTCGAATTTATGTACTTTGTTGGAACATTTGTAGGCTTAACCTCTCTATCTAGCTGTTGTTCTCTACATCAATTTTTAATTAACTAATGGATGTGAACTGGGGTAGACTAACTTCAAATATATATATTTATATTCCTTTGCTAATTTTCCTTGGACTTTTGATAATTATTGTTTTGTTTCATCCCAGCACCCAGGACGAAACGGTTGACAAAATCACAAAATCCAAAGATTGTTGCTTCGCTCAACAGAACGAAAGTTTTCAACTTGATTGCTCTGTCAGGAATCTTTGTACAAACGGAGCTTGTGAGATAAAGAAAAGAAAACTTATTTGTCATGGATAACATCTCACTTCGTGACATTATTGAACGTATTCAAGAGCTTAAATTCCGGTATATTGGATCCTTTCCAGCAGATTTTGTCCCAAATTTACCCAAATTTACTTTTGCAATCATCAACACTTCCCCAAGCAGTGAGGTTAGTGAACATTGGATAATGATTGGTCGCCTCAATAGGAACTATTACTATGCGGATTGTCTAGCACGATCAGTCACACATTACAAATTTTTGAATAAAAAGTATCAGAAAATGATACACAGACCACTCCAGAAAATGGAAAACTTGTGAGGGTTATACACTATTTATGCTGCTTTTCATCTATTTAAATTTTTACAAACAAACTTGAACAATGTTCATGACGTGCATGTACTAAATTTTATTAGTAATTATATGTAAATTTGATTACTGGGTATGCGCTTAGCTGGTGCCCAATAAAGTCGACATTAGTTTTTAACAATTGTACCCTTTACTCAGTTAGCTACGCAAGTTTTGCCT
This sequence comes from Convolutriloba macropyga, assembly GCF_964194025.1. NCBI lineage: Eukaryota > Metazoa > Xenacoelomorpha > Acoela > Convolutidae > Convolutriloba > Convolutriloba macropyga. Next base: position 15,103,266 of record NC_134478.1, on the reverse strand, counting down.
TTTTGTCGACTTTATTGACCCACTCGGCTAAATGTACCTCGGTTTTCACTTATTTTGATAACAATTCATACCTATTTAATGTAAATGTTCGAGTGATTTTGTAGTTTGATGTGCATAATTTATACTGTGTCTGTTATTTATAACTTTTCCAATTCAATTTTTTTTTAAAAAATGTCATTTTTAACCAATCAGAAGAGAGTATTTAGAAATTATTTAAAAAACAGCGTAAAACTGTACAAAAATCTAACAATTTTTCAAAAAATACCCCTGATCCTATACCTAATCTTAATTCATGTCACCGGATATGAATAATCTTAATATATTGCAGCTATAACTAATCTTAATACATGGAGAATATACATAATCTTAATACATATCCGCGGCTATAACTAATTTTATTACATGTCGGCGGCTATAACTAATCTTAATACATATCGGCGGCTATAACTAATCTTAATACATGTCGACGGCTATAGCTAATCTTAATACATGGCGGCTATACCCAATCTTAATACATGGCGGCTATACCCAATCTTAATACATGGCGGCTATACCCAATCTTAACACATGGCAGCTATACCCAATCTTAATACATGGCGACTATACCCAATCTTAATACATGGAGATTCTATTCCTAATCTTAATACATGCACCCTATACCCTATCTTAATACATGTATGCGCCCCTAGATTCTATCCTTAATCTTAGTACTTTAGGGACGGCCCTAAGCTGTCAAAGCCGCTATAACCAATCTTAATACATGGGGTCGTCACCCCCCCCCCCCCGGGGACTGTCGCTCACCCTATTACTACTGGGGTTTTTGTATCTATTAATTAATTATTATTTCTTTCATTTTAGTCTGATCTTCAAGTTGTTCGCGGAATTATCGCCAAGTCAATTTCAGTACTGGGCAAGCCTAATTACAAGTCTCATTTCTTTACTCATTCAGAACCATCATCATGTCACTTTTTACACTTGGCAGTCTAAATGCAGGTCTGGGCTGAGACTTGGCAAGTTTAAATCCAAGTCTGACTTAACAGTTGGCAAAAGTAATCAAAGTCTGATTTAATTAAGACTTGTCAATTTTAAACACAAATCTAATTCAAGACTTCGCAATTCTAGGTCCACGTCTGATTAAAGATTCGACAAGTCTAAATCCAAGTCTCGGCAAGTCAAAAAAAGGTGCAGAAAAAGTCAAAATTAGCCGAAATATAGCCAAAAATAGGTCGCGAAAATGTCCAAAAATAGCCCAAAAAATTGTCAGTAATGTTGACTTTGGTTTAAAATTTGGCTGGGAACCCGCTGAAAACAGCTCATAAACACCTGAAAACCATTAGTATAGCCTTCTCTGACCCACCGGGGCACTTGTTGATAGTTTCGAATGCCTTTGGGTTATAGTTAGGGCATATAATGAGCTCACTCATATCATACCAAATCCTAGTGCAATCTCTGATTTACGCATTCTCATCACGTCTTCACAAGTCAATGGATCAATTGTATCAACAGACGCCCCCTTGAGCCTTCATTAGGTATGGAGTTCAAAACTAACACCCGGGGGGTCAGAGTAGGGAAAGTAACTAAAAATTAATCCCGAAATCGTGACACGTTACAAAATTGTTTGGAATTCAAAATTTTCACTCGAAATTTTTTTTTTGGAAAGTTGGTTTTGTCTTGGGAATCAACTTGCAGTTGTTACCCAAGGTTTGACCAAGACTTTTTAGGCTTGTACGACTGGTCTTTAGACTTGCCCAAACCTGGGAAAAGAAATGAAACTTTGATTTAGACTTGAAAAGTACTGACTTGGAGTTCAGTCCGGGTTAACAGTCAAGGAAATCATATACTGTAACCGTGGACAATGTTGAGATCGTTGACAATAATTATGGTGAACGTAGACAACAGTCACAATAGTTTGACACATTTGTCCACGCCTGCTCGAACTCGAAAACAGGTTTTGTCGTCAAATGTGACGATAGTTCAGATTTTGAAGCAAATATTAACTAATTTATTTCGTTTTCCGTCACTTTTGTCCACGCACGCTTACAAATAATATCTTATAAAAGGCCATGAATAACACTGACATTTTTGAGCAATTATGCTCGGTGATATAAACTATTTGTTCCGTAATTTTTTCTAATGCGAAAGTTTGACGAAAGTTTGAACCACCGAATTCAATGAAAAACCGTGATCAACCTTAATTGCCTATGGAAAGTCTTGAGCTCGACCTTTATATATGACAACCCCCCCCCCCCCCCAATAACTCAATAAGCCGACGCCTAGAACTGAGACAATATTGCAAGAGCTCAGAAGCTGAAGTAATTTTGACCAATAATTCCATGTCTGCAAAAACTGTCAATCGATTACGTCGTACGTTATAATGAATGATGAATTCTTCATCATGTGGTAACAATGCATCTTCCACTGTGACGTCACACTGTCTGGAACCACAGGATACGTTCAAGCCAGAAACCGGCTCAAGGTCTGAAACAGATTCCAGAAAAATAAAATTCTTGTAGTTTTAGGTGAAGATATCAGTTGGCGACTGGTGACTATCAGAGTAAATATTACACAAACCGTTAAGGCATCCCAATATTATGAACTCCGAACTTTGAATTTGCCCTGAACTGAATTTTCCCTATACTTAAGGCAAAAACCACTCATACCATTTAACAAAACACTGAAAAATCAAGAACGCACAAAAATATTTTTGTCAAAAAAACAAGATTATTCATGTATTGAATTGTTGCTTCAAATTTCACTGAATTGAAATAATACCAAAGTAAAATATCTAATACTGTCTTTCCTTGAAACTGAAGCATATAAAGAGTAGATGTACGCTACAGGTTACAGAGTTACTGGATGTTAGCTGTGGGTTTGTTCATAGATTTATAACACATGGCGTCATTGATAATCATCAACTTTGGATGATCATTTTCTAGTAAAGCTAGGGTAGAACACAATAACATGGGGGTCGGCTATAATTTTTTCAGTGGCTCTAAAGTTCTTGAAGTCTAAGATTTCACTAAATTATTTTCCAAAAAAAATTTTTATTGTCATACATGAGGAAAATTTCAAACGTCTACTGCCCAAGGCTGAGGTGCCAGACTTTTGTGCGTTCCAAAATTTTTGTATGTCCTTAGTGATCTCCAAAATACCTATGACTACAGACTTTCATGCGTTTATCATACTTTCATGCGTTCTTGTCCGGACTGCCTTGAGTTCAAAATTGTCTAGATTCAGACTTTCGTGCGTTCCCAAACATTTTCGTGTTTATCACCTTTGAACGATTTATCACGACCAGATTTTTTTAGCGCTTGTCACCCAGCAATTCTTATCCTTCAGAAAAGACACAAGAGTAAGCTAAGCAAAATAGATCGCAATAATCCACATTGAGATGGAGCATTTTTGGTCTAGGTTGTCTCATAGCAAGACTTAATTGCGTTTTTGTTCCGACCCCACTTGTGGGGGGCGGAACTATATACTCAAATGGGTTTTTTTTGTTCAGACAATTTTGGCCGATCGATATATTCATCGTAGAGAAATGTAAGTGGTATCACTAAAAAGCTCGTCCAGCGTAGAATTCGAAATTATATAGATTCTTTTTATTTTCGTATTTTTCGAGTGGAGTTATCGAGGTTTAAATTTTGTGTGAACATGTGATATTTTGTTCACTTTTAGCATGATTTTGTTCAATTTAGCGTAATTTTTGTTCAAATTGAGGCTTTTCTATAGAAATATTATTTCAAAGTTACATTTCATGCTATAAAAGGAAACAATTTTGTGTTACCAGTAGACCGATAAAAAGGCTAGTTCTGGTCTCGTGAGGAAGTTTACCATAAAAAACTCGAATTCAATTTGGGAGCTTTTTTTTTTTTAGAAAATTTTTTCTATCAATTGTTGTTTTTTTATTTACTTAGAGACTTGTCATTTTCATATCGAGGTTCCCTTTATGACAAACCCCATTTACAGTCAAAAGATACCAAATGAAAAAAAAATCGTTTTCAAGGCATTGCTCATGTTTTTTTGTCTTCTACTCTGAGTTTTCGAAATTTTTAAGGAAATTTTGATTTTCTTTTTGAGACTTTACTACATTTTGAGAGTCCTATTACCTAGACTTGCCAACTGAAAGTTCATTTGGCTTTCTTATGTGCAATAGGTAAACATATATAAAGATTTAAAAAAATCAAAAATTTCTATTTTTAATGGCTTTGACATTTTTCTCGCTCAAATTTTTTTCAATTTGCTTTTTTGCTATTTAATTCTTCATGTAATATTGAAATGCTGACAGGCCGCATAGGCTTCTAATTGATGATTGAATGAATGGTGTTGCTCAATGAACTCAGTTTATAGCAAATAGTATTAAAGTTTACGATACTGTTCGTTCTCAAACATTTTTTATGCTTTTCAATTTTTGTTCTTTTCGTCAGCTTGTAATTTATTCTCATCATTCAGAGGTTCCATTCAATTTCTTGTAATTTAAAAAGTATTTTTTCATTGATGCCATGTCTGATCTCATGTTTTGTTTTTTGTTTGTTGGACAATATGCGTTTTCATACAATTTTATGAGTGGTCAAAATTTGTGTTTCTTTTTCTCTTCTTTTGGCACATTGGCTGAAAAATTTTTGTTTTTGCCTATTTTGGTGTTTCTTTTTTCTCGAAGTCTTTTTATCGCAGATCATTTAAGCGCTGTAATAAGGCACGGTATTATGCAATTCAATTAGTAGTTCCGTTTTGTAACAATTTTTTTAAACTCAAACATCCATATTTAATTACCTCATCATTAGGTTGACAATTAAGTCAAAAATGTAGATGATCTTGGGTCGGAACATCATGTGCAAACGCAAATTAACGAGCATCCTTGTCTTGCTCTATTGTCATTTGTTTCGTGTCTTTTATGCTTTTATTCTCTGTGATGCTATATTTTATGTTGATTTGAGGAGACTGTGACTGGCAGATTTTTAATTTATCACTAGCAGATTTGCTTTCACTGTAAAAAGAGTGTCACCTATAGGTATTAAGATGTTTAAGAGCCTCAGGCTGAATGAGAAAGGACATAAATAAGTGGATTTGTGGAATCGTCTGTCGTCTTTATCTTCAAGGATCTACAAGCCCAACAATTTAATTATTTTTTCCGTCTTGGGTGTACGCGCGAAAGTCTGGACATGAACGCACGAAATTACTTATTTATATTCATGTGCAGACTATCGTGTGTTCAAAGTCACCCATGTAGATACGATGGTGCGTTCACCCATATTTTCAGACCCTTTAACTTCAAATCAAGTCCCACTGGCGCCCTCATTTCGGTCGGGGCGTATCGCCTGTCAATTTGGGACCTCAGTCTTTGGGCCATCAAAATATAACTACTTTCGAAAAAAACCTGCAAATCACAGACCAATTAATGGCAAAAAGTATAACTAAGTGTAGTCCACTTTGACGGTGTTTTAAGTTAGAAAAGTGGAAACAAGGTATCAGCGAGTGAATTTACTACTAATTCGCCTCCCGAGGTGTGAACTCTAAAAATTGCTTAAAAATTTAAGAATGTCGGTGAATACGGTGAAAAAATATTCACCGCTAGAAATCGCAAATCTTACAAAAATTTACCTCTAAAATTATCAAATATCATCACCGCAGAAATTATTGCAAAAAATTGTAAGAACAGCGGTGAATGCGTTGAAAGCGGTGAAAAAAAATCACCGCTAAGAGTCGCAAATCTTGCAAAAAATTACCGCTAATTCCGAAAGTTCTAGAATCCTAGGGTCATTTTTATTACCTGGTTTTGGGTTGATTGTGACTGTAACGGGAGAAACAGAAACCGAGAGGTCAAATACTTCATGGTACACACTCAGTGTCAAAGCCACGATCATTGTGTTGTTATCCGTGTAGTTGTGTGCCAATTCAAGACATTTTAGCCCAATACCATGCTAGCAAACACAGCACCAAATTTGTTCACAGATCTGGGTGTGAGCGGTAAAAATTAATCAAACTTATTAATAAGAAATGCGGCAACTGCCTTGAATTTCCCGATTGACTCTGCGGTGAAGTATAACAATTGCCCAGATTATTGTGCCACCATAGCTGTTTCGCAACAATTTAATTTAAGTCGCGCTTAAATCCACGTGTACGAACCAAGCTGATCTGATCCGAGGTCTGTTGCAACTAAAACTTCATCCTGGGATCATAAAGTCTATCACAATTATCAAATCATTTCACTCGATTAAAAATTAGGTGTAAATTCCCACTAACAGTCGAAGTTATTATTTGGCACCTATCGTTCTTCTGATTTAGTCTTAAAATCACGCCTAGATATAAATGTTTCTCTTGCCGCTTTATCATTTTCGAAAAAAAAATTTTGAGGAGCAACAGTTCAAAAAAAATGTCGAGACATCTTCAAAAACAATTTCTTCCCCAAAAGACTTTCATGATAAAGGATACTGCATCCAAGCAATTATTGAAAGGACGGAAAATTGTGAAGAAATGGACAAATATAATGGCTATGCTTGTTTTTGTCGACTTAATAAAAACTTTTTATACTATAAATCACAAACTTTCGTGTAGAATTATAAAGTTCAGTGATTAAATAAAGTGCATTCTCTTCAATTATCTTCATATAAGAGGCAAACTTTATTAAAACTATTATTATTCAATAGCCAAAATTCAATTATTGGATTTGGTAGACAGAAAGTTTAACAGCTATGTATTTGTTGAAGGTGGTTTTCCACTCAATTTGGGAAACTTTTTTCTTATAAAAGCTGCCGTTTGCCAATATTGAATAATGGGTTCGAGTTTGTGGCCACAAGCGTCATTAAACCAAAGGGTATAAAATTGCACGTATGTATCTTGATAAAAACAACTTTCGAAGGAGTTTTTCTCCGCTCATTTTGTAACAACAACTCCGAAACAGTTTTTGATGGTTTTAATACTTTCAAAAACTACGCGATCAAGAAACGTGGTAATACCCAGCTCTTGTACCAGCATCCAAAACATTTCCTTGAGCAACAGAATGATTTTGTGATTTGTTTTTGTTTTATTCATGGTAACTGCTATGTTAGACATAAGGGTATAAAAATACGTTTTCAATTGAGCGCAAAACTGTAGACAAGCTATTCTTTTCCCATCCTAGGGAGGTGTTTTTATTTTTTTTATTGATATCAAGTACTTAAATCGTTTTCTCTATCTCGGTCATAGCTGCTTCTTCTCTATAAAATAGTTTATAGAGCCATGGGCACATTCATTGTAATTTCACAAAATTGATGTTTATAATGTAACTGTCATGTCATTCAAACTTATTTCAATTTAACGGGGATTTTTTTGATATTTTAAAAAGCTTGTAGATAATTTCGGCAAACACACGAAGTTTGTATTGAAATCTAATAAAGAAAACTTCTCAGTGACAAAATGATATTTCGAAAAAATTATGAATTAACAACCACCAAACAAAACCAAACAAAAACTCAATATTAGGACGTCAAACTGTGTTTTTTTTGTTTGCTTCTTCAATATTTTACGGACACCAGATCAAAACTTTCCAATTTTTGCCAAAAATGAGTCATCTGGAATAAAAAATGTACTCAAAAAAGTTTGAGAACTTTTTAAAATGCAATTACACAAGAAGTATGTAAAACGAAAAACTGCACGAAAAGTAAAGCGAGCTAAGAAACAAAACAGTGAAAAACTAATTTAAAAAATGAATGAACATATGACTTCAACAATAAAAACTTGTCGGCAATTTCAAAAATTGTCAATCAACAAAGATATGCGCCAGTAAAAAACTGAGCCAGTAAAAAAAATGCGCCAGATATGCGCCTGTAAGCTGGAAAGTTTACAACTAATTTTGCACATAAAGATTAAGACAAAATTATATAGACGCATCTAGAACACAAATATAACTTTTTCGTTTGACTCGAGAGAGAAGACACTGAAAGCAGCAGTCAAATAGCCTGAAGTAACAAAAACTTCCCTTCCTAAAACCCAAAAATGTACAAATGCCTATTTCTCACTCCGTTTAAAAGGCAGCTTCGAAAAACAATCACGCTTCAAACCTATTAGCAATTTATCGCTCTCTTCAACTACTACATTGTGACAAAACTCACCACTCTAGTTTGACTGCTGACTGACATTAAAATGTTTGAAAAAAGAGATTCGAAGACAGCTGATAAAACATAGAAGCAAGGCTCCATAATCGACTCGAAGTAAAAACTATTTTACACTTAGCTTAAAATAATCTACAAACTATTACCTTCATATAACATTCAACTTGAAACAAGAAACAAAAAAACCAATTTAACAGGTAAAACAAATTTTGAAGCTCATTTCATGGAAACTCTTCGATAGTTCCGACTTCAAAAGAATTTTTATAATAATTTTCTAGAAGGATATAATTTCAATCAACAAAAAACTTAACATTTAATGCGAAAACATAACCAATGATAGATCTCGGAAAAAGAGCAACATCAGACAAAAAAAGTAAACAAAGATACCTAAAACCTGACAAAAATTGTAATAATATTCTCTAGGAGTGCTAAAATCTCACAATCTGTTTTCATCCAACTTTAAAAAACACTTGTTGTTGATTGATTGGCATCCACACGCCACCCGAAACAACTGAACTCTTTCAGCCTATTATTTTCAACTAAGACGAACACAATGAAATCAAAATAATATCAACTTTACTGATATCAAGTACTTAAATCGTTTTCTCTATCTCGGTCAGAGCTGCTTTTTTCTCTATAAAATAGTTTGTAGAGCCATGGGCACATTCATTGTAATTTCATAAAAATGATGTTAATAATGTAACAGTCATTTAATTCAATTTTATTTCAATTTAACCGGGATTTTTTTGATATTTTGAAAAAGCTTGTAGATAGATTCAGCAAACACAGGAAGTATTTAATGATATTTTTTTGATATTTCAGCAACAATTTGAAATCTAACAAAGAAAACTTCTCAGTGACAAAACGAATTTTCGAAAGACTTATGAGTTCAACCACCGCCAAATAAAACCAAAAAATCTCAATATTAGGACGTGAAACTGTGTTTTTTTTTATTTGCTTCTTCAATATTTTACGGACACCAGATCAAAACTTTCCTGCACGAAAAGTAAAGCGAGCTAAGAAACAAAACAGTGAAAAACTAATTTAAAAAATGAATGAACTTATGACTTCAACAGTAAAAATTTGTCGTCATTTTTAAAATTTGTCAGTCAACAAATATATGCGCCAGTTAAAAAAACTTTTAAAAAAGTATACTACTAAAGAAAGTTAAAAAAAAAGTTAAGTGCGCCATTAAAAAAAAACTTTTCAAAAACCTCTGTTGCTGATAACAATCAAGTACAGCAACAATTTTTGTATAACTATTGACCCAATGCTTATGTAAAATGCTTATCCCATACAACAAATTTGCCGAATTCAATGACATCCAACGCAAAAGAGCTTAAAATAATTGACAAAAATCAGAATCATTTTTAAAAAAATGTCCTCAAAGTAAAAAAAAACCTAACAATACGTGAAAATCTTTAACAAAAGCATAGCCTACAAATTGAGAGTCAATAATACCGTCATAAATTTAATTAGATGAAAGAAGGATAAAAATACTAAAATTACCACAAAAAATTCGCTATATTTTTTTATGATAAGCCAACAAAACGCACAGAAAAAGGAGTGGAAGCTGGGAAGTTTACAACTAATTTTGCACATAAAGATTCGTAAAAGCCACTTGCTAAAATTTGAACCATTTATACGATTCATACTTGTCACATCAACAACCAATAACAGCATTAAGACCGATGCAATAAAACCTTACTTGTAAAAATAAAATAACAAGTGAAACAAACGCATAAAAGCAAATTTTAAAAAAATCGAAACAATTAACTAATAAATTCAAAAAATATATAGCTTTGAACTGCAAAAAACATATTTTTAGTAACTTGCAGCTCCTTAGCAAGCGATGAAACTGGCCAATAATGAAACCAAGTGATAAAGCAATAGAAGGAAAATGCGCTAAAATATGAAAAGAAATCATTAGTTTTCTGATCACAATTGGTTCCAACGTAATAAAAAACACTAGCTGCTGGTTTAAGGATTATAACAAATTTATATAGACGCATCTAGAACACAGATGTAACTTTTTCGTTTGACTCGAGAGAGAAGACACTGAAAGCAGCAGTAAAATAGCCTGAAGTAAAAAAAACCTCCCTTCCTAAAACCCAACAATGTACAAATGCCTATTTCTCATTCCGTTTAAAAGGCAGCTTCGAAAAACAATCACGCTTCAAACTTATTAGCAATTTGTCGCTCTCTTCAACTACTACATTGTGACAAAACTCACCACTCTAATTTGACTGCTGACTGACATTAAAATGTTTGAAAAAGGAGATTCGAAGACAGCTGATAAAACATAGAAGCAAGACTCCATAATCGACTCGAAGTAAAAACTATTTTACACTTAGCTTAAAATAATCTACAAACTATTACCTTCATATAACATTCAACTTGAAACAAGAAACAGAAGAACCAATTTAATAGGTAAAACAAACTTCGAAGCTCATTTCATGTAAACTCTTCGATAGTTCCGTCTTCAAAAGAATTTTTAAAATAATTTTCCAGAAGGATATAATTTAAATCAACGAAAAACTTAACAATTAATGGGAAAACATAACCAACGATAAATCTCGGAAAAAAATCAACATCAGACGAAAACAAAGGAAACAAAGATACCTAAACCTGACAAAAATTGTAATAGTATTCTCTAGGAGTGATAAAATTTAACAATCTATTTTCATCCAACTTTAAAAAACACTTCCTGTTGATTGATTGGCCATCCACACGCTACCCGAAACGATGGAACTCTTTTATTGTCAACTAAGACGAACATAATGAAATCAAAATGCCGCAAAACCAGCAAAAAAAACAATTTCAACCGAAATACACTAGACACTTAAAACATGAAAAAGAGTACAAAAACTGCTAAAAAAGATTAAAACTGCCAAATCACAAAAGTGCACAGATTGAGTATAAAATTTTATTGCATGATAAAGATAGGTCAAAAATACTATCAATCGTAAAATTACTTGTTAGTATGGTTTAGAAAAATCACTTTACCCGAAAAATAAACGCAAAAGTAAAAAACTGCTTCAAAAAAGCCTGATGTGATTAAAAATATTTTGCTTGCTTAGCAAAAACTTTTTCACACCTACTTTTTTTGCTCACTGAAAAACGCTGCATTAACAAAAAACTCATTCTCTTCATTGCATTTCATTTCGTTCAACTGTTTAACCTATAAAGCTAGTTTTTAGGTACGGCGTTGACTTTCACATCCTGTTTCAGATGCACTCTAGAAAAAAATTATGCATGAAACTGGAAACGTAACCGAGTGGGAGAATTTCTCTCAAATGACCGGCGAGTATTTGGCTGCGGTAGTACCCAGCTGGGGCTCAGAGATGCTTGTACTTGATTCTGGGGGTGGGGTGCTGTGCGAGCGTTACCTGTTTAGCCGGTTTTTGAGGACGAAAAGTCAAATGGGTCAGACAAAAAATCGGTCACGCGAAAAATCACCTAAAAACCATAGGACTAATATAATTGCTACAAACATTGTTTGAGAGCAATTAAACAATCTTCATGAAAGTATTTCTCTAATAATCAGCACCTTCGGTTGATGTGCAAAGTGTTTCGAACGGGGGCCATCGGCGCCGATAACCGACAGAACATGTACAGGGACCTTTGAAGGGTGAGTTGGTAAAAATGTGATTCGAGAGAACACTGCCTGAGGGCGGTGTAACCGTAGAAACACCTTTCTAGTTCACTTTTAAAACCTTCCAAGGTCACAAAAAGTTGAGTTAGAGTTGAGTCACACTTGAAAACTTTGGCTCCGTGGTTCTTGCACCATATGGTACTTTCTACCACAAACATAAAAGAAGCAGCTACTGGAGAACCAACTGCCACTTAAAACAAACAGCAAACTTGGTGAATAAATACTGAATCACCAAATGGTGTGTTATTTTCATCCCGCAACGTCAGATGTCGTCAACCATCTGACGTGGCGCAGATGGTTCTCTCTCGAAACGAAGTGGAGAGAGAGAAATCTCTGAATTGAAAAAACAGAACACACCGAGAATCCTGAAAATCAGTTGGCAGAAAAACTGTTAAAAAATAGCCAAATTTTTGACTTGTAAAACTCTACTTACTTCCGCACATTCTCCTCACAAACAAACTCTCAGACTAAACTTTAGTTTTTTTTTCTAAAATCTAATCCGACCGTCCTGAAACTAAACTGGTAAGCCAAACTTAGTATAGCTCATAAGTTCCAGCTATCCCCGCTGATTTGAGAACGAAGAGCCTTTTATAGATGTTCAATATTGTAGCTTTATATTTTAAATATTATTAGATTGGAACGGGTTTTCTAACTGTATACATAACTTGGTGAATTAATAACTTATTTAACCACATTAGTAATTTAACTGAGACTTATACGCACTAATCGGTAAACCAAGAGCGATAACACAGCGATTGGTTTACTTTATCATTTTCGAGGTTGTGGACAATTCGGATATATTCTGGATACAGCCCCGATTATGATAACTGGTGCGACCAGAGGAAAGAATCACGCCTGATATTTTGTTTTTAATTATCTGATAATTCGGTTTTAACAAATAGCACGCGCGTATACCGTAATTGCACCGCTTTTATTGAAATCAACTGCTAGCAGAAACGAAAAGAATAAATTATCAGTCCAACCCAATCAGGCAAAAGTTTCTTTACTCTGTTAACACTATTTTTACCCAGGTGGGATATTTCTAATAGAGAAGTTAGTTGTTTTAATCGATTCTAACCAAACTTAGATATTGTTAGCTCTCTTCTAGATTTATAAACCTTGTCGCTTTTTCATTTTAAGTTTACTATTCTAGCACCTCTCATCTTTTGATAACTTAGGTTTTAACAAATGAATTAATGGACAATGTGCAAACCATAATCGTTGAACATCTGAATATCACAGTTACAACAAATAATAAAACGGGCAAAGTGACACGATTCATAACAAACAATAGCACTTTCCTAGCAATTTTCTACAAATTTGAGCCAACTTCCTTTGCGAATTTTTTTATCACGTACATTTGGAATAACCCTGAATTCTTCAATATACTAAGCTTACTAAAGATTCCAAATAGTAATATTGAAATACCCTCATACAACACAATAGATATTACAAATATTAACCAAAACACTTCTGAATTATAATTAATAAATTAATTTATAATTAATTAATAAATATATATATATATATTTATATATAGAAAACTTTCACTATTTAGCTGAATTAAAACGTGCTACAATTTTTTTCACCTTGTACTGTTAGCACTTCAAATTTATAGGTCTTCAGGCTTTCTAAGTAAGTCACAAGTTCGATAATTGTCCTCACGCATTGTTCATTGCACAACGAACATTATGATGCGATCCACTCAATGCAGTTCTCTAGTCCTATAGGCTAGAGGTCCCACTTTTGTTAGTAAGTTTAGCTGGGGCCTGAGTGGGTGAGGCTGCGGGTTCTCTTTTGAACCAACGCATAGGCCGAAGACGGGGATTGTCGAACATATATAGGTAACAAAGCCTGATTTCTCATAGAAAATAGCGCGTTCTAATTCAGCTATAACAATATAACCCAATACACATAACCACAAAAAAAAAATTATTACACAAACAAAATTTTAAAACAAAATTTACGGTCTTAACTTTAATCAAAAATGGCAAACGTAGTAGCATATCCCGACATAGCACTTGAAAAATTTACCGGTTTAGACCCATCAGAGGACGCACAAGACTTTATCAACCTTATAATAAGAAAAATACAATTCTCTCTCGGAACTAGACCAGCAGCTGACCCTGACCAAGCCGCAGTTTATGATGCTAGGCAGAGAGCACTTTTCGGTTCGGTTTTGCGAGGACCCGCCGCGCAGTGGTTTGAATCATTGAATCCAGCATTAGCGTGGAATGACATCCGAACGCAATTCATAGCCAGGTTTACAGATGAAAAGGATAAGTATAGAAAACGGATTGAAGTAGAAAACTTAAGGAGACAACCAGAAGAGCTAATCAAAAGTTACATACACAGATTAACCAAAACAATAGAAAAAGGTTGGCCGGATCCCGATTTCAATGAAGCCTTCAGAGAGGGAAAAAGTATGGAATATTTTGTTAGAGGACTAACACCACCCGCTCTAAAACAGAAAGCACATCAATTTCTAATCGAAAATGTAGGTGCCACTTGGCAACAACTTAGAGATCATGTATCGACTAAAGATTTGAGTTTTGCAGTGAGCAGTGAATTTACTGGTACATCATCCAACAGCATGGATAACAAATTAGAAATTGAAGGTCTAAAAAATCAGATCAGGGAACTAACAAGTTTAATGAAAGACCACAAAATCAACGCAACATATAATAACAACAACCCCCGAATGAACCAAAATCAAACCAGATTTTGCAAATATTGTCGAAAGTCTGGTCACACAATTGCATACTGCTACAAACGCAAAGAAAATAAAGAACAAAACAAACAGCCTCCCTAAACCAGAGATAAGTTTACAGATAATTATCGTCAAAACCGAGGTAGATCACCAGGACAGCAAAGTCATTACCCGAACAATAACGATCGAAGAAGAGATAATTATCCAAGTGAAAACAACAGACAACACACTCCTAATTATAGGAATAACTCTCCTCATCCATCCAATTACACTTCATCAAACCGACATCGGTCAGGTAGTTACGACTCTCGAGATAGACAAAATCAGAGAGATTCATACAGGTCTGATAGAAATAGTAGCAGAGATAGACCAAACAGTGAGCAGAGATACAGAAATTATTCAAACGAACGAAGCAATGATTCAAATAGACAAGGTAACAGACCTAACAGTGGCTATAACTCACGAGATAATAGCCGAGAGCGAAGTCCTAAAGTGCACTTCATGAACAATAGCTCTAGTTCCTATTTCAGCGATGATGAAAACAATCATGCTAATTTAAACTAGACCAGTCTCCGTCATGCTCTGAAACTAATAACACTAATAAAATCATCAACAAACATATTTATATTAACTTATACCAACCCGTCGGAGACAAGAATAAAAATAACGGTCTAGAAACCCAGTTCCTTCTTGATACAGGTGCAACCAGTTCTATTATTAACTACTATACATACAGTGAAATATGCAAAACACAAAAATTAGATCTTGTCAAAATAAAAACTAACACTGTAGCCGTTAACGGAGAAAAACTAAAGCTCTTGGGATATATTACTTTCAATTCATCATTCGACATAGAAGGAAAATACAACGTGAAAATAAAAACATGGGTTTCAGCCAAAGACGGATGTAAGCCAAACATTTTGGGAATGGACTTTCTTGATAGCTCTACAAAATCAATTGATATTTCAACACCAAAAATTGAACAAAAAATTTATCCCGGCATTTTCATTTCACTTAGCAGATATCAAACTAAAAGATACCTCTATGTTAGTCTCTACAAAACGGTTTTTATGGACATCCAACTTCATCTAGCTCCCCAAACAACTCGTGTCATCACCATAAAGCCCACTAACGAATTTTTCCGAAAAGGAACATCCTTTACTATTGGATCAGAGTTACAGAAAAAAGGTATTTATACCTATAATGTAAGATGTTTCCAAAAGGAAAAGGAGTTACCTATAATGTTAAACAATCCGCAAAATAATAAGGTTGTCATTGCTAAAGGCCCAATAGGTCACACCTTAGAGGACATTCAGATTGAGCCAAAGAAAAACTTTACAGTTGTAGACAATCTTGCTTTTATAGACCATCTTTTGACTAGTGAGACCGATTGGAATCAAGTTTTTCATGTAAGTGAAAATTGTGTTTCTCCAATAATAAAACCTAACTCGGAAAAAAATATTTCAAATCACAAAACTAATAAACAGAAAAAAACTGAAAAACGTAAGCGTGAACAAGACTTTACTGACAATTACGAATTAGAAACTGATTTCAGTGACGATCTAAAAAATTTAAAACCCCACAGTGAAAGAGAGGATAGTTTGCGACCCATTGAGGTTAAACCAGAAATAATTGGCCGATTTTCAGATACAGACCAAACTTTCCTTAAAAAATTTGATTTTAGCCAATCAGACATCTCTGACCAAAAACTGTTACAGTTATTGGAAACACTAGTTCATAACAAAGACGTATACCCACAACATAAATATGATGTTGGAAAAATTAAACAAAAATTCAACGTAAAACTATTGCCCAACGTCACGTTGTCAAAACAAAGACCATCCAAAGTACCCCTTCATTATCAAGAAAAACTAGAAATTCTTTTGGATCAGTTGTGCAAAACAGGTATTATCCGTGAAATGGGAAACGAAAACGAAATGGGTTCCGAGTTCATTAACCCGATAATAATCCTCCCTAAAGGAAATACCATAAAACTCGTAATTGACGCACGCTATCTAAATTCAATTACTGACCTCAGCAGATATTCATGGCCCCTAGAACCAATAGGAAGCCTATTGACTAAGCTCAAAGGGAACTACTTCACTACTAGTGATTTGTCTTCAGCTTACAATCAAGTCCCCCTCACCGAGGAGACAAAACAGTCAGTAAGTTTTGTAATTGGTTCAAAACAGTACACATTTGAAAGAGGTTTTTACGGCCTTTGTGGTCTTCCTAACTTCTTTAGCCGAATAATGACTATTCATTTTGCACCACTAATAAAACGAAAACAAGCCATAACTTACATTGACGACACTATCATGCAAGCTCAAACTGAAAACGAAATGTTTGAAATTATTGAAAACTACCATTTATTATTAAGAAAAGCAGGTTTAAAAGCGCAACCCGAAAAAACTAAGTTTTTTCTTAGAAAAGTTCAGTTCCTTGGCCACATTGTAGGCAAAGAAGGAATTCAACAAGTCAAGAAAAGGGTAGCAGATCTCAAAGCCTTGAAATCTCCAGAAAACAAACGTGATGTAATGAGAGTTCTAGGATGCTTAGGGTTCTACAGCATGTACATAAAAAACTTGCATGTAGACTGTAAACCATTCTACGACTTAACCAAAACCGAAACTAAGTTCGAATGGACAGCGGAACATGAAAAACTTTTCCAAAGTATAAAAGACCGCATTAGTGAGGACACCATACTAGCTATACCAGACACAAAACATCCTTTTCACGTTCACGTAGACGCCTCCTCAATTGGCGTTGGCTCTATCCTAGTACAGGAATTTCCTGAAGGGAAGAGAATAGTGTCATTTAATTCCAGAATTTACACTAAAGAAGAGCAGAAAATGAGTACCACCGCACGTGAACTATGTGGTGTAATTTCAGCACTTCAAACATACGAGCACTACATAATTGGCTCGCCATTTCCTGTTTATGTTTACACGGACCACAAACCACTAATGTACTTATGGGGAAGACGAGGGAAACTCTCCCATCGTTTTTTTAGATACCAATTAGTGATTTCACAGTTCCAAAACCTAAAAATCATTTGGACTGAAGGAAAGAATCTAGCTTTTCCCGACATTCTAAATAGAAACGTAAAACTGAAAGATCTTGACAAACATCAACTAAAACACAAAAAAATACCAAAAGACATTTCGTTCTACGACCAGAATGGAAACGAGGAAAAATACTTCGTTCTCCATGACAGCGAAAAAGGCAATGCCGACGATTTTTACCCAATACTTAAAGAAACCAAAACAGGTCTAGCAAAGTATACATTCAAAAACGACCAATTGACACAAGAACGTTATAAACCAAGCAAAGCAACAATTTGTGGAGTAACAAATCTTGTCGACTACTTCTCACAAGGTTCTGCAATTAATGATTTTAAAAAATTAAACGATCAAAAACAAACAGCGACTCAAATTGAGACCAATGAATTGGAAAAAACTTCTAACAATTCCTTTTTAAACTCAGGAGAGGCTAATAGCGAAAAAAACTCTCCTTCAAATACAATTATTGAAGCAAATAATGAAAATTTTTGCCAAGTAATTGATGATCCAGACCATGAAATTCTTACTTTTGCTGAAATCATTGCTGCACAAAATGCAGAAGAGGAACAAAATAAAACTTCCTTAACAAAACAATCACCATTCCCTGAAAAACTTGACGAAAAAATGGATGCTAAAGAATTGATCTTGAAACTAACTTCTTTTGCAAAAAATGTTGATCTAAACACTGAAGTCCTATGCGAAGAACAATTGAAAGACCCAGTATTACAACAAATACGTAAGTTTTTTCTAAGTCAAAACAAAGATCTGAAAACCATTGAAAATCGCCAATCGAAAGCTATAACAAACTATCTCAATAACTTTGAAAATTTATGCATAATTGGAAACCTACTCTGCATCAAAGAACAGACAGACGATCCTAACACTGAACTAATCAAAGTTTGTGTACCAATCTCCCTATTCATCAAAACATTTAATTTGGCCCACGACGATGTGTTAGCAGGACACATTGGTTTAGATAAAACTCTTGCAAACATAAGACGTTTTTTTCACTGGCCCGGAATGTACAAATGGGTTAAGCACCTCATAGCCAGCTGTCTTGACTGTCAAAAAAATAAACAAAAACGGAAAGATATATACGAAGCACCTTTAGAAAAATGGACCGACACAATACCATTTCCTTTTCACACGGTACACATTGATCATAAAGGACCTTTGAACCCACCGTCAAATGGAAAACACCATTGTCTGGTGATTCTAGATTCATTTTCGAGATTTATTCAAGTTTACCCCGTCAGGTCTACGGACGCATTTGACACCATTGTCTTTTGGGATACCTCAAAAATTAGTCTATGACAAAGGTTCAGCGTTTATGAATCAAAACTTCACTAGTTGGATACACGAACTAGGAATCACTCCAGCCCCAAGAACCGCCTTCTCACCATGGACGAATGGAAAAGTTGAAATACAAAACAAACACTTAGGAGCACATTTTAGGATGTTTTTAGAACAAGCCGGAGGAAAATGGGATGAACTTGCCCCGAAGTTTGCTTTTGCTCACAACACAGTACCTAACTCAAGTACAGGAATTTCACCGTATGAAATTATCTTTGGTCAAAAACCTCAAATTCCACTCTCACTAAAATTAGGATTATTAAGAAATTCAAACCTCACATGCAATTCTGACTTCTGTAAAGATCTACCATTACATAGACACACACTGCAAAAATCTGACAACAAAGAAATTGACAAATTGTTGAAGCCAAAAATAGAATCTTCACTACTAAGCCGTGAAAACCAATTTAAACAAATTTACAATAGCACTTATAAACACAGCCTAGCTCACAACGCAAAGGCACATAAACATCGAAATAAACACAAATTGGGTAAACAACTAGAAATTGGACAAAAGGTTCTGATGGAAAACCACAGCATAGAATTAGGCAAATCAAAAAAACTCCAAGAGCTCAGGTCAGGCCCATATACGGTAGTAAAGAAAATTACAAACGTGAATTACGAAATAGAGCTTGATAACGACAAAAGGGTTAGAAAGGTTGCACATAGAAATCATATTGTTGAATACTACCCGGCAGAAGAGACACTTCCAGATCTAACAGTTGAATATGGTATCAATAACGATTCCTTAGAAACCTTCTACGAAAACTTGAGGAGTTCCCAACTAAAAAAACTAAACACACCTGTCAACAGATATTCCTTTCAAATTCCTATGCAAACAGAATTCTGGCCTATCACCGACTTTGATCGAACCCCTGTTGATTTAGATAAAACACCACCAAATTTTGACTCAGGCTTCATAGAAGGAAGCTCCTCTGGCGCAGTAAATGAACATCTCACTAATAGGAATATTGAAGTGATTAGGGAAAGAACAAGGAGTTCAACACCACATTCACATGGGCAAATCATACGCCAAACTAACCCAGAATTTAGT
This sequence comes from Convolutriloba macropyga, assembly GCF_964194025.1. Lineage (NCBI taxonomy): Eukaryota > Metazoa > Xenacoelomorpha > Acoela > Convolutidae > Convolutriloba > Convolutriloba macropyga. The sequence continues at coordinate 15,083,345 of NC_134478.1, read as the reverse complement.
CCATTGCGTTCCAGTAACCCTCATAATAATACTATGCCTAATCCAAGTAACAATGCGGAAAATCGAAGAGTGTCAAACAGAAGAAAACAGCAGACTAGCCGATATCAGGCTGGCTTCATTTAGTTTTATATGTTTCAGGTAACGGACAGACAAGTCCAACATTACTGGACCAAGTCACAAACCCTTATTTTTACCTATTTTTTTTACTTCTTTTATAATTCACATTAGCCAAAGTTAGAGATAATCAGACATCTCTACGCAAAAAAAAAAAAATTTAAATAAATAAATAAATTCTAAAATAAAGTAAGCAAACTCAAAATGCTTAAAATTCCTAAAAATTTTATACTTATCTTAAAATTTATTTCTTTTATTTCCTGCCTTCCCTCACAGTTTGACCAAAAAATAGACGAGCTCAATGATGTGTCGCACAAGTTGCGAGTTATACATTATGATTGCTCTCAAATGAAAGAAAACAAAATGTACTCTTTAAACCAGGTAGCGCCATGTAGTATCAGCCCTGAAAACATTGACATGCGCAACGTTAGAGTAACTATTTATCAACGGTCTTATCGCACATTCGTAAAAGCTGTTATGTGTTCCGTTAGTGTGAATGTTTTAAAATATCACTGCGGTATGTTTTCTCATTCATCAATTGTCCATGACGCACCCTTAATTACCTATCATCTAATTGTCTCACCACAACAATGCAAACAAGCGAACAGAACGGGAAAACTTACGGTTAACGACTTTCAAGATAAATTTGACATTGAAATTGAACTAAACAATAGGAAAATTTCATACAAAAACTATGGAGCTGACCTCGAGGACGATTCATCGACCTCATGCGACGATAGTGGCGATATAAGCCATTACTCTTTTGAAACTCTAATGCAGGAAATTTCGTTAGAAGTTAATGTTCAAGACAAGTCAGTCTACAACACCCAAGGGAAGAAACTGCCGTGTGCATTGCACGAAGGAGGATGTGATTCCACATCTTTAGATCCATTTGCATACTCTTGGGACATTCCCGAGAATTGTCTTGTTTTCAAAAAATTTACCCAAGATGCCAAAATGATAAAACATGACATTGAAGCCGGAAATCCTAAGTACTTTATTGTTAGCGACGAAAAATCAGAAGTTCCGTATACAGGTCCAGGAACCCATAAACCTGCCCAAATGGATATTAAGTTGCGAGTCTTAGACCAATCTGAAACATTGTGCGGTAAACCAGAACCTTTGTACAAAACTAATTTGGAGTCTCTTTTTGTTTCTTATTCAGGTGGCTTTAATATGAGGAATGGCAAACCTAATGATTTAAAAAGTGAACATAGTTATCACAAAGTTACGGTAGCATCCGGTACAGAACTGAGTTGGAACGGGTACACTAGAAAGGTAAAAGATGACCCTCATCACTCTCCTTCACGTACACCCTGGGCCCATGTAGGTGAAGACGAGCTAGATTATGAGGTTCACTTAGCCGCTAAGCTGGATTACATTATTTATCACAACTATTTGAGGATCAAGCAATCCTGGCATAATGTTATTATGAATCAGTGCGAACTTGATAGAACTCAAAAACAAACGATTTTAATGTTAGCCCTTCAAAACAATAGGCTAGCTGGTTATATGCTAACAGGCAACCGGTCTATGTTTCTGGACACGGACGGTAGCATCGGTTGGCTATACCACTGCCCAAAGAAAAACTCGCCATTAAAAGTTCTCGAACGCTGCTACGATCGTATTTCTATTCATTATAATGATCGAACAATGTTCGTCGATCCTATTACTAGGCAAACATTTCCTTTTGCCAATGAAGTAAAATGCGTTGGAGGTTATAAAAATGCCTACCAACTTGACCTAGATAATGAAAAATCTTGGTACCATTTGATGCCTGCCCCTGTTCCATTCAAAACTCCTTTCTTGTTCTCACCGCTTTCAATTGGCCATATCATAAATTCAGTTGGCTATGAATCCCAACGCGCAGGTATCTATACTCCTAACCAATTAAAAGATTTTTGGGACAACATTCTGCACAGTTCCGCTTCCAAATCAGTACTTCAAAAAATTTCACATGAAGTTCTAAGTTCGAGGGAAATTGACTACAGTGAGAAAGATATCTATTCCTCAGCAATGGGAATAAATCGTCAAATTTATCTCGACTCCCTACTGTCCCCGAACTACTTCGTGACACAATTTACGGGAACATTTGGTATAATAACGTATTATCTGGAAAAACTTGGTATTTATTTTGCAGTTTTCCTATGCATAAAGTTCATACTTGACGTGATTACCACAATGCTAAGAGCTTTCGAAATTCACAAAATGTCAAACAGAACCATAGGGTTTTGGAAAATTCTCTTAGGAGCAACATACAACTTATTTGTACTTTCTGTTTTCACTTCAATCTTTTCCGAAGGAAAACCTACACCATCCGCACCATCACGACAAAGAAGAGTAAGCTCAAACTATAATATCGATGAAGAAAACTATCATGAGTATAGTTCAACCCAACAAAATTACGCTCTAATTGAAACCAAAATAGATGAAAACAAAAAACTTTACCCTCCTGTTCCGCAAATAACGGGAAACGTTATTGCCCCTCCATAACTTAATAAAAATAAATAAATAAATAAATAAATAAATAAAATAATTAAAAAAAAAACACTTATATCTTTGTTTAGGTGATGACTTCCCTTCAATTATGAAACCATTGTTTATTCGACAACCAAATCAATTGTTCATTCGTTTTGAAGGATATACAGGACAGATAATATTTTCTCACCTGCCTTTGCTTCACAGTATTATTCATATTAGAGTAGCTTCATTTCATTTCAAAGATCTTTTAGATATAATTGTTTATCCCAGTAACCCTAATTATTTTAAGCTTTTAAGAGCGTTTATTGACTTTAGCATAACATTCATTGACATCGGAGTAGACTTTGACTACTACGCGGACAAGATCAATCCGATTTACGGATATTTATAAAAATTTATCTTTAGAATGATTTTATATGACAATTTAAGCCTATTTCAATTTTACATGTATATGACTATAGCCATTGTAACAACTGTTATAGTTATTAATTTCGTATTCTACGATATCGAATTTGTGTGCGTTTATACTTCCTTTTTAGATTTTGTTTTTATAATTTTATTAATCATAACACTGACATTTAAAACCAATTTTTTTCCGGAACCATATCATAGTATACTTGATTGCGTCTTAATAGTGATAGTCTCTCCAGTTTTATACAAGATTGCTTTATACCAAATATTTTTTGTAAAAAAATTAAGCTCAACTAATGCACTTCCTTTATAAGGGTCAATTGGTGTCAATAGTCGGCTTTTCCAGAACATTTTCTTCAGAAAATAATATATTGACCCCTCAACTAATAGTCGAGTTCGACTACTGGGACACTTGCGAGACAGGATTTATAACCCTGACACCAAACTCTAATCACTGGCATTTCTTTGTATTTCTCGCTAATCTAAATCCCACTTTTTGGCCGGACAACCTTGATGACTTATAATAGGTAACTAATTCCCAAAAATGTTCCTTCTGAACGGAAAATTAGTGGAGATTGTACGCTTCCAGCGCACTTTTGAATCATACCCCCTCCTAACTCCCTTCATAATAATCGACGTTCAAGAAATTGACTCCAATGATTCTTGGCAAATGTCAGTTTATCCAACATCACAATATTGGAATTACTTCTTCTTCATTATGGAGAACGCCCCATGTGTTCCAAAATCGCTAGACTCAGAATCCTTAATCCTAAATTAAAGATTGTTGATAAGAAATGATACTACCGTATCAGAATAAGTTAGTACAGATACAATTTTTTCAGAGATCTTTCACAAAAGTAGACAATAACACACTAGTACCTACGTTGATAATCCATTTTGAATATTTAGACTCCTGGGAAGACGGATACGTTACAGTCCTGCCAACTTCCCCCTTTTGGTACTTTTTTCTTACCTTGTCAACATCTGTCTCCACCACACTTCCATTTAATTTTGATAAAATCTGACCCTCTGTTTACTTCGATTCCTTTTTTCTCCTTTTGAACGCAAAAATGTATTTTTTTAATAAAGAACGTTTAGTTAGAATCACGTATCTCCAGAAATCCTTCGATCTTATTTGCCCTGGCCTTCAAGATGTAGAACCATGTATCATTGTTTATTACGAAGATCAAGAAACAAGCCAAAAGGGAAACCTTAAAGTACGCCCCAACGACACGCAGTGGAAATTCTTCCTGTGCCTTGTCGATTTGAAGGACACTTTTCCAATTACTATCCACAGCCTTTTTTAAATAACACTTTAAAATTATGTCTGCTATTCTAAGTTATGTAAATAATTGGTTCTTTCCCAAATCCTCTCTTACTGACGAAAATGTTGTTGAATGCCCCATTTGTTACACACCCTGCAAGAAATTTAAGAAAATGCACGCAAATTCCAAAAATCAGCCCCCTCATTTTGCTTGCATCCCTTGTCGACAACAGTTATTTGAATATTGGGAACACCCCAATTGCCCCGTTTGCAACCAGCCAATGTACACATCCAGTTATAGTTACTATTTCCGATGCGATCTTTGTGGACAAACCAAGAAGGAGGTAGCCGAAACTTACCTTAGCCATTTCAAGACTCACAAAGACCACATTTTTTGCACAGAATGTATCAAGACCCTCAAATCCTGTCCTGTGTGTAACTACCCGATTACCCCCGACAATCCTTGGAGTTAAACCCAACCTGGTAAGTAAAACATTCAAGCCATTTAAGATGGGAAATAAAAACACAACCCCTTTCCAACCTTTGATCAATACACCCACTGGAATCGTATGTCCAATTTGTTTTAAGATTTGTAAGCGTTTTGAAAAACTTCACCCCACAAACGGTGATCAAGACCATTTTGTATGTTTTAGCTGTAATCGAGAATTGATAGCAAATAAAAGAAATACACATTGCCCACTGTGTAAAACAAAAATGTACCCCTTTCCCATTGTTTTTTATTATCAATGTGACTTATGCTATAGGATCAAAACCCAGTTTTCTTTAAATCATTCAACTCATCTTTTATCGCACCCTAACTATAGTTTCTGTAATATTTGCATTTCAAATAGTCCGTCATGTCCTGTATGCAACAAAACTATTTAGCTTGAGCAGAATTCCTAAGAATAGCAGGTTTAGCGATAAATTTTTTTTTCCTCTCGGAACAATACAAAACAACGGAAAATTGGTGTTAACGATTATTCCTTATGCCCGCAACATCACTACGGCTTAAAAAAATAAAAATGTCCGCTTATACCGCTCTGGTTTCATTTCTTTCCTTCATCATGATTCTACCCCTAATACTCCTCATTTTGCAAGCTCTGATTCATGCCTTCCTATTTTTCTTTGCGGAAGAATTAGAGCTCATTCTTTGGGTAATAGTCTTTGGTTCCTTCTAATTCTTTCTTTTACCGTGGTGGGATTGCATTTAGCAAATAATAAGACCACCAGCTAGTTTATAATAACAAAAAGCATTTAGCTAAAAATTAACTTTCAGCGTTAAACTCTTCTCTAGTCCCTCAACTTCAGCACCAAACGAGTTAGTCCAACACCCAGCAAAGAAGATGTCCAACTGTCAACCCGAAGGATACGACCCAATAACAAATTGGAATATTCACCACGAGTCTGCAACGGCAACAATGCCAGACCACAGTGGAAGAGCAATCCGACTCTCCAATATTGACGACCTCCTAACCGAACAAGATCACAGAAACATAAAATTATGTTTGGAAACACAAAAAGTTAGAGAGGATCAGCTGAATACCGAAAACCCCAGATTCGTGAATAATTTAAAGTACAGCCTCAAACCGGAATTTAACAGTTTTAGAGTAGAAGGGAAGACAACAATAACCAACAAATGTCTAAAAACCGTGCATGAAGTTCCTGTTTCAGAGGTTCCAGTAATTAACGTATTCCCCCTCTCAAGCTCAAAGAACGTGTGGAGGATAAAAGATCGCGATGTGAAAAATAGGAGCTACATTCTGTACAACAAAAATCTATGCAGGTACATAAAAGCTCCTTATGAAGCAATAACAGCCTTCCCTGATGAAGAGAACGGGCAATATGAGTTAACAAATGCAGCCCTGATAACAGAAAACTCTACATTCCGGCAACAACTTTTCCAACGAGAACTAGAGGTAGAAGATTTGCAACTCCAATTAGAACAGCTGAAATTGGAAAGGAAAACGACCGGCGCGGCAAGCAACGATTATTGGCGCCGTCAATATTTGATATCGAATCGCCTCAAATGCCACTGCGAAGATAACACGGTCAAGCTTGCAAGGTCGTACGCCACAACAAATCTCGAACTATCTGCAAAAGCAAGAAAAGCTGAGCAGCAGATAGCAGTATTAGAGAAGAAAAATCGTCAGCTAGAACAAAAACTAGAAGAAGCAAAGAACAAGTCCAAAAAACTTAAACAAAAAATGGCTCAGAGCGAAAACTAAAAATTTGGTATACTCAAGGTGATGGTTTATATTTTAAATGTTCACTAATACCTTTTAATACCGATCATGTACAACTGATGTAGTAAATCTTTCTTCGTTCTTAAAATCGGGGTGAGCTGTAACCGTAGAAACACCTTTCTAGTTCACTTTTAAAACCTTCCAAGGTCACAAAAAGTTGAGTTAGAGTTGAGTCACACTTGAAAACTTTGGCTCCGTGGTTCTTGCACCATATGGTACTTTCTACCACAAACATAAAAGAAGCAGCTACTGGAGAACCAACTGCCACTTAAAACAAACAGCAAACTTGGTGAATAAATACTGAATCACCAAATGTTGTGTTATTTTCATCCCGCAACGTCAGATGTCGTCAACCATCTGACGTGGCGCAGATGGTTCTCTCTCGAAACGAAGTGGAGAGAGAGAAATCTCTGAATTGAAAAAACAGAACACACCGAGAATCCTGAAAATCAGTTGGCAGAAAAACTGTTAAAAAATAGCCAAATTTTTGACTTGTAAAACTCTACTTACTTCCGCACATTCTCCTCACAAACAAACTCTCAGACTAAACTTTAGTTTTTTTTTCTAAAATCTAATCCGACCGTCCTGAAACTAAACTGGTAAGCCAAACTTAGTATAGCTCATAAGTTCCAGCTATCCCCGCTGATTTGAGAACGAAGAGCCTTTTATAGATGTTCAATATTGTAGCTTTATATTTTAAATATTATTAGATTGGAACGGGTTTTCTAACTGTATACATAACTTGGTGAATTAATAACTTATTTAACCACATTAGTAATTTAACTGAGACTTATACGCACTAATCGGTAAACCAAGAGCGATAACACAGCGATTGGTTTACTTTATCATTTTCGAGGTTGTGGACAATTCGGATATATTCTGGATACAGCCCCGATTATGATAGCGGGGGGTCCGAATCATAAAATCCGGTGCGTGAGAACAAAAACCCGGTTCCAGCTTGGGTAAAAAAAATGTCGTTACCTGTGAGGAATCGGATCCCACAATTGATGTCTCACTTTGTCTGAAGAAAGATACTTCCTGGGTCAGCTCTGTCCGAATCCGATTGAACTTTCCCCTGGCGCCTCCCGGGTCACTTGTAACCTCCCACACGAAACAAATCAACTCTGAGTTCTTGAGAACGTCGTGAACAATTATGTCGATGTTGGGAACACCTGTAGCAACCAATGAAATTTGCCTAGATGATAGTTATTCTGATCATGTCGGTTTTTACCTTGAAAAGTTTGAAACTTGCAAAAATGCTTCAAACATATAAAAACTACCACGATAGTTAGTCCCATAAAGTTCCAAAGAAATCGAACGGTCAAAAAAATCCAGACATTCAAATAAACATGAAATTGCTCGCTTGTTTCTCAGGGTTTTCCAGAATCAACTGAAACATCTTCCTGTTCTCTACATATTTAAGATTTGAACTCAATTTAGAAAATTTTGAAACGTTCGCTTGTGTTGCAACTTTATGGGACAGTCTATACATAATCGACGTTCTATGATTTATTTATAACCAGTTAATACCTGTTATAACATGAACACTCAGGTCCCACAAACTGTCCTGACCAGTAACACTTTGGGTATTCAGTCTCAGTGCGTAAACCACTCCATATTGGGCAAAGGTCAATGACCGATTCCTTTCGTCTCGTCCAATAGAAAGCGGCAAACTTATCAGAGAATTTTCTAGAATGTTCTCTTCCGAGTCAATGTCATCTCCATTTTGGTCAACTCTGTTGATTGCCAGTTTGAAGCCACTGAAGAAGCCTTCCACAGGGGGTTCAAACTCTGTCTTGAAAGATCGTAAGCCGGACTGGGGGTCCGGGGTTAGTGTGAATGAAGTTGGTGGCATCGAAGCTGAAATTGTTTGATTGTAGTCAAAATTTAGCACCTATTTAATAAAAAAGTCAATCGGAACAATTCTGGCAAAAGATATTTGTTCTCATTAGACGGTGCCAGAAAACTATCGAAAATTTTCTAACTCCCGGGTCGAGGTTTGGTCAAAAATTAATGTAAGATTAGCGGTAAATAGCGGTGAAAAAAATCATTTTTCACCGCAAAGCGCCCGCATCTTTTAGCATTGAATGCGGTGAATTTTTGTAAGATTTTAAGCGGCGAAATTTTTATTTTCTCCGCATTCACCGAATTTCTTGCAAAAAAAACTGCCGTACAAGGGTTCGAACCTCTCACCACCCTACATGTCATCAACTTCTTCTTCCACGTTCTTCAATCAGTTTTTATGTGAATTTAAGATAAGCGTTGATTTTAGCGGTGAATATTTGTAAGATTTGAAGTTTAAGCGGTGAAAAAATTTTTTCACAGCATTCTGCTGGTAACGGCGAAAAATTTTCTTTCACCGCTTAAGCGGTGAAAAATTTTTTCATCGCCACCAACAGAATGCAGTGCAAAAAAATGATTACCACAATTTTACTGGACTATAATGATGAATTACAGCTGTAATTGATCATTATAGCCCAGTAAAATTGTGGTAACAAAATTTTAAGTAAAATTTTGTAAAAATATTGAAAAATTGCGAACAAGATGCAAAATTATTATTAAAATTTATCATCTTCAATGGCACAAAATACCACAGTTCTGTAATAGATAAGCCGAAAAAGGAGCGTTGATGCAGAAAAAAATGGCATTCATTTTCTGGTTCAATAAGTTTTCAGAAAAAAAGAATTTGCTTAATAATCTCTTTGAGTATCACATACCAGACAAATAGGGTAGATTTTCAGTAAAAATCAATTCACTATCATTGGCTGCAAAAACCCATTTTGGGTTTTCAGGCAGCAGCCACAAAGTATCTGGAGATTGTAACGAAAGAGCCAAGAATTATTAGATCTCAGCTGTTCCCCCATTGTTTTTTGTGCCGCCGATCAAAAATTATGTGCTGTTAATCACAACTATTTAAAAAATGCAAATGTCAAATGTTATCATTAATTTCTAATCATGAGATTTTCAACCGTACCTCTTGGAGAAAAATTTCTTGGATAAAAGTGCCAGTTTATTAACGTCTTTCTTTACCTTATTTACAAAACTAAGTGAGCAAAAAAATATGTTTTTTCAAATTAAATTTTTTTATAAATTTGAGGAATATTTGATAGGCAAGTTGTTCATTAAATCAAAGTCGCCTAGTCTGGATATGATCACGAGAACTGCTAAAGTCAATTTCTCATGAATTCCTGTAATTTGAAACCAAACAAACCATTACTTACGTTTAAAACAGAACATAACAACGATGTGTTTCAAACCGAACATACCTAATCTAAGAAACCGAACATACTGACAATCTCGTAAATTTAAAACCAAGATTTTCTTACTTCTAAAAACCAAAAACCCCGAATCTAAGAAACTGGACATGCCGAAGCTTTCTTACGTCCCAGGTCAAAAATATTGATAATTTCTTGCGTACGATACCGAAGATACCGAGCAATTCTTACGCTCAAAACCGAAAATACCGAATCTAAGAAATCGAACATACCGACGATTTCTTACGTTTCTTTGAATAATAATGAGACCACGCTCGACTATAATTTGCTAAATGACCTTAGCTGGACCCATGAGGAGACTTTACCTCAACTTAACTATGTGCTGGATTGTGTATTTACAGTCAATATTGGACCCCTCTTCTATAGTTATAAAGTCTTTTCATAAGTCGAGGTTTAAACCTGGGGGAGGGGGGGGGGGGGTCAAGTCTCGGCCACAGGAAAAGCACATCCCGTCAATGAAATTCAACGTGCAAACCAGTATCTGTGGTAGCTGTTGTGGCTTGAGACAGAACAGTGCCTTCTGGATCTGCAGCTGTGTACACCCACAATTTGTATGTCAATCCAGGGGTCAGTGAGTGTGCCGTGTACCGCAGGAAACCGTCTCTAAAACCAATTTCAAGTCGATGCCGAGTCAACTTATTTAACATAACTAAAATAATTATCAGGTTGTCCTGGTGGCGGCGCGCCCCGAGAACAGCTCCCAGAGATAAAAGCAGACATTTTCAGAAGTCACAGATCGGAATGGACTCTGATCACAATCACATGGCCTCCAGTCAGCATCTGATCAGATGAATCAGAGTTTTTGAGGTCGTCCAGTCATTTATTTTTGAGAGCAGAAGTAATTGGAGTACGCTCGAGTGAGTCTGATCAGAATTCAAGTCCGACTGGGCCCGAATTAGGTAGCTTCTAATCAACCTATTCGAGAGTGCGCCTGCAATTTTTGATCAGAAATTTATAATATCCATAGGTACTCCCAAAAATGGTGGTTTTGGTTAGCAGAAATGTCGTTACGGTATGGTCTGATCAACCAACGAAGACTTCAGTATGGGAAGGTTTCATAACACGGCCTTACCTATGTACATTAAAATCAAATAATATTAGCGGAATCCTTGAATTGAAAATTTTCATCATAGTTGTTCGTCATAATTACAACTTTCAAAGGTTACCAAACTTGTCACAATAAACAATTTGAAGAGTTGCCTTTTTTGTAAAATGAACAGAGGAGAATTAAAAACGAATTGGAACGGATAATTAACAGCTTTTTTGCGCGCTTAGACTAAAAGCGTATAAGTTGCTTGCAACTGACAGATGCCGTGAGGAAATATTGTTTCAAGTGAAAGAACAATAGACTTCAATGAAAGTGGCAACACACCCCAAGATTTCAGCAGTTTCTGAAGAGGGGGAAGTAGAAAATTGACACCTTTAATATCAATAGTTGGTGCTTTTAGTTCTTTAGATTTTTTAAAATTATTTTATGCTCATCGGGATAAAGAAGAGTTAAATCTCTGATTTTCCAGACCAATAGAAAAGTTAGAATAAATTCATCTCATTCTGAACCTGAGCGTGTCATGCGCCGCCTATCTGCCCCCAAAACAAAAAAAATAATATCAGAAAAAAAATTATGATCGAAATGAGATGGAAAATTTTTTTACTGAAACTCAAAGCCGTGACTGACAACGAATTATTTCCAAACTTTGAAAAATCAATTCGATTTTAAACCTGATAAAGTAACTTAGAGGAAAAACTTACTGGAAAAAATTTCGACTGCTAAGGTTCTTTTTTAAGAAGTTTATTTTCAAAAGAAAAATGAACTCGGCAAATTTGGCAGTAATTCCCAACTCACACAGAGCGCTCGAGCAGAACTAACTTTATAATTTGTTCTTTTTAATATCTGTAAACTAAATTTCTGAGCCCTCAATTTAATATTAAATTTTAAAAGAGTATTTAGCAGGTCTTATCTTTGCGTTCGATTCAAATCTTTTTTAGACCAAAACAATATCAGCCTCCATTCACTGAACTTATCGATCATTTTACACAAAGAAACTGCAATAGTGGTATGCTTTCTTCTTAAATACTGCGGTTCATCACTTGTAGAGCAGGTCTCTTCTATTTGTAAGAAGAGTCAGTTGGCACTTTTTTATTTTATTACTGCTCTCACTTTTATATGCTTTTCCGTTTAAAAAATGGGATCCAATGAAACCATAAAAAAAGTAAGAGAACAAATTTCCACCGTCGCTTCCTTGGTTAGTGGACACCAAACCATTCAACGTTACGCTATCAGAATCTAATTGAAAAACTTTAAAGACAAGCAGGCGCTTATCCTAGAACACTTTTTACGCTTTTATCTTTGCAGCAGTTATTGCCACATAACCCGGATCCTAGTAACATTGTTAATCAGCGCTGAATCGTAGTATGTCTCAGTCTGGGTTTTTACTATGAACAGGTTATGATCATGTCACTTTTAACCCTGTTCAGACAGAAATCATAGAAAAAGGCTCTATGAATAGTCAAAAATCCAATCCTTCGTTTATCATGGACAGTCAAAAAAAAAATTTTTGTGAATGCTCTGGACAGACCATTTCGAGATTGTGAAATTTTTTTTAAAAAAACAGGGGAAAAGCCTTGCCTGCTAATAGGCCAAAAATCAGGAGACACACAAAAATCAATTGTATCTCTATAATTATGTCTGTGAAATCTTCAAAACATCAATTATAAAAAAAACAAAAGATCAGCAGTTTGCCAGAGTTTCTGCAACAGTGAGTTTCAAAGTTTCAGCAGGTTCTCTCGAAAAACAATCCAAGCAGTTTACTAAAAATTCGTTTTGTAGTGACCAAACTGTTCCGGTTTCTCGTGCTTGACTGAAGAGTTTTGCCATTTTATTACCCAGCCAGTCTAACTTTTAATCCACTCAAATCTGAAAAAGTAATCAAACAAAAACAGAGTAGATAGAAACCGGTTCGATCAATTTGAAGTTGATAAAAATACGCCACTTTTATAACTATTGGGTAATTTTATGATTTGGTGTGTGGGTTTTGTGCCCTATAAGCGACGCTGATCTGAATTTCAAATTCTATGAAATTGAACGTTATAAAAATGCAACGTTCAAAAATTTAATGTAAAAAAATGAGGAGAACCGATTTCTTGATATAACTTTCTTCCCGTATATCGTATATCCCGGATCCTAGTACCATAGCATATCAGTACTGAAAGAATGTATTCCAATTATATATCGTCGGTCCAGAACTGTATCTGTTTTTGTTGAGCTAAAATAAAGACATTTGTATAAAATTCCATTACAATCTGAAATAAAAACCATTAAATCGGCAATTTTGGGCCAAATTTGCCAGTTTTCAAGCCTCCAGCGTGTATTTAATGGTTTTGGCGGGTATTTGTTCTAATCTTAAAACGTTTCATGCAATGTTTTAAGATTGCAAGTCATCGTCATGCTCAAAAAATAAAGTGCATCGTCAAAAATTTCAATTTTTTTTCGGAGATTTTCCTATGAACATCATGGAAATGAAAACCAAGAATGCTCAGTCTATTTTCAGAAAAAAAAGTATCTAGGCAAAAAAAACTGCACATAATGAGGTAGCAATATGCTCTTAGGATACACTGATACAGTACTGGGCCGACGATATACAATTGGATTACAATGTTTCACTACTGATATGCTAAGGGACTAGGGTCCGGGAAAGGTCATTAAAATGCTTCCTTGCGTGTATTTTGAAAATTATATTCGAGCCACATCGAAATTATCGCTATTAGGAGCTAAGTAAAATTATTTCAAAGTATATTAGAAGTAAATTGTACGCAGTTTCTGATATGCTTAAATGAGCAGATCTTTATGCCTAGCGCCCCTGCCTCTCCGAGTAAATTAGGCTCGAACGCTTCCATATTTTCAAATAAAAATAGTTATTCACCCTGCATGCATTGCATTTATTTCTTTTGAAAACGTATGAATAATCATTTAGAACGTACATACAGAGCGAAGGTTTGAAAATAATACGCTCGTAGTAATAACGCACTGTTTATTATGTAATCATCAACCAAAAATTGGTTTAAACTTTGTTTAACCACTGAAAGAAGCCAAACATTCTTTTTTGAGTGAAGGGGTCCCTAATATTTGACTATAAACGATTGCAGGGGACACCAATATGGCTATTTAACACTTACGCTTATCTTACTTATCTTAATACTTACGTTATCTACAGCCCCATATCCGTTACCTTTTACGACACCCAAAGTAAGTATGGGTGACTTTTGTCACCCTCAAAAACAAAATGGAAAAGAGTCACTAAAAATAATAACTTTTAAAGCTATGATTTAAAATTTGAAGGAATAATTGGCTCACGTACGATGACAAAAAAATTGCAGAAAACTTCAAAAGAATTTGAAAGGAAGCTAACTGAGTAAGCAACTGAATAACAGCCAGAGTCAAGACAAAAAACTACATTGTAAGATCTTACAAGACACAAGTATTTCTTGCAAGACAAAAGTTTATTTTGCAAGAATATAGTAATTTGCAAGACAAAGTTCTTGCAAGATGGAGGGCTATTTAGCAAGAATCTTGCTAAATTTAGCAAGCTAGTCGAACTGTAGAAAAGCATCCTAATTTATTCACACAGTTTTGTAACATAAATTGTGACCACTTATAATTCGCCAAACCAAATTTCCCCAAAAAAACATCTCATCTTTCTTATACAATTCGTTTGGTAAATGCTAGATCTATTTTCGGTCATTTTATTTGAGCCTATTTTTCTTCTTTCGCAACAACTTTTAATTAAAAAAGTTTTAGTTTTAGGGTTTCTGCCTCTCCGCATTGTGTACCAGCATAAGGATCAAAGTTATTAACCGAAACTTTAACAATTTCTGAATTTTTCTAGTTTTCAGCTCACATAATTGTTTCTAAGTGTGTCTACTATCTTTGTTTCATATTCAAAAAGTCAAAAAGACTCATGATGGACAACTTGAGGTGATCGCACATCTAAAATAGAAAAACTTTGTATCTTTATTTTCATACTAGGAAGAAAAAGTATCTTAAAAGATCGCGCAAGAAAAAAAACTGATCTTTCAAGCTTTGAAAAGAGAAACGCACTTACATTTTTTGGCTTGCAATAATGGCGTTGTTTGCAACAGATGTGACCTCTATGTAGAAATGACTGAAGAATCCGACACTTGGTGGGAACCATGCAGCACTGATAGAAGTCTCATCCACGAAGAAAATGCCAAAGTTCTCAACAGGGTTCGGAGCTACATGGAACATACGGCATCCAGGTTTAGACCAACAAGAATCAGGGAACAAATTCAGATAAAAATATGGTCGACCCAAATTGCAAATAAAAAGACCTAGAACTTAAAGCTATTTACACGAGGCCAATATTAGATTGCTCGAGTAAATTTGAATTTCGTCTCGAGTAAATACCAAAATTCGGGAATTAAATTTGAAAGCTAATTACATGCTCAAAATCGCGTTATTGGGTTGCGTTCATGAATATTAGCACACGGTTGTTATCGCCACCAAGAAGTTATCAAACTCCGAGGCAAAGCCGAGGTGTTATGATAACTTCGAGGGCGATAACAACCGTGTGATAAGTTTTTTAATCAACACCTGCTGCGATCATTTCAAAATTGAACAAAGTTTCATTGGTTTCTCATTTTTATTTTTGTGGACAATTACACTTTCAAAGGTCAGTGATATTTCGCTGGATCTGTTATTCGTTTTGCCCTCATGCACCCCACTCACCCCCCCCCCCCTCCTCCCCTCTCCCACACACATACACACACACCCACACACACACACGAACACAGACACACGCACACACACACACACACACACACACACACACACACACACGTACACACACACACAAACACACACACACACACACGCACACACACACACACAAACACACACAGAGAGACACACACGCACGCTCACGCAAGCACACTTATACACACACAAGCACACACACTTACACACACAGAGACACACGCGCACGTTCATGCACGCACACACGTACACACACGCGCACACACACACAGACATACACACACAGACACTTACATACACACACAAACACACACTTACACAGAGACACACACGCACGCTGACGCACTCACACACGTACACACGCACCCACACTCACACACACGCACACACACACACACACAAGCACGCACACACACATACACACCACAGATGACACACACCACACTCACACACACCACACACACACACCACCCACACCACACACACACACCACACACACACCACACAAACACACCCACTTACACACTTACACGCACACACGCACGCATACACACACACACCACAGATAACACACTCACCAGCACACCACACACACACACACGACGCACACCACACACTCACACCACACAAACACCACACACACCACACACACACCGCACATACGCCATCCACGCCACACACACAACACGCACCATATACACCACACACGTTATTTTAGACTACAAGTTTATCAAACTGTTTCCATCATTAGACAACGAGTTTCTCACACTCTTTTCTCGCCACTTATTATGTAAAATTAAAGGTTATGTAAAAATTACGATTTCTTAGTATTCCTACAAAGATCTTCAAAGGAAGGAAAATGGAAGGAAAAAGATCTACTTTTCTTGGTAATCATACTAGGATAATACATGATTTCTTTGGTTTCATACAAGGATCGCACTGATAAATCAAGTATGGACAGTATGAAATCAGAAGTGATCCTTGTATGAAAAAAAAACAAATTGGCAATAAAAAAGACCTGTAACTTAAAAACTATATCACCTTTATTCGGCCAATTGTTCAGTAATGACTACGTGACTAAGTTCAATACCCGCTTTTTCTCGAAACTGATCACACCTTAGATTCATAATTGTATCACATAAGTGAAAAGAAAATAATTTTGATTTTTTAACATTATTACTGATTACGTGATTATTTTTATTTGCGCAGCTAAAGTAGCAAGATTGGCATTATAATTGGAATTAAGACCAAACAAGTTAAGAGCTATATATTCAAAATCTAATTTTTAAGCATGATTCGAAGGAAATTTTTAAGCATGATTTTTTTCCGTAGGGGGTTTATTTCCTAGAACCGATTTCAACAGGATTACTAACTCTCATATCGAACAAGATTGACCGATTCCGATTCCGAGAAGCCAGTCGATGTGCGCATCTCGGTTACATACATGGTTCCAGCTGTAGTGTTCGTATTATTAACATTGCCCAAAACTTCCACGTCCAGTTCTCTCCCGTTGGAAGACCGCCGAACCCTGGCACTGGAACCATTTAAGGGTGAGTTGCTGAGACAGTCTACAGTTGAACAGCTGGACTCTGTCTCAAATTGCAGCTGTTCAGATAAAGACTGTATTAGAGGTACACCATCCCCTAAAAATGATTTTCGTCTCAATAATTTGATAGGTTTTGTCGAAATTGATTGGTTCTTGTGGAATAGCATAGTAGCTACAAAAAACTGAAAACAACAGCTCTTGTATCAAATCATTAAATTCCTCAATTCTATCAGTTGTCTACAATGCAATAGTTTAAAATCGTTCATTTCATAGATAGTTGTTCCTGCATATGTAAACAATAATTACGTCGGCAATCCTACATTTTGAGCAAGCAAATTTGCCGTCTAATGTCAGCATTGTCCACTCCCCCATGTTTTAAGATCAGGCGCAATAGGCTGGAAAACAGTGACAGTGAGACAAAATTGGAAATATTTGCCACTGACGTCCGCGATTCCGGAATTTGATGACACGCGAGTAAGGCGGACATATTTTTGTCACTATTGTCCAGAAATTTTCGTCACTATCATTCGCGCTAAGGAAATTACTTTCTGCAAAAGGCTTCTAAAACTGATTGAAGGAGAAAACATTCGGTATAATTGGTTCATCTTATCAAAATGCAGGGTAATTATAATTTTATTCTGTCAAAGTTTTGAAATTAAATTAAGGGTTCAAAACTTAACTCCAATTGTGTTGAACTTAAAGCGAAGGATAATTTTTCTTTTAATCCATCAAAGCTTCTGAAACGGATTAAAGAAGAAAAATCAAAATGAAAGGAGATGTAATTGAAAAATTATTCCGTCGAAGCTTCGAATATAGTTTAAAGGTTAAAGTGCAGTGATGACGATAACCCTGCTCAGAAACTGCGGACATAGATGACATAAAAAAATGATTTTTCAGAGATTGGAAAAATTCGAACAGAAATTTGTAAGGACTTTCCGTAATTTTGTTGTCCAATAATTTAAGCATTTTTGTCCCACGCGAGAATGGGTGACACAATTTCGTAATTTTTGTTCGCAAACGCGAACTCTGCTGAAGTTGTAGAATTGGTGTCGCAATGATGTAGCTACAAACAAGGCAAAAAAGAGCTAAAAATGTGGCTGATATATTTGATCATCTTAAAATATACAATTTTTTCTGATTTTGGTATTTAGGAATTCTTCGAAAAATGTATCAAGAAAAAATCCTGTAACATCTGACAGGTTTAGTTTAAACCAAAATTGCGCAAAACATTATGAATTGCTTGTTAGATTGCATTATCGTATATATAATCTGTCAATTAACAGTCAATTTCAGACACAAAATCTGACCTACACTTACAAGCAGGGGCAGTGGAAAAGTTCTTAAATTGAGGTTTGAAGGCATTTTCAAATAAAATTTTAAACATTCTAAATCTGAAAAGGGATTGAGATATCAA
Organism: Convolutriloba macropyga; assembly: GCF_964194025.1. Taxonomy (NCBI): domain Eukaryota; kingdom Metazoa; phylum Xenacoelomorpha; order Acoela; family Convolutidae; genus Convolutriloba; species Convolutriloba macropyga. The sequence goes on along the minus strand of NC_134478.1, from coordinate 15,064,827 downwards.
AGTGTTTCCTAGTAGAGACTGGAAAGCTCCCGGGTCGAGAGCGAACGGTTAACTTGTAAGAACTTGCAAGACAAATGGCTAACTTGTAACATTCTTGCAAGTTCGTTCCGGTCGAGCACAACTCCTATTGGTTAATTCAATTTAACATTCAGTTATTTACCGTAGAAAACGCGTGAAAGTTAGTTGCTCTGTTTGGATAACATAATACAATGCGGTTTAGAGCGTGTGTATGTATGTGTGTGTATGTGTGTGCGTGTATGTGTGCGTGTGCGTGGTGTGTGTGGTGGTGTGTGTATGTGCGAATGGCTAACTTGTCAATGGTTAACTTGTAAAAGCCTTGTAAGCCAAATGTTTACTTGTAAATACTTGCAAGTTTTTGGAAGAAAAACTTGCAAGGCTATACATCGCCTTGAAAAAAACCTGCAAGAAACTTGCAAGTTCTTACAAGTTACAATTTGGCCTTGACCCTGGCTATATTGTAACACGTTCAAGAAACCAGTAAGAATGGGCATTAAAATATCCTGACCGTCAGAAGTTTGTCTGGCAAGAGTTTAAAGATTAATGGTTTTTGCAAGGTTCATTCGAGGCGATATGTTGACTTCCAAAATCCTTGCACATTTTCTCCGGTTAACCTCTAGTGCTTTAATTATGGCTATGATTTTATCTTTTAATGTCAGGAGCCATCGAGCAAACATTTTCATTTACAAGGACTGCAGACAAACAAACTTGTACAAAAACGGCTTCAACTTGATCTGTTTCAGCTAGTAAATGTTACAGTTTAATCTGCTCCCTTAAAAAAAATTCGAGAAAAACTAAGAGCTTAAATATTGACGAAAATTAGGTTAGTCCAATTTTTCTAATTTTCAGGAAAAATACTGATTTTTAATCTTCTAATTTAAATGTGCGTATTTCTGAGCCGTATTTTGTTTACTTGCCCAGTGAATCGAAGCCCGCCTGATACAACTTGCTAAGACATGCGTGATCTTGAACTTTGCAGAACTTGAAACATCTTGCCAAGTACTTGCAAGTACCAACATTTCAATTTCACGGTAAATCTTGATAAGAGCTCGATAAGATCTTATCAAGATAAACCAAGAAAACTTCTTGACAGCTCCTGACAAAATTTTGACAAATCCTAATAAAACTTTTTATATTTTCTGATGACTGCTTGATGTATCTCGTCCCCGGAAAAGAGAGAAATCTCTTCCGAGAACTCAAAGTAGAAATTGAGAGTAAAGGGGATCAGTGGCAACCTACAACCTTAAAACCATCTATTTCTTGATAATTAATAATTTAGCCCGAAAATAGACGGCAGGCGACTGTAAAAAAATTAATAACGTTTTTCTTTCTTTGGTTTCATATCACTTTGTTTCAAGTCAGTCTCAAAGTCTTTCTTTCTTTTCCTGCAAGAGAAAGAAAATGAAAAAATACATTCGAATAGCCTACCACTATAATCTTCAATAAGAGGTTCCACTTGATTCTGGCTATGTTATTGGACACAATTCATTACCACAAGTACATAACGGGGCACACGAGTTCTGGGGCTCTTTATATCAAAAGTTTCACCAGATGCAATTTCGAAAAAATTATTGTTCAGCGTTAAACTCAGATTTCTTACTTGAATTATTTTTTCAGTGAGTTCATTTCTTCTCCACTGACCCAAACACATGTAACCAACAATTTTGTTTCAAGTTAAAAGTTCTGAATAAGTAAAAGATAAACCAAAAAAAGATGCCAGGATACGCCTCTGCAACCACGAAGCAAAATTAATCTGTTTTTTACTGGCTGCATATCGTCTTGTTTCAAGTCAGTCCTCCTATTTTTTTTATCTCTATTCGAAAAAGGGAAAAACTTTGAACAGCCAAACTCTATAAGAGCCAGAAATATATTTCCGCCTAAATACTGCACAGTTAATTTAATTATTATGCAAATTTACGCTTAAGTCTGTTTTGACAGAAATTTCAACAAAACTTCAAATTGCCGACTCTTGAAAAATTTTTGAAGATTTTAAGGGTTGTCTGAATTGAATTGCATTATTCCAACGCTCCTTTTCAAGATACTCTTTTTTTCTCAAACAGGCTCATTTCATTCCAATTATCATTTTTTGCCTCAATAATAAGTTAATACAAACACAGTTTTCTGAAAAGTCGTTTAAAACATCCGAAAACGATCAAGTTACTCCCTTACTAATATTACACATTAAAGACTTAGAAAACTGGACTGACGGTTCCATCACTCTATCACCAGCTTCTCCTTATTGGGACTTTTTCACAAACCTATGTAACACAATAGATCTAACTTACTCCATTCATTTTGATTTATATCTTCGATAATGCTCTTTCATTTCAACGAACGTCTAGTCATTTCCTTTCCTTGGAAAAGTTGTTCACTACCACCCCAACTGGCGAGCTAAAACTGTGCATCACTCTACACTTTGCAGATTGGGAAAATGATAGAGAGTACACGACAAAAGTGACGATGGGAATGAAATATTGGGAGTTCTTCTTAGCCATTATTGATCCCGATGAACCATTCTTCGCCCAACTAAACACGTTGCTTAAAAGTAAATTAATTAAAATGATTATACAACCTTGTTTTTTAAACAACAATAAGATTAAAATCATAAAAGTCCAAAAATGGTTTCAGCAAAAATTAGGTTGAAAAATTAGCACCTTGTTTAAGAATTCTCTTCTTCAACTTTAGTAACGGTATAACGCACAGTTTTTTAATTTATGCCCCAGATGTCAACTTCAAGTTTTTCTTTGACATCGTTGAATCAAAAACATCAGCACAAGGTGAAACAATTTCCTTCCGCCTTTTATTCTAACCATTTTAGGTTAAAAAAACTCAATTTTCCTCATTTAAAAAATGACAGCATTTAGCAAAATGTTCCTTTATCTCAAAAATAAGCTTGTCAAAATTACTTTTGTTGAAAAAAGTTTCACAATAACAAATTTTGGCTTTATACCAGCGATATAATTTCATTTTTGTCATACTAAAACCAAAAAACCAGAAAAGATGACGATAGAACAAGATCACCCTCACTGAGAATTCTTCAAAATATTAGATCTGACTTCACCAATTCCTTCAAAACCAGACTTTTGGTTACAAAATCTTTTGTATTTAAAGAAAACTCTCTTCATGGGAAATATCTTTATCTCCTTTCAAAATCCACAAATTGACTTTCGACCTAAAGATGAATGCCCCATTTCTTACCATACAGTAGAACATTCAAAAAACTTCATCAAAACCCTAAAGGTTAGCTGCCTCACTTTGCTTGTATTCCTTGCCGCAACGAACTTTTCAAGTATTGGAAAAAAAACTAAGTTGTCCCATTGGCATAACCGCCATTTCTAAAGTTAGCCACTGCCACTATTTCCAGTGCGACTCCTGCCAGCATAAAAAAACAGCTCTGCCCATGGCAACTTCAAAACAAACCACCCTAATAAATTTGTCTGTTGTATTTGTCTGATTTACGAAACAGCTAATTGCCCGTTATGCTAACAACCCCTGGTAACAACACTGGTAACTTATAGGCTGTGTGTAACCCCTGGTAACAACACAGCCTATAAATCTCCCTTCCGTTATTCTTAAAGATGCATTCCATAACAGTCAATGATATACTCACTACAATTTTGATAATCAATATAGTTTTCTCCTTCGATTATATTTTTTCCTTTCATATTCTTCAAATTAACCCTTCATCATGCTCCCCGAAAAAATTTAAAATTTCCTAGTTGAAGATTTTCTAATAACCTTAATGCTCCTTGGCGGCATTTTAATTGCCTTCCTGATAATTACCACTCTCCCTTTCACCCTCCTGCTCCCTTTTATTGTCAGTCAGACACAGCAAATAACAAGAAGAGCGATTGTATGGTAACAAGTCTTTCATTTTTCTCTTCTCAGAGTGATAAAAATAACGAACTCTATACTAGGACCATTTCAATGTTTAATATGTTAGAAAACGTAATGGATTTTAAAAAATTACATGCAAATAGTGAAAATGAACAGCCACACATTGCGTGTTTATTATGTTAAAAACATGTCATCACTGATATGGGATACCAAATATGATCAAATTGTACAAAATTTATTGCAGTTTTTTCAATACTCTTCTGCTTTTAATGAGAGTCTTGCAAATTGCTAAACTTCCAATGCTCTCTTGCTAAAATTGTCCATCTTTCCACTCATCCTCCATTCAATTTTTGTAAAAACTATGTTAGCGATTTTTCCACCTGCTAAAAGTGTTTTGAAACTCCAATTTAAAGATGGTTGATCCTTCCCCTCTGCATTCATTTATGACCCATGTATTCCTTGTCGCAACGAATTTATCAAGCATAGGAAAAAAACTAAGTTGTCCCATTGGCGTAACCCCCATTTCTACAGTTAGCCATTGCCACTATTTCTAGTGCGACTCCTGCCAACATAAAAAAAATCAGCTGTGCCCATGGCAACTTCAAAACAAACCACCCTACCAAATTTGTCTGTTGTATTTGTCTGATTTACGAAACAACTAATTGCTCGTTATGCTACAAACCAATTTACCCCAACAACCCGTGGTAACAACACAGCCTATAAATCTCCCTTCCGTTATTCCTAAAGATGCATTCCATAACAGTCAATGGTATAATCACTACAATTTTAATAATCAATATAGTTTCCTCTTCGATCATATTTTTTCTTTCAAATTCTTCAAATTAACCCTTCATCATGCTCCCCGAAAAAATTTAAAATTTCCTAGTTGAAGATTTTCTAATAACCTTAATGCTCCTTGGCGGCATTTTAATTGCCTTCCTGATAATTACCACTCTCCCTTTCACCCTCCTGCTCCCTTTTATTGTCAGTCAGACACAGCAAATAACAAGAAGAGCAATTGTATGGTAACAAGTCTTTCATTCTTCTCTTCTCAAATTGATAAAAATAACGAACTCTATACTAGGATGATTTCAATGTTTAATATGTTAGAAAATGCAATGGACTTTAAAAAATTACAAGCAAAACGTGAAAATGAACAGTCTCACATTGCGTGTTTATTGTGTTACGAACATGTCATCACTGATACGAGATACCAAATATGCCCAAATTGTACAAAACTTAATACAGCTTTTTCAATATTCTTCTGGTTTCAATGCGAGTCTTGCAAATTGCTAAACTTCCAATACTCCCTTGCTCAAATTGTCCATTTTTCCACTCATCCTCTCATCAAATTTTGTAAAGACTATGTTAGCGATTGTTCCACCTGCAAAAAAATTTTTGAAACTCCAAATTAAAGATGGTTGATCCGTCCCCTCTGCATTCATTTATGTCCCATGTCATGGCCATTTTCTTACCATTACAATAGTAACCACTTTTATCCATACATGTATTATCTTCTTTGAAGTAATAACAAAAATTATCCTAGTTAGTCTCATTGCAGGTCTAATCTTCTCCTTTATGGAATACAAAAATTGACGTCTGAAAATTAAAGCAAAACGTTCTTAAACTTTCTCTTTCAGCTCAAAAAGGTTGTCTCCCCAACTACACGGGTCGTTGCAGTCTTGTAAGTGTCAAACACGACCCAAGACTCACACCCAAGACCACACAGCGGAGAAAGACGTAATTGTGCCAGAGCTGTCCGCCTGGCATAAGGATAAAAATTTTTTCTTGACCCCAACCCCCAAAAATTACTTACAAAACATTAAATTCCAGAATGGGAGTAATTTTTTCTTCCGTAAGTTTAGCATATTGGCTTAAAAATTCAAAACATTAAATGTCCCATTTGTTTAAAAAGCTTTCAGAAATTTGAAAAATTACATAAAACCCTACCAAATGAAAAATCCCACTTTATCTTTTTTCCCTGTAAAGAAGCCCTCTACAAAAGATACCCTCATCCAATGTCTCGACCGTTTGAGATCATGCCTGGCATTCACAATAAAATTTTATTTTATGTGTTAATCTTGCAGAAAAATCAGAACGCATGTAGCATTAACAAAAAACCAACACTTCCAGAATCTTGAAAAAAATTCTGCAGAACTTGTACCAACTCATTAAATAAAGGCCCAATATGCAAAATTAAAACCAATTAATGGTTCAAGCAAATGTGTATCCGCAAATTTCCTCATCAAATTAATAATGAAAAATATCCTATCAATGGTGTTGGGATATATCTGCTGGAAAAACTCAGAAACAATAAAAAAAAACTGGCAACAAAAATATTTGCATGCACATTATTAAATATTCTAACCATTTTTTGTTTTTCGATTAAATTACCCATGGTGAGGGCTAAGCCACAACCATAATTGAAAAAGATAAAAAATTCAAAAAAAAGCTTTAAGCAAAACAAAAATACATTTTTAAAACACCCTACTGTTAAATGCATTTAGCATAAGATTATTATAAAAAGCAATTAGCAACAAAAACACTTTTTCATTAGCAACATAATTGCAAACATGAAAACACGTCATAATGTATGGTACGTATGACTTAGGCAAAAAAACAAAAAAAGGTATTTTAGATCTCTACCAATCAATTTTACAAAATGACCAGCAATTAATCAGTTCGCAGCGTAATCATCTCAAATCAAAGTCACTCAACTCAACAACAACATGCACAGTCACACGCAGCCCCTTCTTTTAAGCCGATTGGCGCACGCTTGACACCTTCATACCAGTCAATTTTGTACAATCCCAAAAACAATCGGAAAGTTAACATAAAAAGATCATCTGCACGCATCCCAGAAAATGCAGAAAAGATTTAAAAAAACTGTCAAACATCGACAATCTCCTAACGGAAGCTGACAAAAAACACCAAAAACTGCCTAAACATGCAGGAAAGCAGAGAAGCGCAAATGAACTCGGAAAACCCCAGGTTCGCCACAAACCTGAAAAATGCACTGAAAACGAAGTATAATAAGTTCGTCGTCTCAAATAAAATTAAGGTCCAGAACACCACCACAGGAGGACATTTCTTTATGAAATCTAGCGAGTTGCCCATTGTACCAAAATTCTCCTTAAACAGCGACCTAAATGTATGGAGAATCAGAAACAGGGAGGCAACTTCAAAAACATACAAAATCAGAAATAATCAACTGGACATCTACGCAGCCATCTCAACTTCTTTATCGCCTTTTGCGATTGTTTGTAAAACACAACGTTATCGCCCTTTGCGATTAAATTTGCTGCATTTGGGCACCCTTAACACCCAGTCACATCAGAATCAATTTTCTACTTAGCCTCAACTCAGTCAGTTACGGCCCTATCAACAAATAGTTGATCATAACTCAAAACTTGTCTGTCTTAAGTTATAAATTTTATATGATATACTATAATGTTTAATGTTTTCAATTTTTCTTCATACTAAAAATTGGGGTGAGCTGTAGTAATAAACGAACAGATAGTTAGTCCCGAAAGTCGGCCACATACATTTAAGCGTTAATTACCACAACTCTTAGCACCCGTCAAACAAAATAAACGAGCCTCAGTTTAGGCCTGGATTATCCAGGACCAAATTCAAACTAGAACTAGAACTAAATTTGACTATTTGAAATATTGTTCAATTTCCCTGCTCTTTGACTGAAATTTGCAACTCAGGGGAACTACTAAAAGCGATGCAGGTGCAGCTGGTAAAAAACAATAAAATCCCCTACAAAATTCAAGATTAAAAGAGCAGAAGGGGAAGAATTAGGGCACCCACGCAAGGATGAAACAGGCTCAAAGGCTCCCGCTTTTTTAATTCTTTTTAAAGGTAAAGACAATAATAATTGCGAGAGATGAGCAGAATTAATTCTCTCGATTTTTCGGCACATAGGAAAATTAGGAAACCGTTTCACTATGAACGTGAACGTGATTTTCCACCCCCTATCGGCCCGATGCTTCGCTGATATTATTGAGAAAAAGAAACAAGATGAAATTTTTATTGTTTCTGAGCTATAGTGCACACAGCGGTCTCTTTTCCTTGCTGATAATTTTAAATCAAAAAATATTTAAAACTATCCTGTTTAAACAGTAACAATTTAGCTAAAAATTCCTTCTGTAAATTTTATAACCTTTCTTCTTATTTAGTTGGAACATCTATCCTACTTACAAGAAGTATTGAACGATGGACACACAGCTCATCTCGATAACACAATTACGCAACTGGTTAATAGTAAGCTTTGCTTTTATAAATAATCCTTTATGAATTAAACACTTTCAGCCCCCAAATATTTAAATTGAGACTGATAGCACAAACAGGTCTTAGGCATATATCTTTGCCATCGATTTGTTATATCCTTTATCAAGTAAGATCGGCATACATAAAGAGACACTGTATTGTGTGATCTGTAACAGCCCGTTCTATTTTGATACCGGTACCAAAACAAAAACTAGTTACAAAGACTTTGGCTCGCACTTCCCACCGTCTTGTGACAATCAATGTGCGAAGCACTTAAAATACGTGTAAGTAGTTTCCACATAGCAATTAAGTAGCCTAAAATAGAAAATACTTCCAAAGAAATATGATTATACACAAAATTTTAATCCTGCTACGATTTAATTCTTCGATTATTAAAATGAGGGATTAGACTGCATTTGATTTGATGCACAATTTATATTTTTTTTTTGTATTTTGCGGCGGAAAGTAGATTTATTTTTTCAACTTCCAGAGACTGAACTTCCTTGTAGGGCGCCGCCTTTTCATCCTCGAAGCTTGTAAGTAGGTTTCACACGAACGATATATTAAGATAGGAAAAGTGCAATGTAGTTACAAGAGTGAGTAAATTTAATCGCAAAATTTGGTAACGGAACGCTAGTAATGACCTTTTTGATTACAAATAAGTTTGTTATCAAATGATTTGTAATCAGGACACCAGGTAGCTGAAGTGACTAAGATTGGGCAAACAAGCCGGATTTCGAAGAAAAGGTAAAGCAAGCCAGTTATTTCCAGAACAGCGCTATCATGGATTGTGCTGGCGGTCCGTTGGGAGCGCTGCCGTTTCGCGCAATAACCGGCCTGCGATTTCCGGATTACATCCAACAGCAGATGAGAGGCATGACCATGGACGGACAGTGGTCCCACAGGGACTCGTCGCAATCACTCGATGCGTTGAAAAATGACATATTTTTCCTTGGTGCATTGGAACACATTGTGAATTTTCAAAAAAAAACTATGAGCTATCTTGGTTAAAATGGTTCACAATGTATTATTTCTGAAAAAATACATAACTTTGGGGCTTGCTTTCATGTGTGCTTACCTTTACTGCGACTTACTTTGCGTTCACTCTACGATTTATCTTTTGCCATGAAATTCTAAAATTGACTAACTCATTACAATAGTTGGTACTGTTTTCACAACTCTCGAAATGAAGTGGATGTCTTTTGCAGCTGTTCGAGGTGTCATAACGGCACTGACACGGACACTTCCATCATCTCCCAATGTCAATGTCAAGTTGTCATCTTCCGGGGTCAAGGCGATTGGAACTGAAACAAAAAATGTTATTTTTTCACATTAGTGGTCATATAACGTATAGCCCCAGCCATATTGCAGTAAATATATACCCTAATGGATAACGGGGCCGGGCACCCGGACTGAACGTCAAGTCTTAATCAATACTGAAAAAGCCTTATTGCATGTCTTGGTACGTTTTGAATCAAGTCTTAGATCTTGGTCAAGACTTGACAAGTCTTGAGCAAGTTTTCAACACAGTTTTTGATGTTGATTTTCTTTTGTTTCTCATCGTAATAAAAAAGCCGCCATTTACAATGGCGTGCATTCAAAAGCCTCCAAAGCGAAAAATGAAGCGCAAGAAAAAGTGCTTCCACAAAGCTCACTTGATAGAGAACGAAAAAATTCCGATGTCGCCCAAATTCATAAGTTATGGCCACTCTCTTTGGCCACTGAAAATATTGATTTCCCAATGGATTTATAAGCTGATGGATGCTAAAATCACAAATACCGCGATCAAATTAACAAATGTCTTGTAAAAACTCTGTTTTGCTTAACAACTGTGCAAAAATCACGACTCGTCAAGTCGGCCAGGACTAAAACTTGCCAAATCTTGGCAAAGACTTGAATCAAGACTTGCCAAGTCTTCGGCAAAGAACTGATTGAGATTTTGCAAGTCTTCAGCAAGTCTTTACAAGCCTTCACAAAAGTTAAGACTTGAAACAAGACGTGACCGCAACTGATTTGCCAATTTAAAACGTGCATTCTCTTGAAAAAGTACGGATCAAGACTTAAAGTTCGACCCGGGATTTAACTTTGTGGGCTCTTTAATGGAAAGATTGGAAAAATCTGACCTATCGGATATTTTTGCAAACTGGATTTTTTCTGCTTACCCACACCGACGTCCGTATCTTTCCTGGATACATGTATGTCATAAAAAAATTTAAAAAATGTTATTTGATTTTATTATTGTGAATGAGAACCGACAATATAACTGTTGGTTACTAATAGGAAAAAAAACTTATATTATAGAGCTACTGTCCTGAAGGAAAGCAAAAATGCAGTTTTGCCGCGGCATTTTTCATTTTTTAAATCAAATGTCGTTCTATTTTTAGTTTTTAAATCATGTCAAGAGCTTCTAAAAAAGCAGTTATCACAAAGCTGGTGTGAAAATTTTCTCCAATTTAACAACTGTGCAAAAATCATGACTCATCAAGTCTTGGCCAGGACTTAACTCAAATAAAACTTGCAAAATCTTGGCAAAGGCTTGAATCAAGACTCGCCAAGTCTTCTGCAAAGAACTGATTGGGATTTGGCAAGTCATCAGCAAGTCTTTACAAGCCTTCACAAGAGTTAAGAGTTGAAACAAGACGTAACCAGAACTGATTTGTCAATTTAAGACGTGTATTTCATTGAAAAAGTACGGATCAAGACTTAAAGTTCGACCCGGGATTTAACTTTGTAGGCTCTTTAATGGGAAAGATAGGAAAAATCTGGCCAATCGAATATTTTTGCAAACTGGATTTTTTCTCTTTACCCCCCCCCCCGTATCTTTCCTGTATACATGTATGTCATAAAAAAATTTAAAAAGTGTTATTTGATTTTATTATTTTGAATGAGAACCGACAATATAACTGTTGGTTACTAATAGAAAAAAAAACTTATATTATAGAGCTACTGTCCTGAAGGAAAGCCAAAAGGCAGTTTCGCCACGGCACTTTTCAATTTTTAAATCAAATGTCGTTCTATTTTTAGTTTTTAAATCATGTCAAGAGCTTCTAAAAAAGCAGTTATCAGGAAGCTGGTGAGAAAATTTTCTCCAATTTAACAACTGTGCAAAAATCATGACTCATCAAGTCTTTGCTGAGTTGTTGCGAGCGATTTAAAGCAATTTTTTCTGTTTGTCATTCAATAAAGAAGGTTTACACATTTTGCAAAATTTCCTTGAATTTGTACTCTATTGATAATTTCTCTGTGCACCACTAGCTGCTGAGTCTTTTCTTAAAAAATTTTCATTTTTTTTAATTATAGTTTTCAGCAGTTCATAAAAATAAAATTCTTTTTTACTTTTTTTATGTTTTACAGAGACCCGTAGGCCAATTGCAGAATCAATTTTACATTTGGCCTGAATAATCGAAGTCATGTGATTAATTTTTCTCAAGTTGATCAATATTGCTTTTTTGCCGTCCAATTTATTGAAACACCGTATGCAAAATTGATTGAACAAATGTTCTGTACACGCACGGGTATATGATCTGATTTCTGTTTAAGATCTTGCTCAGTTTATAAAAAGTAGAACAAAAAAGTGTGATTTCAGCAAAAGTTTATGTGGCCTTGGATGTTCAATATGTCGTCAAAATTAACACCTAGATATTAAGCCAATTTTTGAATTAATAATGGATTTTTTAAAGCGAATAGATATTAATAAAATTTGCTCTACATAAATAGGACTTGCGTTTCATGTTTTTAATGTTTTTTTGGAAACTTTTACAGTATGTTTTACCTATATTCATTGTTAACTTATCCTTCTCGAGCCATTTTTTTAGACCGAATTGTAATGGGTTATATTTTCATCTATCCAGCTGAGTTAAAAACCATGTCATTGGCAAACAAAAACATAACCGACTAAACGTCGGAAGAACTGCTCTCGGTAGGAGCTCTAATCAATTACAGCAATTGCAGCCTAATTCAGTCCGGGGGGGGGGGGTGTGAGTCTAAATGGGAGTAAGAAGTTCAATAGTTGGCTTCAAATAACCACATTAGAGGTTAACATATAACACCATTAAGATTTAAAGTGAAAAATGGCACCAGTTTTGGCGCAATTTTCATTTGACTTTTAGTATTAAACTGCCCCCAATTGGGTTCAGCTGCTTGAAATTGTGAATGAGAGAGAATTTTAGATCACGTGAAACGCGAAAAAGTCAAGGGCGTAAAATTCACTCGAAAAGTCAAAACGGTCAAGCGAAATTTTTGCATAAAAAAAGACACACGTTTACAATAATTGCTATGAACATCGTTCAAGAGCAATAAATCATTCATTTATGCAATGTTTCAATTTGTAGGTCAGTGACATACCAAAAAAATAAAAGCGTTTTCAATATTTATCATTGTGACATGCCATATTTTAATGGTTTAAATGTTGCCTCCGCTCCTTCGATTTTCATGTTCTGCAATCTATTTGAGTTAAGACTTCAAAAAGTGGCCAATAGAATACTATTCTGTATAGTTTATTCAATAGCAAATTATGGTCCACTGTTTCAATGGATTAGTTTAGTTTGGTAAAAGCAGAGTAGATATTTGTTGCAGGTTTACGCTTTTGCCCAAATTTTCGCTGAATTCAAATAAACCGTCATGAAACTGATTGGTTTGAGTTAACAAGCCAGTCATCCTATAAAAAAATGATTTTTTTCAAAACCTTAGAATTGGCTAAGAATATCATTGGTCTATGATTATTGGCATCAGAGGCATTTCCCTGTTTGAGTATTTTACATTGATCTTTTTCGAACAATTGGTAAATTCTTGTGTTTTATCTGCTCTGTTGATGGTTTGTCATAACACCCCGTACCTTACCTCCAGAGTAGATCAGAGCTGGAGCAGAGTAAATTCAGGGAAACTCTCAGAGCTGGATCAGAGTCTGATCAGGTCACTTTTTACGCTTGACAGAGTAGCTCCAGAGTAGAAGTATGCGGTTACACTTGACAGAAGAACTCCCAGAGTAGCATTATTCTGGGCTATCCTTGACAGAGCTGGGCTCATAGCAGGCCTACTCTGGGACAACTCTTGACACAGCAGATGAGGTATATACAACTGCACCTCTATTTGAGTAATCGACTTTTATGAAGAATCAATAAAACCAGATGCGGGGAAGGGAAGGGCGTGTGGTGAATATTGACTCTAATTTCATAGTCTAGGACCCTAGCTAAATATTTCCACAGTATTTTGTACTCATTCCCCCGTACGTTGTGGACCAGTTACAGAGGATGCCCAGTTACAGATGAATCATTATGTGAAAATATGTCACGTGCCAATAATATGCGCCGGACTTTTTTTCGGAAAATTTCTTAAAAATTCTTACCCGTGGGAACAGAATTGGTCAGAGTGAGATTTGTTACAACTTCCTGACTACAAGAATCGATAGGTGCAAATTCAAACTTGTACAACAGTCCTGCTCTCAAATTCTCTGCCCTGTGGGACGAAGTTGCGTCTATCAGCTCAGTCGAATCCTCTCTCGAAATATCTTCTGAATTGTAAAATATTTCAACATAGGTTAATCGTTCCAGGGTTCTTTTAAGTTGCAACTGATCGACTGAACAAATTGCAGTTCCGTTGTCACCTGGGATTGATTCAAAGGATTCCACCAAAAGTTGGGTAGAGTTAGATGTGATTTCGGAGGCAAAGAGGTTTTTGGACGAATTCGCTAGAAGCAAAAACATAATGCATCAACTAAATAAAGCATGCATGCAGTACTTTTTTTAAACAAAAAAGCTTTTTCGTAAGGTCAGTTCTGAAACATTGCATCAGAAAAAGTTTAAGTTTATATTAGTTTCTGCGCAGTTTATCATCAATTTTATGATTTTATTGAGAAAATGGAGCGAAATGAAATCCCAGCACCAAAATGTCATGGTTAACAGCATGTAAACTATGAATACATTACGATAATAGAACAAAAAATTCAATAGTGTCCGCGAGGTCAGAGAGAAACTTAAATTACTGAAACCTCTGGAATTGCATCTGTACGAGTTGTTAAAATTGATGAGTAAGAGTTTAAGACCAAATATTGACTGTGGCCAAGGATCACAAATCTTCGGCAAAGAAGAAATACAAAATATTCATTCCGATGAGTAAAAAGACTAAAAACCATAAAAACCTTGAGATTAACGACGTGCCAAAAAAATTTCTGATGTACCGAACAAGAAAATTGTTTATTTTTTTTTTATTACTTTAGACAAAAACATTGTCAGAGAAATTTTAGTGGTAAATTAATCTGTTCTATTAAAAGCCTACATAACTTAAGACACAATTACATACAGGGAAACAAAGTGTTGACGGGACAGCTCTGGTAACGTTATCAGTAGCGTGGGGTAACTTCTTTATTCTGCAAGCTTAGAGGCACCATCCTATGGACAGGCTAAGGCCTTTTTGGTGACCTCTTGAATGTGTTGCATATCTATACACTAGTTCGGTAATAAGTTACTATTATCATTATAATATACCACTTTTTAATATTTCAGATAGTTTGTATATAACCATCACACCGCCCACATAATTTAGCATAATGGTATGAGACTTGGGATCAAGAGCGATATTTAATTCTGTAGCAAAGCAGCAGCTTGAATCGCATGAAATCCAACATTGTTGGCAGGACTCAATTTTAACATATTGTTTTCAATTCAGTAAATTTTATTTCAAATTTAAAAGAAACCAATGTATTTCGAGACACGAACCGATTACTGGCCATCTAGAAAGAACAGAATACCAGTAGAGTGATTCCGCCACCAACGGGATAGTTATAATAAACCGGAAAGGTAGATTATTAGATTTTAAATCAAGAGTTGAGCTGTTGCTGAGATATAAAATTGATTAAACTTATTGGCAGGATGATTTTTATGATTTTGCTTATTTCTAAAGCCAGCATGATCCCGTTTTAATCAATGGCTGCAGTTTTAAAAGCTCCCGAAATTTACTGGCACTTTCGTACTTTCCGCCAAGCCAATATAAAGTTGGATACTCTTAGGCTATGTTCATTGTAATTATTTTGTGAAAAAACTGTTGGATTTATAACACTGAATGTCAATTTTTGTAAATATAATTTATTATTGAGAGTTGAAATGTATTTCCTCAATGAAGACAACTGATCACAGGGGCATCTTGTCTATTATAACTAACTCTAAAAAAAACTTTTTTTCGCGTATAGCTAAAATGTGTTGTAATTTTTAATTTTTAAATTACAGTTTATTTTTATAAAAATTTCTAGAGTTTAACATTTAATTCTACGCAAAGAACTTCGTGAAAAGAGCATACAAGAAAAATATTCATGTCTATCGTTGCAATATTGTTAATTAATTGAGTAGTAATTTTAAGCAGTTCTCAACATATGTCCGTTTTTTGCAATACGCCCGAGGAACCAAGGCTTCTGTCTCCCCAACAAGTTTGTTTTTGTATTGTTTAATTAACAGAAGTTAGCATTATTTTTTTTATTTCAATTAATTCTATTTTTAGCAAATGAAGTCTAAAAATTACAAGACCAAAGGTTCGGAAAATTTTGATGGACTCACGAGCAAATCAAACATAAGATATTGTTTGCTTTATTAGTAGTAACTAAATAATAGTAATTTCAGTGCTCGCTTTTCGAGTGCTCGCTTTTATTAAACATAATAAACTTAATTCATAGATCTAGGAAGAAAATTCTGGTAAAAAATATCATAGTCTGTACCAGTTTGAACGATCCCTTCGCGTATTTCGATAAAATGCGACTTCTTAAGGAAACATACTGATGCATTCTAAGCTTTAGGAAGTAACATCATGGTAATAACTATGCTGGAAGTCTTGTCAATACACAGCTAGTTTTATTTCACAGAGTTCGCAAAAAACTTTGCTATGCATGACTGTGCCTACAATAAGAATTTTTGTACCAATTTAAACGTGGTGTTATAAATTTTGAGCTTCCTGGGCCTGAAATTAACAATTTTTGGATGATTTTTGTTTTGATTTTACAGTGTTTCACATAAAAATCACTGCGGTGTTTCACACTCAAATCAGGCCAATAAAATCATTGGGTTGATCATTGCTCAGTTCTATCTGATCTAATTTCATTTTTTTCCAGACGTGTCTTTCTCCGGGTTGACCTTTCCCTGTAAAAAAATAAATTGCCAAATACCAAATAAATCAAAGAAATCCATTTATCAAAGAAATCCAAATTGATCTTGCACACAGAACATAACCGACTGACGTCGGGCTAACTGCTCTCAAAGGACCAGAGAGCGGTTGGCTTCGTCAGTAGCTGTCCACGTTTTGGTTTAGTGAGGATAGCTTTAGCTTACTTGAAGGGGCGTGAGGTGAGTGCAGCGGCGGGTGCACAGGGGGGGGGGGGTTCAACAGTGGGAGGGGGCAAAGGCGGAGTCGGACCTTTGGCTGCACGGGCCCCTTCCCACCTGAACAATCTACAGGGCTGGGGATTGAGGGGGGTTGATGTGGAAGTGAGGTGGAGTGGGGGATCAATTTCTAAGAACCTCACTTCCCACACTAAGTGTGAGTCTCCAAAAAGAGTTTCTGTTAATCGCAAACTTGGAGACCAGTGAGCACAAAGGCTCCGAGAGAACTATGCCAACGGGGCTCTACCTCTTTATACCGTTTCTGAGCAGTTTCTGCATAAAAACAGAACAGCAGACTAAAATAATTGCAACAAACTTTGTTTGAGAGCAACTAAAAAATTATCTTCTAAACAGTGCTAGTTAAGTCCTTTATTATTTCACACATTTCTACTATTATTCAGCGTTGATGATGATAAAAGAAAACGACATCACACAGATTCACAGCAGAAGGGCGGCATCAACGAGAAAGAGGAGGAAAACTCCTCAGCTCACAGAGGGAGAGAGAGACAGCTAGGAATAATATTTCTATGATGAGATTCGACTCTACAACTTCAAATTTCTAGCGTTGTTAATAATTTAATCAAATAGAAATAATTGAGAAGCACAAAGCACAGAAAAATTTCCAGATTCAGCAGCAAAAAATGTTCAAAAACAATTTTTTGTCTCTAGAATTCTGTCATTTAACCTATTTGCAATACTTTAAAAGTTTCGTTGGCCAGCAATGATTGTTGAACTCAGAAAAGGACAAAAAAACCCAAAACTTTAAAAGAAAAAATAGAAAATTCTAACAAAGTCTTGCGAGATTTGTGATATTAATATCGACAGAACCATTTCATTGTCTCAAGAGTTTTCCAGCATCCCCAGTTCAAGCCTTAAATAGTTTCACTGAAAAAAAAATGATCCACAAACTTGGAACATGATAATTACTTTAAAAAAATTTCAAAAATTAGGTTTTAACACAAAAATTTCTAAAACCCAGTTTATTAAAAACCGATTACTCTTCCATTAACGCTATAAGCTTTGCAGCAGCTTATTATCAAAAAGAAGTGTGGCATGAACAACAGAGTCAAGGAAGGAGGGAAAGAGAGAGAGAGACAGAGAGAGTGGAGTGAGAGAGAGAGAGAGAGAAAACGTGAACGAGAAAGGGAAAAAGAATTCTCAACTGACACAGAGAGAGAGAGAGAGAGCTAGGAATAAATCTTCCAATATGTGATTCTAATCTGCATTTTGGAGTTTTTTAGCCTTGTTAGTATTTAAATCAAACAGAAAAAAATGAAAAGTAAAAATGTTTAAAAGAAAAATTTCCAAGTTTAGCAGTGAAAAACGTTCAAAAACATTTTCCTGTTTCGCCAATTCTCCCATGTAACCCATCTGCAATACTTAAAAGGCTTTGTTGGCCAGCAAAGATTGTTAAACTCAGAAAAGGACAAAAACTCAAATCTTTCAAAAAAAAAATTAGTAAATTTGAGTAAAACCTTGCTGAGATTTGTGATATTAATATCTTTAGAACCATTTCATTTTCTCCAGAGACTTTTCAGTATTTCAGGCATAAAATAGTTTGACTGGATTATAAAGATCCATAAACTTGGAACATGATATTAACTTTAAAAGAATTTTTGAAAAATTTAAATTTTATCAAAAAATTGCTGTATCTCGAGTTATTAAAAAAAATGATATCCAATGCATTAACTCTATAAGCTATGCAGCGGCTAATTATCAAATTTTGCAGGAGGTCCCTCTCTGGGCCTCTGGTGCAGACAAAAATCAAAAATTTAAAAAAAAACTTGAAAAAATTGCCAACTTTTTTTAAAAAGTTGCTTAAAATCGTGATATTAAAAAATTTATATATTTGCAGTAGCCTATTAAGAAACCCTGGAAGAAGTTCCTTGGCTCTTGAGGATGCAAAAACTTAATAAACAAAAAAGTATATAAAAAATTTCAATTTTAGCGAATAATAGCTAAAATTTGTGAAATCAAAAAGCCAAAAACTATAAAAAAAAAACTTGAAAAATTTATCGAAAAACAGCTAATATTTGAGAAATTAAAAAGCTGAAATGGCCGATAAAAATTTAACAAGGATTTATTATCAAACTCTAAAAGAGGTTTTCTGGCCTCGGGCCTGAAAAAACCTGAGAGATGGCAATACACTTCAAAAAAATTGGAAAAGTTGCAAGTTTCGAAAAAAAATAAAAACTGTGATGTTAAAATCTTGAAAAACAATCCATTAAATCTGCAAAATATGCAGTAACGTATTATCAAACCCTAGAGGAGGTTCCTATGCTCTTCAAGCTGGAAAAACTTAAAAAATGACAATAACTTTCAAAAAAAATTAATGTCAAAAAAACCTGTCAAAAAAATTGGAAAAATACAGGTTTCGATAAAAAAAAGCTAAAAGTCGTGATGTTAAAATTTTGAGAAACATTCCAATAAATCTAGAAAATATGCAGTACGTATTATTAAACCATAGAGATTTCTTGGCTCTTCAAGCAGGGAAAACTTAAAAATTGGCAAAAGCTTTCAAAAACTTGAAAATTGCAGCTTTTATCAAAAAAATTGGTAAAATTTGTGATATTAAAATGCTGAAAACTGTTTCATGGCCAAAAAAAATTTTTTTGGTTTTTTTTAAACTCTAAAGGAGGTTTTCTGACCACTGGGGCAGGAAAAATGTGATTTGTGGAGTTAAAATGTTGAAAACATGCTTTTTTACACCTAGGGCTGAAAAAAACTTTAAAAAAATGCGAAATTTAATAAAAATTTGCTTGTTTGAGTTAAAATTACGGCCTTCCCAATAGCTTCGACACACAAAGCATTTGAAGGACTACTAAACGCGACTAAGAGCCTCTAATGAAACTAAATGTCCACTGGGCGCTCCCTCTTTATCCCGTTTTTAATGACGACAAGTTAAATGGGTCAAACAATAATCGGTCAAGCAAAAAATTGCATAAAAAGACCAACAGGACTAATATTATTGTACATTAAAATCAGAACATTAAAATCATTGGGTTGATCATTGCTCCGTTTTATCTGATACAATTTCATTTTTCCGTAACCCAGCTGATCGGTTACGAGCTTTTCAATTTGAGTGTCTTTCTCCGAATTTAGCTTTCCCTTTAATAAAAAAATTAAATCAATTTTCCAAATATCAAATAAATCGAAGATATTCATGTATCAAAGAAATCCAAATTGATTCTACACACAGAATATAACCGACTGACGTCGGTGAACAACTCTCAAACAACCAGCGAGCCGTTGGCTTTGTCATTAGCTTTCCACGCTTTGGTTTATTGGGGCTAGCTGTATCTTAATTGAAGGGGCGTGAGGTAAGCGCAGGGGGGAGGGCAATAGTGGGGATGTGGGAGTAGGATCTTTGTCTGCATGGCCCCTTACGGCCTGATCAATCTGCAGGGCTGGGGAATGAGGAGGATTGATGTGGAAAGTGAGGTGGAGTGGAGGATCAGTTTCTAGGAACCGCCCTTCACACCATAAGTGTAAGTCTCCAAAACAGATTCTGTGAACCGCATACTTGGAGACTATTGAGCTCAAAGGCTCTAAGAGAACTATGCTCACGGGGCTCTAACTCTCTATCCCGTTTCTGAGGAGGTTAAGTCAAACGGGTCAGACGAAAAATGGGTCAAGCGAAAAATCGCATGAAAACAGACAAACAGACTAATACAATTGCTACAAACTTCGTTTGAGAGCAATCAACGAATGATTTTCTAAACAATGCTAGTTAAGTCATTTATGATAAAAAATTTTGTTCACACATTTCTACTATAATTCAGCGTAAATGATGGTAAAAAGATGATTACATGACGCCATATCACAGCAGAGGGGCGGCATCAACGAGAAAGATGAGGAAAAAGAACCTCAACTGACCTCAACCTTGTTAGCGATTAAATCAAATAGAAAAACTGAGAAACGAGAAGTTTCAAAGACAAATTACCCAATTTAGCGGTAGAAAAAATTAAAAAACATTTTTGTCTCTAAAATTCTTTCATGTAACCCATATGCAAGACTTTAAATGTTTCATTGGCCAGCAATGATCGTTAAACTCAGAAAAGGACAAAAATTACTTAAAATTTTTTAAAAAAATTATCAAAAATTTTATCAAATTTTCGCCAAGATTTGTGATATTAATATCTACAGAAACATTTCATCGTCTCAAGAGATTTACACTATCCCCAGTTCAAGCCTTCAATAGTTTTACTGGCTAAAAAAAGCTCCATAAATTTGGAACATGATAATTACTTTACAAAAATTTGAAAATTAGATTTTATCAAAAAATGCTCACACTCGAGTTATTAAAAACTGATAACCATTCCATTAACACTATAAGCTATGCAGCTTAGTATCGAACTTCGGAGGAGGTCGCTGGGCCCCTGGTGCCAAAAAATTTTAAACAAATCAAATCTTCAAAAAACTTAAAAAAATTGCAATATTTTTAAAAAAATTTCTTGAATTCGTGATAAGAAAATCTTGGAAAAAATTCCGTTACAAACTATGCAGTAACCTATTAGCAATCCCTAGAGTAGGTTACTTGGCTCTTCAAGCTGGGAAACTTAAAAAACGACAAAAACTTTCAGAAAACTTAAAAATTGCAACTTTTAATTAAAAAAATTGGTAAAATTTGTGATATTTAGAGGCTGATAACTGTTTCATGGCAAAAAAAATGTTTCGGTATTTTTTCAAACCCTAAAGGAGGTTTCCTGACCACTGGGGCTAGAAAAATTTGATTATTGACAATAAATGTCTAAAAAAAATGAAAAAAAAATGCAATTTACACCTAGGGCTGAAAAAGCTCAAAAAATGACAGAAATTTTTAAAAAGATTGAAAAAAATTGTGAAGATTAAAGAAAATTTGCGTGTTTTTGTTTGTATTATATTGTGCAAGAGACGTTTATCAACTTTAATCAGCCTCAATTTTAGACTGGTCCAACAAAAAAAAATCAAAAAATGATGAAAAACACGCATAGTTTTAACACTTTGGGCTCAAAAATTCCTAAAAATGACATTTAACCTTAAACTACGGCCTTCCCAGTAGCTTCACCACACTAGGCACTTGAAGGACTACTAAACGCGACTATGAACCTCTAATGAAACTAAATGCCAGCTGGGCGCTCCCTGTTTATCCCGTTTTTAAGGACGAAAAGTCAAATTGGTCAGACGAAAAATCGGGCAAGCAAAAAATTGCATAAAAAGACCAACAGGACTAATGTAATTGCTACAAACTTCGTTTGATGGCAATTAAAAATTTATTGATGAAAGTTGTATGTTGGTTATGAGAGGCATTTCAGTATGAAAATTTAGTAAACTGTTTGTCACTTACTCATTCTGAAAGTGATGATTTCTTTGCTTTGTCTCCCGTAACTGTTTAGAACAATCTCCACATTGTATTCATTTCCACCCTCCAAATTAGTAGCATTGAATTCTAAACAAAAAAAAACAGAAATGTTGTACTGTAAAGTTTTAAAAGCCAATACGAATTTCTGAAAAAGATTTGGCTTAGAAGGATTGACTCATTATCACTAGACAATTATTCCGCCAAATCAAAGATGTCCTGCTTTAAAATTAACAAAGTTAGGTGCCTTAAAACACTTTTTTCTTCGTTTTCAATTTTTCTGATTATTTTTCTCTTTCCTCTCCGTTTTTCAATTTTCGTTTCGTCATTTTCATTTCATCATCATTATGTAATTTAGAAAAAGCTCGTACATCAATGGGAGATCTACTCTGTTTCCTCCTCTTGTCGATATAAAGAATCCAAACCCTATGTCTTAATCTCCGGTGGCGTTTATGACCCCCTCCCCCCACTCGTTAGAATCTATGAATCTTTGTTGAGCACTTTACTTACTTTACTATTAACGACCATGCAAACAAAGCTACCTAGTGTAATACCTAGTTTTCCAAAAACCATGCTGTATTCGCACAACAAATCAAGTGTTGGAATATGTGCGAATGGTGAACAGACAACAGACAAAACATACCCGGACAAAAACAGACAAAATAGACCAGTCCCTGACAAAACAGTCCCTGAAAAAATCGTTGGAGGAGAGCACCCGGATCTAACGCCAAGTCAATTTCAGTACTGGGCAAATCTAAATCCACCCAAGTCTTATTTCATTACTGATTCAGAACCATGATCATGTCACTTTTTCCAAGAGTATAATCCAAGTCTGAGTTAAGACTTGGCAAGTCTAAATCCAAGTCTGATTTAAGACTTGGTAAGTCTAATCCAAGTTTGATTTAACACTTGGCAATTCTAAATTCAAGTCTGATTTAAGACTTGGCCAGTCTAAATCCAAGTCTGATTTAAGACTTGGCAAGTCTAAATCCGAGTCTCGGCAAGTCGAAAATGCGTCCAGAAACGTCAAAAACAGCCAAAAAAAAAACGTCAAAAATAACCGAAAAAACGTCAAAAGTAACTGAAAAAAAGTCCAAAAACAGCCCGGGAACATCAAAAATAGTCGAAAAACGACAAAAATAGCCAAAAACGTCAAAAAAGGCCAAAAAACGTCAAAAATAGCCGGGGAAACGTCACAAATAGCCGAATGGTCTTCCTCTGGGTCGACTTCTCCTCTAAAACTAGTAATATTTTTCAGTACTGTATCACAACTGGATAGAACGAGAGGGCCTCGGTTTAACATGGGGACCCTCACGGTGCTTCCTCTTTTAAGAATTTTGCCCCTAGTGATGCTCTTCGACATTTGCCAAATCTAAAAAATCAAAAAATTTTCGGCTAAAATTCTGCCTGAAGGGGCTGAAAAACTGCTGAAAACGGCCCATAGCTACCTGAAATGACCCATTGGGACCTCACGAAGGGCCTGTAGTAGTGTCTGGTACCATTTCGTATCAGTCTGGCATCGATTTTCAGGACCCCGGGAAAGTGCTTAAACATAAATCTGGAGATCGTGGCACTTTTCAAAATTTTTCGGAAATCGAAATTTTCACTCGAAAAATTTTGAAAATTTGGTTTTGATTTGGGAATCAACTTCCAAATGTCATCCAAGTCTTGGCAAAGAAAGATTTGCTAGACTTGTATTTAGACTTAGCTCGGACTGGGAAACGAACTAACACTTGGATTTAGACTTGCCTATTACTGATATTGACTTGGAGTTTGGTTCGAGCAGTCAAAACAGTTCCAGACTAAAAAACTCCTAACAAAACAGTCCCAAGTTTCAAAATATTTACAGACGGAACAATCCTAGACAAAATGGTTCAAAGAAAGTTGACAAAGGAGTTCAAGACCGAAGAGTGCTAATCACTATCGGATTGAATGCATGCACAAAAATAAACATAACCGACTAACGTCGGGCGAATTGCTCTCAAACGACCGGCGAGCGGTTGGCTTGGTCAGTAGCTAGCCACGGGGGGGGGGGGGGTGCACCGGGGGCAGCACTGGGTGGGGGGGCAAAAGCGCGGTGGGGGGGGTGGAGCCAATAGTGGGGGTGGGGGGTCAACAAGGGGGGGGTGTCAACCTCTAAGAACCGCCCCTCACACCATAAGTATAAGTATAAGTCTCCAAGACAGTTTGAGCTGAAACAGACCTGAAAGGCTCTAAGAGCACATAATGCCCGCTGGGCGCTACCTGTTTATCCCGTTTTTGAGGACGAAAAGTCAAAAGCGTCAGACGAAAAATTGGTCAAGCGAAAAATCGCATAAAAAAAAGACCGACAGGACTAATATAATTGCTACAAACTTCGTTTGAGAGCAATTAAACAATAATTGCTACAAACTTCGTTTGAGAGCAATTAAACAAACATGTTCCCTGAATTATGCATAGGAGTGCATGCCATTAAAATAACATTACAGTAAAAACCAATTCAGTAAGAAAACTGAACTCAAATTAAGTATCGTTTCAAAACTTACGAGGTACTCTTTTGTCTGCTGTCTTAGGACTATATTCTTCGGGAATGTTCTGTCCCTAAAAAATTTTCATTTTGGACTGTTTCGACTGGGACTGTTTTTTCCTTGACATGTCTGCAAACGGATCATGTAAATAGCTGGTGTTTGATTAGCTGGTGACCCGAAGGACCCTGTTGTGAGGTTTGACCGCTGAAAATTGTTACAAAAACGTAGAATTAGTCGTTAGTGTGGTTTTCACTGGTGAATGTGATAATTATGGTAAAAAAAAAACATTTCACCGCTTTAAACAAAATTCGATTTTCAAAAATACGAGAATAAATTTATCAATTTATCGCAATTTGGTAGAAACATAAAATTTAATTTATAAGATAGCTCTGTTGGGAGAGAATACATAGCGCAGAAGACTTCAATATACTAGTAGTCCCGTTTTTTGTCTCGATATAATGTGCTTGTTTGAATTAGTACCCAATTAGAAGATAACAAAGTTCATATCTAAGACTACACATCTGGCATATGAGAAGAAGGCTTCGTAAATCTAGTCCCGCCCCTCTAAACAGCAAACACCATATGCTAAACAAAAACGACAACATACTAACTCTAAAGGCAATGGGTGCTGGTGTTAGAAGGTTGATAGAGAACTACCCAGTGTAAATTGTGAATAACATATAAGCTTGACAAGAAGCTCCACTCGTTCAACGTATACTTGGCTAGAGAAAAGAAACTTTGAGAAACAGGTAAGATTATGAGAATCTTGCCTCTGATTGGTTTACTAACGTGTACTGGTAGTAGTTGCAACAAGTTCCTCATTGATGAAGATTTGGAAGTTCTCGTACACGTCTGAAGAGATACTCCAGCTCAGCTGGACTGATTGACCCGGCACCAGGGTTCTGAAGGACAAGGATCCCAGTGTCGGTGGTTCTGGCTCTAAAAACAAACCCAGGTTCAGGTTCCCTGCCTACGCGATCTCTCATCAAATCATCTTGGATCTCACCTCCGGTTGTTAGGAGAGGCGGGATGAGATAATTTGGGACTCCATTACTATGCAAATGTATGGCTAAACTCGACGAGTTCAAACCGGCCCCCGGTGTCAGTGGTTTCATATGACACCAAAGTGAGAATATTGTATACTAATGTCAGAATACATAAACTTCGCAAAAAACTGATCGGTGGGAAAAATCTAGAACATGGCCTTTCTTGTATTTTGCACAGAAGTATGATCAGTGGCAAAGGCCTGAAGTAAAAGCTGCTTAAAGTTGCTATTAATTTACGCTCTTAAAAGTTGAGCAATCAGTCCCTTTTTGAGCACAATTAAACGTAAGAAAAGAAGCTGAATGAACTAAAAATTTCAGAAAGAACCCCCGTCCAAAATCAAAGAATCTGACTCGTTCTAAGTGACATTATTTATGTCTTTATACGGGTATATATTAATTGCAGTGGACAGTCCAATCTCCAAATAGTTTAAACAAATCATTAACAGTGCAAAATAATCATTAGTTTGTTCACTCAATGTCATGAAAATAAAAACATAACCAGAAGAAATACGGAAACGACCCAGAGCGTCAAATTAGTACCGTTTTGCAGCCAAAACCATT